>NC_135327.1:102335408-102644722 GCF_023851605.1 Tamandua tetradactyla
ACAGATTTAACATAGTAAAGTCCTTTGCTACCCCCATAAACTATGCATCTATTTTAATAATAATGACAATAACAGTAATAATAATGATAGCTTTTGGAGACTGAATCATGTCTCCCACAAAAGGCATGTTCAGGTCCCAACCCCTGCTCCTGGATGTGAACTCATTTGTAAATAGGACTTTTGAAGATATTATTAAAGATATGTCCAAACTGAATAGGATGGGCCCTAATCCAATGAACTGAAGACCTTATAAGCAAAGGACACTGGACACAGAAGGAGAAGCCATAGGTGCAGCCAGAAGCTGGAAGTCAACAGAACCCAGAAGAGAAAGGAGAATTCGCTGCTCTGTGCATTGCCACGTCATGGAAAAACTAAGAACCAAAGATCTCCAGCAGCCAGCCCCTGTATACCACAGTCTTCAGGGAGAAAGCACTGTTGCTGATGCCTTAATTTTGAACTTTTGCTAGCCTAAAGTCCATGGACCAACAAATTTCAGTTCTTTAAGCCAACCTACTCTATTTGTTTCAGCAGTTAGTAAACTAAGACAACAACTAACATTTGTTTAGTTCTTCTAAATGCTTTACATGTGTTAACTCAATTCTCATACTGAATGAAGTAGGTAATGATCTTTTTCCCATTTTTAGGTGAAAAGACAAACTTAGAGGGATTAAATAATTTGCCCATGGTCACACCATTGTAAATAGAAGGACCAGAATTCAAAGTCGTGCAACTTGGCTTCAGAGTTCACACTCCTAACCATGAAGCTGTTCCTAAGAAGGAACCCATGTCAATAGCGAATTTAACATACACTTAAAAACAGAGCATAGGAGGAACGCTCCAGAGCATCATGTGTCGTATACGATAATGCTATGTTGGTATCAAGAAGTCTCCATTTCTCCTGAATTAGAACAAATAGTTTCTTTATTCAGGGATCACTCACTTTTCAAAGTAAACATAACTTTCCAACAAGTTTTAACAAGCCTAACATCCCTTCTCTTGATATGGTAACAAAGAACATACAACTTAAAATCCTTAGTTAAATATTACTTAAACACTTAGCAAATAAGTAATAAGTTAAGATGGCCATAACAAAATATAACAAACTGACTGGCTTAAAATAGCAGTGTTTATTGTCTAAGAGTTCTGGAGGCTAGAAGTTCAAAATCAAGGTGTTACCAAGGTTGGTACCATCAGGAGGTTCTGAAGGAGAATCCATCCCATGTCCCTTTCCTGGTTTCTGGTCATTGCCAGCTGTCCTTGGCATTTGTTGGTTTGTAGGCACATCACTCCAATCTCTGCCTCTGTTATCACACAGCATTTCCCCTGTGTGTCTTGTTTTAAGGACACCAGTCATACTAGATTTAGAGGCCACCCTAACCCAATAGGACCTCATCCTAATTAATTATATCTGCAAAAACCCAATTTCCAAATAAGGTCACATTTGTAGGTGTCAGGGGCTAGGACTTCAATGTATCCTTTTGGGGACCACAATTCAACCCATAGCCCTGAGGTAGGGGGGAAATGCTAATGTCCATCCTAGATCATGGTCATGTCCCTCCCTCCTTCTCTCTCTCCCTTCCTCTTTGAAAACTGAATTCAGAACTGCCGATGGGACATCTCTCCTGGGATGCCCCACAGGGAATTCACTCATCTCATACAAATCTAAACTCATCATTATGTTAGTAAGCTGCTCCTCTTCTTATCTACCCCAACAGAAATCTGGGCAACCTCCTAGGCTCCTTTCTCTCTCCATCAAGTGCTATCAATGGTATCTCCTGACTCTCTCTCTTGAATATTACCACTACTCTGCATCTCCAGAACCATTACCCCGATTTGGACCACCACTGCTGCTGAACACTAAATTTATTTTCCAGAAATCTACAACCTCCAAAGGGTTCCCAGGCTAGGTAAGTCCTGAAACCCAGAGGGGCCAGCCTCTCCAAAAAATCAACTAGTTCCATCCCCTTATCGAATATTGCTGACACTCCTTTCTAGCATGAAAAAGTTAGAATGGGCATAGCCCAAATACCCTTCAAGATTGGGAGAAGGAGCAAAGGAGAAGGAGGAGCTATAACAGATAACTCATTAAGAAATGACTAGGACTGCAGAATCATTATACTGATATTTCTTGTCTCCAGTGTCTTAGAGCAGATAGAAAGAAAAACCTGAAATTGTGGAACTGTAGCCCACATCAAACTTTGAAATATGTTCTATAACTGCTTGTTACAATGAACTTTGAAGTTTAGTGCTTTTATGTATATGTTACATTTCACAATTAAAAAATATTAAAAATTGAAGAAAATAAGTACATGAAGTAATTCATGTACAAATAAGTTATAAAACATGTTAAGGCCCTCTAGTAATAAAATTCTCTAAAAATTGTAGGTGAAAATAAAATATACATTAGTAAATCTTTTTAACTTGGTAAAAAATGTTTCTTCATTTAAATGACAAATTCAAAAAGAATGGCAAAAATGAAAAAGCAAGGAAAACAAAACAACAGTTGACCCTCTGTTGGAACAAGTGTATGAAGGAAGCTACCCAGAATGGATTTGGGCAGAGAAGGGAACACATTCCTCATCATAGGATGCATGTATGGAAGTGACCAGAAGTTAAAAGAAGTGAGGGATGTGGAGTGAGTAGGAAAATGGAGAGATGAATAAATTAATAAACAAAAATGAACAGGAAAGCATGATAGAAACCTTGTTCCTAAAAACATATTCCAGATAAATCCCTCAAGCCCTCTGGTACTTATAAATGCTGCTTTTAAAATTAAACCACCTGATGCCATCATTGTAACATGATGTATTCATATCCTCCTGCTTTACCTGTGACCACCCCATTTCTCCTTTAGGTTTCATAAAAGCTGAGTACTCATTGGTGATGACTTGTTAAGTACCCAACAGAGGAGAAAAATTAAGTAAAAAAAGATGAATTGTTATACAAACCACGAAATGGTGTAGGAAGCCACCGAAGGATTTTGAAAGACCATGTTCTTAGATTCTTAAAGGCTGTCAGTCTCTATGGGGAAAAGGGTCTCTAATGGGGCTAGGTCAGGAAAAGAGAGAACAGTTCAGAGGTAAATGCAATATTCCAAGTCAAAGATAAGGGTGCCATAGACCAAAATGTGAGGGTGGAAGTAGAGAGAGAGGGCATCTGGTTCTGGATATGTTTTCAGGGTCTACCTGACAGAGTTGAATGCTTGTCGTGAGACAAAGATCATGGATGGTTCCAAGGTTTTTGCACTAAGTAGTTCATTACCTGTTCATTTTAATGAGTTGGAGAAGATAAGAAAGAGTAAATTTGGAGAGGTATAAATCAGAGGTTCAGCACTGAGCACATTAATTTCAAAATTAAACACCAAATGAAGTGTTAAGTAGGCAGCTGAATATATGCTATGTGTTTGGGATTTAGAAAATTCTTTTACTAGTAAGTATGTTAGCTGTAGAATTTTTTTTGTAGATGCTCTTTATCAAGTTGAGTAAGTTCCTCTCTATTCCTAGTTTTTAACATGAATGTGTTTTGGATTTTTCAAATTTTTTTTGTGCATTGATTGACATGACTGTAGGATATAGTCTCTTTAGTTTGTCAAAGCGGTGGATTACACTGACTTTCAAATATTGAACCCTGGAAATAAACCTACTTCTTGTTATATAATTTATTTTATCTGTTGCTAAATTCTACTTAACAATTTGTGAGGGATTTTTATGGCTGCATTTTTAAGGGATATTGGTCTATATTTGTCCTTTTTTTGGTACTCTCTGTCTAGCTTATGGCATTAGGCTAACACTAGCTTCATAAAAATGAATCAGGAAGCATTCCCTCCTCTTCTACTTTATGGAAGAGGCTGTATAGAACTGCTATTCATTCTTCTTTAAATTTTGGTAGAATTCTCCAGTGAAACAATCTGGGCCTGGACATTTCTATTGTGAGTTACTATTAAATAACAAATTCAATTTCTTTAATAGCTATGGATTATTCATATCTCAGATTGGGAGAGTTGTAGTAGTTTGTGTTTTTCAAGGAATTGGTACATTTTTGCTAGTTGTCAAATTTATATATGTAAAGCAGTAGTTCACTGTATTCCTATATTACATTCTGATGTCTGTCTGCTCTATAGTTAATATTCCTCCCATTCTATCTGCATCTTATTTTTCTCTTTGTTAATCTTCCTGGAGCTTTATCTTTTCAAAAAACCACTCTCTGTTGTGATTTTCCAGTTTTTCTGTTTCCAATTTCATTGATTTCTGCTCTTCAGTATTGCATTCTTTCTGCTTTCATTGGGTATATTTCGCTCTCCTTTTTCTAGTTCTTGGGATGGGAGCTTATTGATTTGGCATGTTCCTCTTTTATACATGTACATTTAGTGCTACAAATTTCCATCAGAACTGCTTTAGCTGCGCTGTACACATTTTTATATGTATCCCATATTCATTTTCATGATATTCCATATATTTTTATTTCCCTTGAAATTTCCTCTGTGTGCATGGATTACTTAGAAATGCATTCTTTAATTTCCCAGTATTTAGAGATGTTTTTAGCATTCTGTTATTAATTTCTAGTTTGAGTTCATTGAAAAGGAACATGCTTTGCATAATTTCAATTCTTTTTAATTTATTAAGGTTTGTTTTATGGCCTGGGATATGGCCTATAATGGAATATGGTCCATGGGCACTTAAAAAGAATATATAGGGTGCACAGGTGGTTCAGCGGTAGGATGTTCACCTTCCATGCAGGAGACCTGGGTTCAATTCACAGACCATCCACCCCTCTTCCCCTCTCAAAAATGTATTTTCTGCTAGAGTTCTTGGGATGTTCTATAGAACCAATTAGATTCTGTTAGTTGATGGTAGTGTTGTGTTCTTCTGTGTACTTGCTTATTTTCTGTCTGATTGGATCAATTGTTAAGAGAAGGGTACTGAAGTCTCCAAGTCTAACCAAGGACTTGCTATTTCTCCTTTCAGGTATATCAAGTTTTTCTTCATATATTTTATAGGTCTGTTGTTTGAAACATATACATTTAGGATCGCTAAGTCTTCTTTGTGGATTGACCCCTTTACCATTATATAATGTCCCTCTCTGCTACTAGTAATGTTCTTTGCTCAGAAATCTTCTTCACCTAATATTAATATAATATTAATATAGCTCTTCCTACTTTCCTTTTATCAATGTTTTTCCATCTCTTATTTTCAATCAGTCAATTTGGTCACACTATTTTTCACTCCTTTTTAAACTGCCTTCCTGTGGGTTACTGGAACAATTTCTACAATTCTATTCTGATGTATCTATAGTGGTTGTGAGTGTATCTCTTTGCATAGATTTTTAGTGGATTGCTTTTGGTACTACACTGTATGTATATAAATTACCAATCTAATGGTGTTCAGCTTTTCACCAGTTTGAGCAAAGTATAAAAACCTCACTTGCTTTATGTCTCTTTACCCTGTCATGCTATAATATAATGGACTTATACATATCCTCTACATACACTAAAAACCACATCAGGCAGTGTGATATTATTTTTCTTTGACCAAACATAATTTTAAAAAGTCAAAAGGATAAGGAAAGTCTGTTAATTTTACACTACTTTTGCTTACCATATTCTTTCTTCCTTCCTGATATTCCAAACTTCCTTTATTATTTCCTTTCTGTGTTGACAACTTCTTTTAGAAATTCTTTTAGGTCAGGTCTTCTGGCAACAAATTCTCTTAGTTTTTAAACGTCTATCCTGATTTCCCCTTCATTCTTGGAGGATATTTTCACTTGGTATGGAATGCTGGGTTAACACTTATTTTCTTTCAGCACTGGAAAAGGTTTGTACCACCTTCTTCTGACCTCTACAGTTTCTAATGAGAAGTCTCATATCATTCAAATTGTTTTTTAATAGGCAAGTAATCATTTCTTTCCCACTGCTTTCAAGATTTTTTATCTTCAGTTTTCAGAAGTTTAATTATGATATCTCTACTGTAGATTTCCTTGGGTTAATCCTGACTGCAGTTTGGGTTGACCCTGTCATATTCTTTAATCTGTGAGTTTATGTCCCTTGTCAAATTACGGAAGCCTTTAGCCATTATTTCTTCAAATACTTTTTCAGTCTGCCATTTTTCTCTTCTTCTGGGGCTCAGATGACAAGAATGTTAGATCTGTTATAATAGCCCCATAGATTCCTGACATGCTGCTCAATTTCTTTTCCAGTCAGTTTTCTCTCTGTTGTTCAGGATGGGGAGTTTCTACTATTCTATCTTCCAGTCACTGGCTCTTTTCTTTGTTCCTCTATTCTGAGGTTAAATTCAGCCAGTGAGCTTTTTTTCAGACTACTGCATTTTTCAGTCCTAAAACTTACATTTAGCTCATCTCTATTTCTTTGCTGAGGGTTTTTGGGTTTTGTTGTTGTTGAGATTTTCTTTCAGTTTTTTCAAACATTTGTAATTTATCAAAGAAACATTTTTAACCTGACTGCTTTAAAATCTTTGCTGGATAATTCTAGCATTCTGTCATTGCAGCACTGGCATTTATTGATTGTTCTTTTTTATTCTGTTTGAGATTATCATGTTTCTTGATATAAGTAAATTCTATTGAAATACGGAAATTTTTGTACTATGTCATGAAAATTTGGATCTTGGCTGACTTTAACTGGTACTGCTCAACCGTAAAAAGAGTGAGTGCCTCCACATTATTGCCAGGTGGAGGTAGAAGTCCAGTGTCTGTTGACACCCAAGGCAATGAGGGGAGGGATAATCCTCATTAATGCTGGGCAAGATTGTGATTTCTTATACCCCAAATGATGTGCTAACACCGCAAGGGGTTGGCACTGTTATTACTTGGTGGTGGTAAAAGCCCTGACTCTCCTCTGGCACCACCCAGGCCCAGAGAGAGAAGCGTACCTCATTAATGATGGATGGGGATGGAAGTATAGGCTTCCCACATGATCTCCATCGACACCTATAAAAGGGGCTCATTACCAGTCAGCAGGGATACCAGCCAGCTCCCTGCATGGCCTCCTCTCACACCACTAAGGCAAGATAATCACATAGAACGATGAAGGGGACCTTCAAGGGAAGGTTATTTACACCTCCAGCCCAGACCTGTAGATCAGGGGCAAGCCTTATCCACCATATTTATAAATAAAATGGGTATCTAAAATGTCTCTAAACAAACACAAAGAAGAAATATATGGAAAAAGCAAACGAATTTTCTATACCTACATCTTTGCAATTTTGCAGGCATTGGTTATACACAGGTAAAATCAAGATTTTTGGCATTACGAAAGTAGGGACCTCAACCCTGGCCAAGGTCTCTAACCCTGGGCCCTCTGGAACCTATTATATTTTTGACTGTGAGGAAATCAAGACTCTCCTGCCCCTCAAATGCATTTGAGGTTAAGAATATTCCCACGCCTCTCCACTGGTCCCTCAGGAGAGCTAGGCCACAGTCTCCTATGAGAATTGCTTTCAGTACACATTTGTTGAAAGCCTTCCAAGTGCCAGACCTCTAATGAGGTTCTGGAGGTGAGCTCAGACTGCTCTTCACCATGGTCCTAAAGTCCTCTCACTTTTCTACAAATTGAAGAACTTAGCAGGGTTCACTAGCACTGGTACCATTCTTTTCCCATTAATTCCACTTCTCAGCAATTGACTACAATTCAGAGGGATTACATTTGCTAGCCTACCCTTATAGAACTAACATACTGCACTTGTGCATTTTGAAGATGGAGGAGAGGGCAGGAAGAGATTATGTGGCCAAAGATAAACACAATAGGAAATAAATTCACATTTCATGTAAAGCAATGAGGACAAGAGCTAAATCTTCATTTTTGCACCCTGGTTTCACTGTTCTTGTCAAACCAGTATAAAGAAGCTATTTTTATCCCAGAACTGCAAGGATGCTGACAGGTAACACCCTGCTACTAACAGGATGGAAGTGACAGAAAACAGAAGCAGCTTAAATCTCTTAAGGCTTCCCCTTAATTCCTGAGTTTGAAAATATGAATTATAAACAGCACATAAGAATAACAAAAATATGAGTGATAAAATACATTTTAGCAACACAAGTATGGGGTAAAACTAAATGTTCAATCTCACCAAAAAATTATCTCATGATTCAGGAAAGCATGGATATCAGATTACCAGACCAAAATGAGTTAATATGGAAAGATCCTTCTCAATATACACAAATAAGAAACAAATCCAGAGTGAGGCCCACTATCATACCAAAAACAGTTCTAACTCGAAAATGCAAAGGCCCAAATCCTGGTCCCTGATGTACCTACCTCTAAGTCAGTAAGAGAATTCAAGCAAGTCGTTTAACCTCTGTAGGTCCTAGAGAGCTTAGGCTGAACAGTACCTCTTACCACTGTGACCTATAGTCCTTTCAAGCTTTAAAATTACAGGACTCAATGAAATTAAAATGCAAAGGTACAATTTTACCATGTTATTGTAGTCAGATGGGTCATAAGTGCTCTGCTTAAAAACTTTACACAGTTCCATAAATTCTTCACTCATCTCATAGATTTGTGCATTTAAAACCGCTCCCTTGGTACCACCAAATTCCAGTCTTTCCAGCTTTTCAAATTCCAGTATGGTGACAAATACATCCTTTGTAAAACATAGTACAATAAAGACTTGAACACTGATAGGAACAGTAAAAGAACATTTCAAAGTTGCAGAGAGAACATTTTCAAACTTCCAAAACTTGTGAGTCAATAGACATTCATATTACAGAAAATAGATATTAATGGTTTATGCAAAATAAGTGCTAGTTTTAAAAATTATATCCCCATTTTCATATTTACTAAAAATTAGCTCACAATACAGGCACCCCTAGCTTACCATAACTAGACACATGAAGCGCTGATGTTATAGCCTTCTAATCATAAATCAGGTCCCCAGGCAATATCTCAATCTCATCTTTTTAGCTACCTACACCTTGCAGTGAGTCAGCTCCATTATTAAAAGGATGCACAACAGATTGTTACGCCTGTAGAGACTTTAAGACTCTCAGAATCATTAGGTAGTAACAAAAATTTTCAAAACACAAAGTTCCAATTTTGAATGAAATTCAACAGTGTTACATTGATAAAAAAAAAAGTCTAAGGATGCTAAAAAGAGCTTTATCAAGAAAATAAGGCAGTGGCAGCAATCTGAACTTAAAAAAATCCTTAGCCAGTCAACTCCAAGGAAATATGTGTCTGAATGTGTATATGTGTGTGTGAACACTCATTCATGTTGGTTTTTAAGTGCTTTAAAAATATTTATACACAGTATATATGAAACTTCATGTTCTTATTTATTTTCATGAATCGTGTTAATACTTTATACTGTGGTGACTATGTGCATAAACTAAAATATAGTATGATATATTTTATATTTATCAATTAGCTTTTTTAGGTATGGAATTTCAATTTCAAACATTAAACATATAAGGGAAGAAAGAGATTACTTTACAAATACCTGGCTTGCAAATGTCTTCCAAGAATTCAGTGAATTATAAGTCAGTCAAGACTAAATGGTACCTAGAGATTCACTTTACTCAGGGTAATAACAGAATCAAAACTGAATTTTAAAAGAAACCAAGTAAAAGCTTGTAAAAAATTCTTATAGCATAGGCCTAGTGGATTTCCCATTAGAATCACTAAGAAAGGAGACCTCCCATCAAATGGAAAAAATCATTCACTAAGTCATGTGAAAAACTTGGAAAGTTTGACTCTACGTATAATATTGATAAATTACAAGTCAATAAATGAATACCTCTATTTTCATCAAACGATCGAGAAACTTGTCAAATCTGCAAAACACCAAATGAGACTGGAAATCCCATGACTTCAACTCCTTATTTTTCATGAAATAGTTTGCCAATCCCTTTCTATAATGGAAAAAGGACTTTTTGAAAGTCTTTAAGATATTAATGGCAACATGCACTTTTTCCAGCGATTCTTCAATTTCTCCCTTCAAAAGGTCCTCAGGTGAAAGGTAAGATATTGCCTAGGATTTAAAGAAATGAAACAATGAAAAAAAGAAGAAATTTTAAAGTTTTTACTATAACAAATTGATTCAATGAATTAATTTAAAATGACAATGTTTAGAATCGGGACAGCAATGCTCCCAAAACAGGAAGCACAAACTCTAGAAATTCAGACAGCTGGGCTTCAATGACACTAAAATAGAAATGAAATACAGTGGAATAGAAAGCTCTAGGAATCAGTTCGCCCATAAGAAAAACTACTAAACAGGCAGGAACCATCTGAATCAACCATCTGAAACTCCAGAGTCCAGGAGAACACTGTGCAGCATCCAGTGAATTGCCCTCTCTGCATGGTCCATCCCAAACTCCTGCAGCAGGCAGCAATGGAGTCTGACCCTTGCAGCAACCTGCTGGTGCCAGGAGGGACATAAAAACCAAGTTCCGCAAAATCCATGGTGGGTGCATCTGATTGTTGATCACTGTTTTGACGAACTTACTAAGATCATTAGAGGAGCAACTCTGAGGCAGCCATCAATCCAACACTGATAACAGCAGAGGGGGGATCTTAAAATCTGTATGCTTCCTGAGAGCTGTGGAGGACAGTTCAGCATTTGCTGAAAAGCTGTGGAGTCAAGAGAATGCAATGGTAGAGAGCCATGGAAGGATCTCCTTGCACCCTTCCTGGCCCTCCCTCTCCATCTCCCAAAGTCATTTTGGAGCTGTCAGTGTTCCTTTTGAGTGTCTTTGGCCTTGTTTCTGGCTGGGGAAGACTGATTTGAGAAACTCCTCTCTGGCATACCCTTCCCTCACAGAATTTGTCCTCCAGGCAAAAACAACTTGAGATAACAAAAGCAGTTAAACAACAATTGAGGCTATATCCCAGAGCAAAGGCTTAGCTGTTTTAAATCTTAATAGTGGAACACCTCAGATAGGTAGAAAGTCTGTTTCTTGGGAAGTAGAGGGGACATTCAAATTCCTATAACCCTGGGAATTCTTAAGGCCACTAGCTTCAGGAAGAACCCTGCATTTTGCACTTATCTTGAACTGACCTTCCTGATAGGAGGGGTAAACTACAAAGGAGAAAGGTAATTTGTAAAAAGGGTGAAAGGTATTTTTGCTTAGCTTTGCATGGTTATGTTAGCTCCTGACACTCAAGAAAAACTCTGTTACACCACTAGCTGGACAGATACACAAGAAACAGACATGTCAGGGGAAAAAAATGCCACAGTTGACTTTTTAAAATATGGAAATGTATACTGGGCAAAGAAAGCTCATAAGACAAGCAAGTAACTGGAAAATGATGGCCCATTCAAAGGAATGCGATAAAAATCTAGAAAGCATAAAGGAAGAAGACCAAACTGTTGACATACTGGATAGAGACTTAAAAAATGATCTTCAGGGCGGGCCACAAAGGCTCAGCAGGCAGTGTTCTTGCCTGCCATGCCAGAGACCCAGGTTTGATTCCCAGTGCCTGCCCATGCAAAAAAAAGTTAAAAAATGATCTTCAATATGCTCAGAGACATGAAGAAAAATACAGAGAAATAACTAAACGATATTAGGAAAACAATCAATATGATCAAAGAGGTGAAGATAAATACAAAGAAATAACTAAAGGATATCAAGAAAACCATGAATGAGCAATATAAGAATAATAATAAACAGATAGAAATTTTACAAAGGAACCAAACAGAACTACTATAGTTGAAGGCCACAGCAACTGATAAGAAAAATCCACAGGAGGGTATCAACAGCATATTGGAACTGGAAGAATGAATCTGTGGACTTGAAGACAAGACAATTGGAATGTAGCAGGCTCAGTAGCAGGGATAAAAAAAAAGAGCATACAAACATATGCAATTGTGGGAGTCCCAGAAAGAGAGAAAAAGGAAAGGGGCAGAAAGAATATTCAAAGAATGAATGGCAGAAAATTCCTCTAACTTAGCAAAAGAGGTGAATCCAAGAGGCACATCCAAGAAATCCAGAGAATACCAAAGAGGATAAACCTGAAGAGAAATTCACCCCAACAAATAATGAAGAAAATGTCAAATGCAAAGAAAAAGAAGAGTTCTGAAAGGTACAAGAATAAAGCAACGTGTAATTTACATGGGAGTCCCAACTAGATCAACTTCTGATCTCTCAGCAGAAACTATGGAGGCAAGATGGCAATGGTTCAAATATTTAAAGTGCTCAGAGAAAACAATTAATAGCCATGAATTTTGTATTTGGCAAGATTTTCATTCAAAAATAAGGGAGACATTAAGACATTCTCAGATAAGCAAAAGGTGAGATAGTTAATCATCACTAGATCTGTCCTACAAGCAATGCTAAAAAGAGTTCTTCAGACTGAAGGAAAGAACACATGACTGGTTCAAAGTTTTATAAAGAAGTAAAGACCTTTGGTAAAGATAACCATATGGATAATTACAAATGTCAGTATTATTATATTGTAGTGTTTGGTATGTAACTCCACTTCTTACTTCCCACATGCACTAAGATGCAAATACATAAAAAGTAATGATAAATCTATGGTTTGGGACATACAGTGTTCAAATATACAACTTTTAACAATGCAAAAAAAAGTGAAGGGGATGGAAGGGTATAGGAACAATGTATTTGTACATTGTTAAAGTCAAGGTGTTATAAAATCATGTAAGATTGTTATAGATTTAGGGTATTGAATTTTAACCCCATGGTAACCACTAAGAAAACATATAAAAAAATATCCAGAAAGAAATGAAGAGAGACTCAATATGGCAAAATAAAAAAAAAATTTTATTCAAATAAATATCAAAGTAATAATTAATGGAAGAATTGAGGGTTAAAAAGGCTGTAACACTTACAAAGACAATATAGCAAAATGGCAGAACAAAGTCCTGCATTATCACTAATTACCTTAAACATAAAGGTATTAAATTCTCTGGTCAAAAGACAGGGTTTGGCAGAATGGATTAAAAAGCATGACCTAAATATATGCTATTTACAAGAGATTCACCTTAAATTGAAAGACATAAAGAGGTTAAAAGTGAAAGGGTAGAAAAAATGTACCATGTATATAGTAGCCAAAAGAGAGCTGGGTGAGTGACATCATCAACATGGCAACATAAGATAGCTAACCGAAGACTTCTCCCCACAGATACAGCACAAAAGAGGGCAAGTCTCACTCATTCAGAATACTGGAGGAAAATAAAGACTGGAGAGCACTCCCCACAAATGCTGGACCAGACAAAAAGAAAAATATCATGTAGGGAACTTCTGTCCTGGACCAGTCAGTCCTTCTCCCCTCCCCTTAACTCAGTCCCAAGCAGTACAGAAAGTGCCCATAGGGAGCAGTCAGGATCTTTCCCACCTACCAATGGGGATAAAGACAATAAAATCTCTCACAGTAGTGAGAGACATCTTCATCTATATCTAGACACAGAGACCCAAGCCCAAAGGGAACCACAGCAGGACTCAAGCCACTAGGGAGGACAGAATATAAAAGAGTAGCAAGGAAGAGCTTCTAAAATGGACGATTAAGGAGGGAATCACAGAAACCCCTCCAAAGAAGCAAGTAGCCTGGCAAAAAGAAACTGAATCAACCATTTGGGGATCTGAGAGACAGGGGAGGACATTTCATGGCCCGGGTCAGTGAGGGATGAAGAGGAGGAGAAAATAAGGACAAAAACTATAATGCCAGCTATGGAAGCTGGTGCCCATCCCCAACCCTTGAGGGAAACAGCAGCAGGAGATGAGAACCTTGCCTGGGGGATGGCTGCAGACAGGAGCAGCACTGGGGGGCCTCAACTGCAAGTACAGAGGAAGATGCAGCTCAACATCAAGACAGACTTTGGTTGGTGACGTGAAGGCACAGGAACGCCACAGTATCAGCCTCACATGGTCAGATACTGTGGGGCTCCAGGAGGTGAACAGCTCCTGAGGATGATTAAATAACCAAAGAGAACCACCTTCTGGGCAGGGTGGAAAGTGTAGGTGAGACAGCAGGGCTTTTCAGAGCCTCTCCAGACCCTATCCCAGCCACATCACAGCTGGTGAACACCTCATACATGGGTACACAGCCCTGTTTTGTCTGAGAAATACAACCCAACTGTCAAAGCAGTGCCCTAATACAAACCCAGGCAACAATTAAATCTTAGATAAAAGAGAGAAAACAAATTTCAGAATAGACTGATCAAGATAATCAGATGACAAAAATCAGAAAAAAAAAATCACAAGGCACACTGAAAGTCAAGAAGAAATGGCTCAGTCAAAGGAACAAATAAAAAAATCAGAGGAGACACAGAATCTGGAACAACTAATCAAAGATGTTCAAACAAATCTCCTGAATCAGTTCAAAGAAATGGAGAAAATGTGTATAGAGATAAAGGATATTAACAAGAAACTAGAAGGGCATAAAAAATAACTTGAAAGAATACACAGAAAAATAACAGACATCGTGGAAATAAAAGACACTGTGAATGAAGTTACACTCAACAGAAGACTTAAAGAGGCAGAAGAAAGAATCAGCAAACTAGAAGACAGAACAACCAAATTCAAAAAGAACAAAGAACAAATGGAGAAAAAAGCGGAAAAATTTGAGCAGTGTTTCAGGGAAATGACTGACAATACAAAGTACACAAACATATGTATCATGGATGTCCAAGGAGGAGAAGAGAAAGGATGAGGGCCGTGAAGAATACTGGAAGAAGTAATGGCTGAAAAATTTCTAACTCTTATAAAAGACATAAATATGTTAACACAAGAAGCCAAATGTACTCCATACAGAATAAATCTCAATAGACCCACTCAAGACACATATTCATGAAACCGTCAAACACCAAAAAGAAGGTGAGAAATCTGAAAGCAGCAAGAGTAAAGCAATTCAGCACATACAAAGGAAGCCACATAAGATTAAGTGTTGATTTCTCATCAGAAACCATGGAGGTGAGGAACCAGTGGTATGATATAGTTAAGACATTGAAAGGGATAAGTTGCAAGCCAAGAATTATCTATCTAGCAAAGCCATCCTTCAAAAATGGAGAGTTTAAAATATTCACAGATAAACAGAAGCTGAGAGAATTTTTTAATAAGAGACCAAAGGGAATTCTGCCAGTTGAAAAGAAAAATAGGAGAAAGAGGCCTGGAGGAGGGTACAGAATTGAAGGGCATTATTAGTAAAGGTAACCAAAAAGATGAAAAGAAAGAGAAAAAAGATCTGACGAACAAAACTAAAGGATATGAAGGTTGAAGTAAGAACTGCCTTTACAGTAATAATTTTGAGTGTTAATGGATTAAACTCCCAAATCAAAAGACATAGATTGGCAGAATTGATTTAAAAATATGATCCATCTATATGCTGATTACAAGAATCTCATTTTAGACACAAAGATACAAATAGGTTGGAAGTGAAAGGATGGAAAAAGATATTTCATGCAAACAGTAACCAACAAAAAGCTGGGGTAGCTATAATAATACACTATACCAATGTCAGACAAAATAGACTTTAAATGCAAAAATGTTATAGGAGATAAAGGACATTACATATTAATAAAAGGGGAAATTCACCAAGTAGAAATAATAATGATGAATATTTATGCTCCAAATTAAGGGACCCCAAAGTACATGAGGCAAACACTGGCAATACTAAAGGGAGTAACAGACAACTCTACCGTAATAGCGGAGATTTCAACACACTACTCTCCCCAACAGATGGAACTTCTAAACAAAGGATAAAGAAAACTTAAATAGGGTAGGCCACGGTGGCTCAGCAGGCAGAGTTCTTGCCTGCCATGCCAGAGACCTGGGTTCGATTCCTGGTGCCTGCCCATGCAAAAAAAAAAAGTAAAAGAGAACTTAAATAAAATGATAAATGAACTAGGCCTAGCAGATTATATATATAATATATATAAGAATATATGCATATATATGTATATATATACATACATATATATACACACACACACACACACACACACACACACACATACATATATATATAGAGAGAGAGAGAGAGAACATTGTACCCCATAACAAGAGGATATATATTCTTGTTAAGTATTCACGGAACTTTTTCAAGGACAGGACATAGGCCAGATACAAAACATGTCTTAATAAATGTTAAAAGCATTTTCTCTGATCATAATGGAGTGAGGCTGAAAATCAATAACAGAGAACAGGAAGACACACAAATATATTTGGTATATATTTGGACATATACATAAATATATGGACATATGGACAACACACTCTCAGTCAGTGGGTAAAAGAAGGTACAAAAGAAATCAGTAAATATATTGGAATGAATGAAAATGAGAACACAATGTAATAAAACATATGGGATGCAGTGAAGACAGTGCAGAGAGGAAAAGTTACAGCCCTAAACATTTACATTAAAATGGAGGAAAGAGCTAAAACCAAGGACCTAACTAAACAGCTAGACAAACTGGACAAAGGATAGCAAACTAATCCCAAAGCAAGCAGAAGAAATGAAATAGCAAAGATCACAGCAGAATTAATGAATGGAAGAAAAAAAAAAGAGAAAACCAAGAAAACTAAAAGCTGGTTCTTTGAGAAGATCAATAAAATTGAAAAACCCTTTGTTAGACTGACAAAGACAAAAAGAGAGAAGCTGCACATAAATAAAATCAGCAATGAGAAGGAGGCATTATCATGGACTCTGAAAATATAAATGATAATAAGAGGTTACTATGAACAACTATGTGCAAACAAACTAGACAACTTAGGTGAAATGGACAACTTTCTAGAAACACAGAAACCACCTCACTGACTTGAGAAGAAATAGGGGACCTCAACAAACCAATCACAAGTAAAGAGATTGAATCAGTCACCAAAAACCTACTAATAAAGAAAAACCCAGGAATAAATGGCTTCACAGGTGAATTTTATCAAGCATTCCAAGAAGGATTAATACCATTCCTGTCCAAACTCTTCCAAAAAACTGAAGAAGAGGGAACCTACCTAATCCACTCTGTGAAGCCAAAATCAACTTAATACCAAAGCTGGATAAAGATAAGATAAGAAAAGAAAACTGCAGACCAATTCTCTACTTGATAGATGCAAAAATCCTCAACAAAATACTTGCAAATTGAAAATATCAGAATATTAAAAGAATTATAAACCATGACCAAATGGGTTTTATTCCAGGCATGGAAGAGTGGTTCAACACAAGAAAATCAATTAATGTAATACACCACATTAACAAATCAAAAAGGAAAAAACACACGCTCATCTCGATTGATGCAGAAAACGTATCTGACAAAATGCAGCATTCTTTCATAATAAAAATACTTCAAACAGTAGGAATCAAAGGAAATTTCCTCAACCTGATAAAGGGCAAATATGAAAAACCCACAGCTAACATCATACTCAATAGTGAGAGACTGAAAGCGTTCCAAGATCAGGAACAAGAAAAGGATGCCCACTGTCACCACTGCCACCAACACTGTGCTGTAAGTTCTAGCTTGAGCAATCAGGCAAGAAAAAGAAATTAAAGGCGTCCACTATTTGCAGAGGACATGGTCCTCTATTTAGAGAATCCTGAAAAAATGACAATAAAGCTACTTCAGCTAACAAATGAGTTCAGCAATATGGTGGCATACCAGATCAATGGTGTTTCTATGCATTAGTAATGAGATATCTGAGGACATAATCAAGAAAAAAAAATTTACAAAGCAACTAAAGTAATCAAATACCTGGGAATAAACTTAACCGAAGATGTAAAGAACCTGGACCCAAAAAACTACAAATCATTGCTAAAAGAAATCAAAGACCTAAATAAATGGAAAGGCATTCCAAGTTCAAGGATTGGAAGGCTAAATGTCATTAAGATGTCAATTCTACCCAAATCGATCTACAGATTCAATGCAATACCAATCAAAATTCCAATAGACCAATTTGCAGATATGGAAAGATAATAATTTTATTTGATGGGCTAAAGGGCCTTGAATAGCCAAAACCATCTTGAAAAAGATGAATGAAATGGGAGGTATCATAGTTTCTAACTTTAAAGCATATTGTAAAGTCATTGTAATCAAAACAGCATGGTTGTGGCACAAGGATAGATATACTGATCAATGGAATTGAATTGACAATTCAGAAATAGACCCACAGAACTACAGTCAGTTGATTCTTGACAAAGCTCCCAGGTCCACTCAATTGGGACAGAACAGTCTTTTCAATAAATGGTATTGGAAGAACTGGATATCCATAATCAAAAGAATGAAAGAGGACCCCATCTCACACTCTATACAAAAATTAACTCAAAATGGATAAAAGACCCATATAAGAAACAGTATCATAAAACTCCTAAAAGAAAATGTAGGGAAACATCTTCAAGATCTCGTGATAGGCAGTAGTTTCTTAGACTTTAGACTCAAAGCACAAGGAATGAAAATAAAAATAGATAAATGGGAACTCTTCAAAATTGAATACTTTAGTGCTTCAAAGCATTTGTCAAAAGGATGAAAAGGCAACTGATTGAATGGGAGGAAATATCTGGAAACCACATATCTGATAAAGGTCTAATATCCAGAATATATCAAGAAATCCTACATCTCAACAATAAAAAGATAAACAACTCAATTTAAAAATGGGCAAAACATTCTATAAGTAAAATCATTACCCTCCCCTCTACACGGGACATACATCCAGGGGTGAAAGTTTCCTGGTAGCATAGGACCTGACTCCCATGGGTGATCCTGACCCTGGCACTGTGGGATCAACAATGTCTTCCTGACCAAAAGGGGAAAAGAAATGTAACAAAATAAGATATTGTTCTAGCTTGCTAGCTGCTGGAATGCAACACACCAGAGACGGATTGGCTTTCAATAAAAGGCGATTTATTTAGTTAACATATAGTCCATCAGAGGAAAGGCAGCTAACTTTCATCTGAGGTTCTTTCTTATGTGGGCACAGGGTGATCTCTGCTGGCCTTCTCTCCAGGCCTTTGGGTTCCGACAACTTTCCCCGGAGTGATTCCTTTCTGCATCTCCAAAGGCCTGGGCTGAGCTGCGAATGCTAAGATGAGGTATGCTGAGCTGCTTGGGCTGTGCTATGTTAAGCTCTCATTTAAGCACCAGCCAATTAAATCAAACATCATTCATTGCAGCAGGCATGCCTCCTAGCCGACTGCAGATGTAATCAGCAACAGATGAGGTTCACATGTGATTGCCTCATGTCCACAGCAATAGAACTAGGCACCTTCACCTAGCCAAGTTGACACCTGACTCTAACTACCACAGATATCAATGACAAAAGAGTTCAAATAGAGTCAAGAGGCTATTCTTGGGGCCACTCTTATGCAAGCTTCAGCTAGATATTGATAATTATGATGGTTTGCCAAGCCCCAAACAAAACCATTTCTGTTAACCCCAAAGGACACCTAGGGATCCATCTGAGACGCTACAAAAGTTTCACACACTAAGATTACTTTGTGGAAACCTATAACCTCCTAGGCCAGATACATCCTGAAACCCAGAGGGGCCAGCCTCTCCAAGAACGTCACCTAACCCTATCACCGTATCCCATATTGTTGACACCCCTTTCCAACATGAAAAAGTTAGAATTGACATAGTCCAAATACTCCTAAAGATTAGAAGAAGGATCAAAGGAGAAGAAGGAGTCATAACAGAGAAGACAGGATTTAACAAATGAGTATGACTGCTGAATCATTATACTGATATTTCTTTTAGTCTCCAGTGTCTTGGAGCAGTTAAAAGGAAAAACCTGAAATTGTAGAACTATAAACAATACAAAAGTCTGAAATCTGTTCTATAATTACTTGTTACAATGTACGTCAAAATGTATTTCTTTTTTTATATATATTTCACAATAAAAAATGTTTTTAAAAAATGGGCAAAAGGCATGAATAGATATTTTTCCAAAGAGTAAATACAGATGGCTAAAAAGCTCAGCTTCACCATTAGGAAAATGCAAATCAGTGAGATATCATCTCACGCCTGCTAGAATGGTCAGTATTTAAACAAACAAAAAAAAAACCAAAACAAACAAACAAAAAGTATTGGAGAGAATGTGGAGAAATTGGAACACTTATTCACTGCTGGAGGAATGTAAAATGGTATAGACACTGTGGAGGGTGGTTTGTTTGGTTTCTCAAGCAGCTAGGTATAGAGTTGCCTTACCACCCTGCAATCCTGCTACTTGGGATATACCTGGAAAATCTGAAAGCAGGGATGGAACAGATATTTGCATACTGATGTTCATAGCAGCATTATTCACAATTGTCAAAAAATGAAACAACCCAAGGGTCCATGAACAGATGAATGGATAAACAAAATGTGGTATATACTGATGATGGAATATTATCCAGCTGTAAGGAATGAAGTCCTGAAGCACTCAACAACAAAGATGAACCTTGAGGACATTACGTTAAACGAAATGAGTCAAACATAAAAGGACACATATTGTAGGATCTCACTGATATGAATTATAATATATAAACTCATAGACATAAAATATAGAATACAGAATATAGAAAGAGGTTAAAGAATGGGAGTGGTTTCTTAATATGCAGGGAATGTTTAACTAGGTTGAACTTAAATCTTTGGAAATGGATCGTGATGACAGTAGCATGTTACTGAGAGAATAATTAACAGTCTGAATGGTATATGAATTTGGTGGTGTGGTGGCTCAGGGCACAGGTTCCTTCCTAAACAGCTAGTAACAAATCTGCTTTAGCCAAGAACAAAGGTTAAGAAAGTAAACAATCTCCTTGGATGGAAAAGAATGTAATCACGAATGTAAAATGGCATTAACTGTATCTTAGTCTTAAACACTAATCTCAGTAAAACATCAGGTCTTAAGCCCATTTAATGATTATTCTAGAGACCTGATGTCCTCATACCATATGGAATGCCTTTGTTCTGAATTCCTATACATATTACACCCCCTGCACTCCCATTCCTTACACTATCCCTGCAGACCAGCCACCACTGTAGAATCTCTTCTGTTTGCAAGTCCCAATCAATGTAAATCTGTTTCTGTGCTGGTGTTTATCCCAGTTTGCAGCAGCCTCTAGCTCATACTCAGCCCTGGCCCAAACAACTGGTGAGCCAGGCAGGAGACCAAGACACACCCAGCAGCAGCAGGCATGTATCCAGGGATGGAAACTCAGTGAGGGAAATCCTGGGTTGGCCTGCAACATCTATGTGGGGAGAGGTGTCCTCCTGTATGGAGGAGAATATGCACTAAAAACTCTGGTAGGATCGTTAAGTGTTTTACAACAGATAGCAGGACAACTAAATCTTAGCAAAAAGAGAATGCCAAGTAGCGATGGCCAAAGCTTAGCCCCTTTGAGAAGCCTTATGTATGGCCACCGAGGCAGAACAGCTGGCAAAAACAACAGCCTGCCATATATAGGAAGACTTAAAATTAGACAGAGACACACCACTTTCTCAACTGGACATGGAAGGTGCCTTAACTAAGAGTTTGCATAGTAATCTTGGTCAATTAGAAACTTTAGATGTAGATATGCTCAAACCTGTGGTCAAAAATTACCCTGAGTTAAACTCCAGAGAATACTAATTAATCCAGTGTGGGAACCAAAAGCTTGGGATCCCACAGATTCTTCATCTGAGGATGACAAGGAAGGAGTATGGGAAATAGAGGAAGAGGGGTCACACCGGCAGTTATGCCTAGTTCTGCAGCAAAAAATAAAAACAGCATGGGAGTGACCTGCCAGGGTAGAGCCTCAGAATTTACAACCTCCTAAGTGGAAATTCCATATTACCAAGAGAGATGATACTGTTGTTGAATTATGTGACCTCAGGCAGCATTACAGACAGAAAGCATGGAAGCCATTACCTGACTGGCTTTTACAATCATGGGCACAGGAGCTGAGGGCATATTAATTGGGATGGAAATGAGTGAGTTAGCATCTGTTACAATGCACTTCCCCCTTCCCCAGGAGTAAATTGTATATATTTCTCCTATATCAGAATATATATTAGAAATTGATCTCTTGAATTCTATATTACAGAAGTCTCTATGCCAGCACCTGTATGTCACCCCAAATTATGTAGAAACAGCATCTTTGTCAGCCTGGCTAAGAGTTGCATGGAAGACTGCCTGGCTCAGTGAGGGAGAAATTCCGCATACTACTCCCCATTGGCAAGAGTTTTTGCAGTGTCTTGGGATGAAACATGCAAAACATTGCGAGAATTTTGCAGGCCCTGACAGTGACACTTTTCAGCAGGGATGAAAGCCACCATCAGGCATACCACTCCTAATCATTGTTACGGACCTTTCACGTCCATTTTGCGTCCTCTACTGGGACAGCTCCTTTCAAGAGCTGCTCAGGCCGTAGCAGATCTCAGAGTATCTGGCTGCCTCCTAAAAACAGGAGTGAGGGCAGCAGGAAAGACTTCTCGAGACCATGATGGCCCTAATCGGGTCTCACATAAGCAAATATGGGCTGATCTAACTGCTGTGAGGACAGAACTGGAAACCACAGATGAACAACCAAATGCTGTTTCAGTTAAATTGTGGAGCTGATTACCCAAAGACAAAATATTTACTAAAATAAATCCCCAAACAGCTGACAGGAATGACAAACCAACAAGAAACCCCCTTTCAAGACAGAAGAACCCTCTGCACCTCTCCAGGAGACTTGGCAAGCTCCCTTTCCTTAGGGGAGGGGTCAAGACTCTCAGGTGCGAGTGATAACCAGGGAGCCCAGAGATAGGAGGCTGCAGGTAGAATTAACTATTTATCGATCCCTTACTAATTTGATTGGTTTATTAATTAACTATTTATTGATCCCTTACTAATAAACAGAGAGAATAAGTGCTAATAAACACTATATAGACATAGGATATGCAATGTATACTCCACTTTATGGAAATGTAGTCTGATTTAACAGACCTGTGCTAGAACCAGATAACTATGGAGGAAAGACAATCAGAAACAAATAGCATAATTTGATCTTGCAAATTAGGACACTGCCCTCTCCCCCAGGAGTGCATTGTATATATTTCTCCTATACCAGAATATATATCAGAAGCTGATCTCTTAAAATCCACGTTACAGGAGTTCCAGGAAGATGGTGGAATAAGATGGTGTTGAGTTCCCCTCTGCTCTAAGGAACAGCAGGTCCACGGTGTAAGTAAACTGGAGGGGTCTTCTACACCACATAGGGAGGCCCTGGTTACAAAATCTGGAGAATTGAGATGGAGAGAACCAGAGACCATCTAGCTAGTTAAACAGCCTAATGTGCCCCTTTCCAAACAGAAGCCAGGAGCCCTCAGGAGTGCACGGACTGGAAGACTGGACTAGGAAGTGAGCCAAGCCAGTTCCTTAAACACACTAATCTCAAGCGCACTGGCGCTGCCCCTGACCCTGACCTGTGACCCACGACTCCCTCCACACCCAGTGCACCTGAACCCTGCCGCCCACCCCACGATCCAAACACCCCTGCCCTGACTCCCTCGCGCACCTGCCCCAGCCAGACCCACCTTTCCCTCATAAGCACAAAGTCTTGCCCCACCCCTCCTGAGACCTGTGTACCGGTGCCCAGCCCCTCAACCCCCATCTCCCCCTCCCTGTCCCCTTCAGATGTTCACCTGTACACACCTGCCCCACCCTCCTACCCCCACCCCCACCCATGCAGTCACGCAAACACACCTCGCCCCCTCTAAGCTCCACACACATGTACAACAGTGTAAGACCCTCCCAGATATGCACATGCATGTGTACAACCTGCCACACACCCCAGATCTGCACATCCAGGCCACACCCGCCTCCAGCCCACACGGGATCAAAACCATCTGCTGCGCCTAAGCCCTGTGCATGCTGAACCAGAGACATGCCCCACAGATATGTGCACACACACACAGCCACACCCTCCCCACTGGACACCCACACATCCATGCACTGACCTCTTGACCCCTGCACCCCAACCCCCTGCCCAGTGCATAACCCTGCCCCACCTCTGGCACAAGCACCCGGTTCACACACCTGGGCAGGTGGTCACATGCACATCTGTGCTATATAACCCCCTCTGCACATGCATGCACCCCTGTCTCAACCTCCCCACCACACCTGTGCACCTGCACCAGGGCCCCGCCCACCCCAACATAACCCACTGCAACCCACATCCAGCAAACCATGCAACTTGTGCTCTGCCCCTACACACCCGTACATCTGCATCCTAGGCCCTTTCAATCCCTCCTACTATGCAAGGACACACCTGTGCCCTGCCTTCCCTGTGCCTCAACCTCTGTGCCACTTACCCCACACTTTTATACCCATGATCCCCAGGCTCCACGTGCCCACCCACATCCTGCCTGCATACCAGTCCCTGTACATCCACTCAACACCCCCCATCCACCTCCCACCACACCCTGCCTGTGTCCGCCACACTGCACAATTGCTCCTGTGCTCTATACCCTGCCTAAGTTGCACCCCACCCCCCAGACCCCACACTGCACCTCCACAACCCCGCGCCCCACACCCCAGGCTCATGGGCACCAGTGTAGCATACCCAATCTGTGCCTATACCTGTGCTACAACCTGTCACTGCACTGTTGTGCCCTGCATCTTGCTCCATATCCATCCCCCAAATACAAAGTTTTAGGATATTGAAGGAAATCAACTTACAAAGTAACCCAATCAAGATATTTATATGCCTAGAAGGCAACAGAACATCACTAAGCATACCAACATGCAGTCAGATACAGCCCAGCCTAATGATCAAATTAAAACACTGGAGGAGACACAGACTTTGGAACAACAAACCAAAGATGTTCATGTAACTCTACTAAATAAAATCAATAGGCTGGCTATTGACATAAAGGAGATCAAAAGGATACTAGAAGTGCATAGAGGAATTTGAAAGAACAGAAAAATGGCAGGTATCACAGCAATCAAAGATGCTGTAGAGCAAATAAAAAATATACTCAAGACACACAAAGGCAGATTTGAAGAGACAGAAGAAAGAATAAGTGAATGAGAGGACACGGCAACTGATTTTGGACACACAAAAGAGCAAATGACAAAAAATATGGAAAAATTTGAATCTCATGGAAATGATGAACAAAACAAAGCATGCAAATATAAGAATCATCTGTGTCCAAGAAGGAGAAGAGAAAAGTAAAGGGCTAGGAAGATTAATTGATGATATAATGTGGGAAAATTTCCCAAGCTTTATAAAGGACATAAATATGCAAATAAAAGAAGGCCAACAAAATCCAAATAGAATAAATCCAAATAGGCCTTCCCCAAGACACATACTAATCAGTCTGTCAAATGTTGAAGGAAGCAGAAAATCCTGAAAACAGCAAGAGAAAAACAATCTATTAGATATGAGGGAAACCCCATAAGATTAACTTCAGACTACCAAACTGTTTCTATGGCGATGAGAAGGCAGTGGTATGATATATTTAAGATCCTGAAAGAGAAAGACATCCAGCCAAGAATTCTGTATCCAGCTAAACTGTCCTTCAAAACTGAAGGGGAGTCAACAGACTCCCAAGGAAGACAAGTTTGGTGTGATGTTGGGGGTGGAGATGGGATTTACCCTCTGAGAAATAAGGACCTTGTTCTAATGCTTATTAATCAGGAGTAATTAGGAACGTTTAATACTGGCCCAAGGTTTGTCAGATTGATCAATATATCAGAACAGGGCCCAACAACTCTTCTTATCCATGTGCTCCTTCATAAAACTTCTAGAATTAGACTGACAAGCCTTATATTAAACAAACAAATAAATAAACAACAGCAAAAAAAAACTGAAGGGGAAATTAAAACTTTCAGACAAACAAATGCTGAAAGAATATCTCAACAAGAGAGTAGCCCTATAAAAAATACTAAAGGAAGTTATGGCAGCAAAAAAAAAAAAGACAGGAGAGAGAGGTCTGGAGAAGGACACAGAATTGAAGAGTAAGATTAAAGTTAACCTAAAGGATAAAAAGAGGGAGAGGGAAAAGAATATACAGATCTAACAAAAAAAAAAATCCAAAGGATAAGATGGTGGATTCAAGAAATGCCTATAAAGTAATATCTTTGAATGTTAATGGACTAAATTTATCAATTAAAAGATACAGATAGGCAGAATGGATTAAGAAATATAATCCACCCATATGCTGCTTACAAGAGACTCATCTTAGACACAAGGATACAAACAGATAGAAGATGAAAGGGTGGAAACAGATGTGCTATGCAAGCTGTAAATAAAGGAGAGCAGGAGTAGCTATACTAATATTAGACAAAACAGACTTTAAATGTAAAGTATCATAAGAAAAAAAGGATATTATATATTAATTAAAGGGACAATTTACCAAGAAAAATGTTTATGCTCCCAGTCAAGGAATTCCAAAGTATATAAGTCAAACATTGACACAACTGAAGGGAGCAACAGATGTTACACCAATAACAGTAGGAAATTTCAATACACCACCTTCTTCTATACATAAAACAACCAGGCAGAGAATCAGCAAGGAAATAGTGAAGTTAAACAACCTAATAAATGAATTAGACCTAACAGACATACATAGGTTGTTACACCCCAAGGCAAACAGGATATACATTTTTCTTTTGTGCTCACGGAACATTCTCCAGGATAGATCATATGCTGGGGCACAAAACAGGTCATTATAAATTTAAAAACACTGAAATTATTCAAAGCATTTTCTCTAATCAAAAAGGAATGGAGTGGACTTCCGGAGAAGATGGCGGCTTAGTAAGACGCGCGGGTCTTAGTTCCTTCTCCAGAACAGCTACTAAAGAAACAGAAACAGTACAGAACAGCTCCCGGAGCCACGACAGAGACCAAAAAGACAAGGTACCCCATTCTGGAATGGCTGAACCGGCAGGGAGAATCTGCTGCGGTGAGATCCCTGAGGGGCGCATGCTTCCCTGGGCTGTGGCGACTGGCTGCCGGAGCCCCTCCCTCCCTCCTTCCTGGGCCGGCTGGGAGATTTGGACAGGCAGTCCCCTCAAGCCGCGGTGGCCGGTGCCCACCTCCCCCCCACGCGCGGGCTCCCGGACCGGCTGGGAGATTTGGAGTGGAGGTCCCACAAGCCGTGGAAGCCGGCGACTGGGGTCCCTTCCACACACGTGGCTTCCTGGTCTGGCTGGTAACTTTGGATCGGCACTCCCTCAAGCCACGGTGGCCAGCACCCCCCCCCCCCCCACGCTTGGCATCCCGGGTCGGCTGGGAGATTTGGATCGGCACTCCCCCAAGCCGCAGCGGCCGGCGCCCCGCCCCACACACGGATTCCCGGGCCGGATGGGAGATTTGGATCGGCACTCCCCCAAGCCGCTTCGGCTGGCGACCCTCCCCCACAGCGACAGTCTTTCAAAGTTAAAGGAGCCACAGCATCTTTTACTGGTGGGACCCGCAGACAGACGAGCACACATACTTGGCAGGACAAGAAAAACAGAGCCCAGAGATTTCACAGGAAAATCTTTCAACCTGCTGGGTCCCCACACCCAGGGAAATCTGATTAAATGCACAACACCAGCTAAAAATAACGGATCACGCCAGGAAAACTGAAGATATGGCCCAGTCAAAGGAACAAACCAACAGTTCAAATGAGATACAGGAGCTGAGACAATTAATTCTGAATATATGAACAGAAATGGAAAACCTCTTCAAAAACCAAATCAATAAATTGAGGGAGGACATGAAGAAGACATGGGCTGAACAAAAAGAAGAATTAGAAAGTCTGAAAAAACAAATCACAGAACTTATGGGATTGAAGGACAAAGTACAAAAGATGGAAAAAAACAATGGATACCTACAATGGTAGATTTAAAGAGACAGAGGCTAGAATTAGTGAACTGGAGGATGGAACATCTGAATTCCAAAAAGAAACAGAAACTATCCGGAAAAGAATGAAAAAATTTGAGCAGGGGATCAGGGAACTGAATGATAATATGAAGTGCACAAATATACGTGTTGTGGGTGTCCCAGAAGGAGAAGAGAAGGGAAAAGGAGGAGAAAAACTAATGGAAGAAATTATCACTGAAAAATTCCCAACTCTTATGAAAGACCTAAAATTACAGATCCAAGAAGTGCAGCACACCCCAAAGAGAAAAGACCCAAATAGGCGTTCTCCAAGACACTTACTAGTTAGAATGTCAGAGGTCAAAGAGAAAGAGAGGACCTTGAAAGCAGCAAGAGAAAAACAATCCATCACATACAAGGGAAACCCAATAAGACTATGTGTAGATTTCTCAGCAGAAACCATGGAAGCTAGAAGACAGTGGGATGATATATTTAAATTACTAAAAGAGAAAAACTGCCAACCAAGACTTCTATATCCAGCAAAATTGTCCTTCAAAAATGAGGGAGAAATTAAAACTTTCCAGGCAAAAAGTCACTGAGAGAATTTGTGACCAAGAGACCAGCTCTGCAAGAAATACTAAAGGGAGCACTAGAGTCAGATACGAAAAGACAGAAGAGACAGGTATGGAGAAGAGTGTAGAAAGAAGGAAAATCAGATATGATATATATAATACAAAAGGCAAAATGTTAGAGGAAAATATTATCCAAACAGTAATAACACTAAATGTCAATGGAATGAATTCCCCAATCAAAAGACATAGACTGGCAGAATGGATTAAAAAACAGGATCCTTCTATATGCTGTCTACAGGAAACACATCTTAGACCCAAAGATAAACATAGGTTGAAAGTGAAAGGTTGGGAAAAGATATTTCATGCAAATAACAACCAGAAAAGAGCAGGAGTAGCTATACTAATATCCAACAAATTAGACTTCAAATGTAAAACAGTTAAAAGAGACAAAGAAGGACACTATTTACTAATAAAAGGAACAATTAAACAAGAAGACATAACAATCATAAATATTTATGCACTGAACCAGAATGCCCCAAAATACGTGAGGAATACACTGCAATCACTGAAAAGGGAAACAGACACATATACCATAATAGTTGGAGACTTCAATTCACCACTCTCATCAATGGACAGAACATCTAGACAGAGGATCAATAAAGAAATACAGAATCTGAATATTACTATAAATGAGCTCGACTTAACAGACATTTATAGGACATTACATCCCACAACAGCAGGATACATCTTTTTCTCAAGTGCTCATGGATCATTCTCAAAGATAGACCATATGCTGGGTCACAAAGCAAGTCTTAACAAATTTAAAAAGATTGAAATCATACACAACACTTTCTCGGATCATAAAGGAATGAAGTTGGAAATCAATAATAGGCGGAGTGCCAGAAAATTCACAAATACGTGGAGGCTCAACAACACACTCTTAAACAACGAGTGGGTCAAAGAAGAAATTGCTAGAAAATTAGTAAATATCTCGAGGCTAATGAAAACGAAAACACAACATATCAAAACCTATGGGACACAGCAAAGGCAGTGCTAAGAGGGAAATTTATTGCCCTAAATGCCTATATCAGAAAAGAAGAAAAGGCAAAAATGCAGGAATTAACTGTCCACTTGGAAGAACTGGAGAAAGAACAGCAAACTGACCCCAAAGCAAGCAAAAGGAAAGAAATAACAAAGATTAGAGCAGAAATAAATGAAATTGAAAACATGAAAACAATAGAGAAAATCAATAAGACCAGAAGTTGGTTCTATGAGAAAATCAATAAGATTGATGGGTCCTTATCAAGATTGACAAAAAGAAGAAGAGAGAGGATGCAAATAAATAAGATCAGAAATGGAAGAGGAGACATAACTACTGACCTCACAGAAATAAAGGAGGTAATAACAGGATACTACGAACAACTTTACGCTAATAAATACAACAATTTAGATGAAATGGATGGGTTCCTGGAAAGGCATGAACAACCAACTTTGACTCAAAAAGAAATAGATGACATCAACAAACCAATCACAAGTAAAGAAATTGAATCAGTCATTCAAAAGCTTCCCCAAAAGAAAAGTCCAGGACCAGACGGCTTCACATGTGAATTCTATCAAACATTCCAGAAAGAATTAGTACCAACTCTCCTCAAACTCTTCAAAAAAATCGAAGTGGAGGGAAAACTACCTAATTCATTCTATGAAGCCAACATCACTCTCATACCAAAACCAGGCAAAGATATTACAAAAAAAGAAAACTACAGACCAATTTCTCTAATGAATATAGATGCAATAGTCCTCAACAAAATTCTAGCAAATCGAATCCAAAAACACATTAAAAGAATTATACATCATGACCAAGTAGGATTCATCCCAGGTATACAAGGATGGTTCAACATAAGAAAATCAATTAATGTAATACACCATATCAACAAATCAAAGCAGAAAAATCACATGATCATCTCAATTGATGCAGAGAAGGCATTTGACAAGATTCAACATCCTTTCCTGTTGAAAACACCTCAAAAGATAGGAATACAAGGGAACTTTCTTAAAATGATAGAGAGAATATATGAAAAGCCCACAGCTAATATCATCCTCAATGGGGAAAAATTGAAAACTTTCCCCCCTAAGATCAGGAACAAGAAAAGGATGTCCATTATCACCACTATTATTCAACATCATGTTGGAGGTTCTAGCCAGAGCAATTAGACAAGAAAAAGAAATACAAGGCATCAAAATTGGAAAGGAAGAAGTAAAACTATCACTGTTTGCAGACGATATGATACTATACGTCGAAAACCCAGAAAAATCCACAACAAAACTACTAGAGCTAATAAATGAGTACAGCAAAGTAGCAGGTTACAAGATCAACATTCAAAAATCTGTAGCATATCTATACACTAGCAATGAACAAGCGGAGGGGGAAATCAAGAAACGAATCCCATTTACAATTGCAACTAAAAGAATAAAATACCTAGGAATAAATTTAACTAAACAGACAAAAAACCTATATAAAGAAAACTACAAAAAACTGTTAAAAGAAATCACAGAAGACCTAAATAGATGGAAGGGCATACCGTGTTCATGTATTGGAAGACTAAATATAGTTAGGATGTCAATCCTACCTAAATTGATTTACAGATTCAATGCAATACCAATCAAAATCCCAACAACTTATTTTTCAGAAATAGAAAAACCAATAAGCAAATTTATCTGGAAGGGCAGAGTGCCCCGAATTGCTAAAAACATCTTGAGGAAAAAAAAACGAAGCTGGAGGTCTCACGCTGCCTGACTTTAAGGCATATTATGAAGCCACAGTTGTCAAAACAGCATGGTATTGGCATAAAGATAGATATATCGACCAATGGAATTGAATAGAGTGCTCAGATATAGACCCTCTCATCTATGGACATTTGATCTTTGATAAGGCAGTCAAGCCAACTCACCTGGGACAGAACAGTCTCTTCAATAAATGGTGCCTAGAGAACTGGATATCCATATGCAAAAGAATGAAAGAGGACCCATATCTCACACCCTATACAAAAGTTAACTCAAAATGGATCAAAGATCTAAACATTAGGTCTAAGACCATAGAACAGTTAGAGGAAAATGTAGGGAGATATCTTATGAAATTTACAATTGGAGGCGGTTTTATGGACCTTAAACCTAAAGCAAGAGCACTGAAGAAAGAAATAAATAAATGGGAGCTCCTCAAAATTAAACACTTTTGTGCATCAAAGAACTTCATCAAGAAAGTAGAAAGACAGCCTACACAATGGGAGACAATATTTGGAAATGACATATCAGATAAAGGTCTAGTATCCAGAATTTATAAAGAGATTGTTCAACTCAACAACAACAAAAAGACAGCCAACCCAATTACAAAATGGGAAAAAGACTTGAACAGACACCTCTCAGAAGAGGAAATACAAATGGCCAAAAGGCACATGAAGAGATGCTCAATGTCCCTGGCAATTAGAGAAATGCAAATCAAAACCACAATGAGATATCATCTCACACCCACCAGAATGGCCATTATCAACAAAACAGAAAATGACAAGTGCTGGAGAGGATGCGGAGAAAGAGGCACACTTATCCACTGTTGGTGGGAATGTCAAATGGTGCAACCACTGTGGAAGGCAGTTTGGCGGTTCCTCAAAAAGCTGAATATAGAATTACCATATGACCCAGCAATACCATTGCTGGGTATCTACTCTAAGGACTTAAGGGCAAAGACACAAACGGACATTTGCACACCAATGTTTATAGCAGCGTTATTTACAATTGCAAAGAGATGGAAACAGCCAAAATGTCCATCAACAGACGAGTGGCTAAACAAACTGTGGTATATACATATGATGGAATATTATGCAGCTTTAAGACAGGATAAACTTATGAAGCATGTAATAACACGGATGGACCTAGAGAACATTATGCTGAGTGAGTCTAGCCAAAAACTAAAGCACAAATACTGTATGGTCCCACTGATGTGAACCGACATTCGAGAATAAACTTGGAATATGTCATTGGTAACAGAGTCTAACAGGAGTTAGAAACAGGGTAAGATAATGGGTAATTGGAGCTGAAGGGATACAGACTGTGCAACAGGACTAGATACAAAAACTCAAAAATGGACAGCACAATAATACCTAATTGTAAAGTAATCATGTTAAAACACTGAATGAAGCTGCATCTGAGCTATAGTTTTTTGTTTGTTTGTGTCTTTTTTTTTTCCTTTTTATATATATATTTTTTATTTTTTATTATTATTATTATTTTCTCTATATTAACATTCTATATCTTTTTCTGTTGTTTTGCTAGTTCTTTTCCTAAATCAATGCAAATATACTAAGAAATGATGATCATACATCTATGTGATGATATTAAGAATTACTGCTTGCATATGTAGAATGGAATGATTTCTAAATGTTGTGTTAATTTCTTTTTTTAATTAATAAAAAAATGGACAGCACAATACTACCTAATTGTAATGTAATTATGTTAAAACACTGAATGAAGCCGCATGTGAGCTATAGTTTTTGTTTGTTTGTTTGTTTGTGTTTTTTGTTTTTTCTTTTTTATATATTTTTTTATTTTTTATTTTTATTATTATTTTTATTTTTTTCTCTATATTATCATTGTATATCTTTTTTTGTTGTTTTGCTAGTTCTTTTCCTAAATCGGTGCAAATGTACTAAGAAATGATGATCATATATCTATGTGATGATATTAAGAATTACTGATTGCATATGTAGAATGGAATGATTTCTAAATGTTGTGTTAGTTAATTTTTTTTAATTAATAAAAAAAAAGGAATGGAGCTGGAAATCAATAACTACCAAGGAACAAGCACTTTCACAAATATACGGAAATGAAATAACATGCTCTTTAAAACCCAGTGAGTCAAAGAAGAAATTGCTAGAGAAATCAGTAACTCTCTGGAGACAAATAAAAATGAGAATACAACATTATCAAAACTTACGGGATGTGGCAAAGGCTATGCTGAGATGGAAATGTATTGCATTTTAAAAAAGAAGAAAGAGCAAACATTGAGGACTCAACCACTCACCTGAAGGAACTCGAGAAAGAACAGCAAACTAACCCCGAAGTGAAGAAAGGAAGAGATACAACAAAGATTAAAGCAGAGTTAAATGAATGGGAGAAAAAAAAGAACACTAGAAAGAATCAATAAAACCAAAAGTCAGTTCTTTGAGAAAATCCATTAAATCAATGGACCACTAGCAAGGCTGACAAAGAAAAAAAGAGAGAGGATGTAAATAAACAAAATCAGAAATGAGAGGAGAGCCATTACCACAGACACTGAAGAAATTAAAAAAAAAAAAAACATTAAGAGGATACTATGAACAACTGTATGCCAATAAACTAGACAACTTAGATGAAATGAACCAATTCCTGGAAACACACGAACAAGCTACGACGACTCAAAAAGAAACAGAAAATCTCAACAAATCAATCACAAGTAAGGAGATTCAATCAGTTTCAAAAATCTTCCAAAAGCGCCAGGCTAGATGGCTTCACAGGGGAATTTTATCAAACATTCTAAAAAGAACTAACCAATCGTGCTCAAACTTTTCCAAAAAATTGAGGAAAAGGAACACTACCTAACTCATTTTATGAAGCTAACATCACTTTAATACCAAAGCTGGGTAAAGATGCTATAAGAAAGGACAACTATAGACCAATCTCCTTGATGAACATAGATACAAAAATTCTCAACAAAAAGCGAATAAAATCCAACAACACATTAAAAGAATTATACACCACGACTAAATGGGGTTTGTACCAGGAATGCAAGAATGATTCAAAACAGGAAAATCAATTAATGTAATACAGCACATTAACAAAACGAAAGGGAAAAAATCACATTATCATCTCGATTGATGCTGAAAAAGCATTCAACAGAATTCAACATCCTTTTCTGATAAAAGCACTTCAAAAGAGAGGAATCAAAGATAACTTCATCAATATGATAAAGAACATATAAGAAAAACCCATAGCCAGCATCATACTCAATGGAGAGACTGAAAGCATTCCTCCTAAGGTCAGGAATAAGACAAGGATGCCCTTTATTACCACTATTATTCAACATTGTACTAGAAGTTACAGCTAGAGCATTCAGGAAAGAAAAGGATGTAAAATGCATTTAAATTGCAAAAGAAGAAATAAAGTTTTCATTATTTGCAGATGACATGAAACTATACTTGGAAAATCCTGAGAAATCTACAACAAAGTTACTGGAGCTAATAAGCAAATTCAGCAAGGTGGCAGGATATAAAATTAATGAGCAAAAACCAGTAATGTTTCTATATACAAGCAATGACCTAACTGAGGAATCAACTAAGGGAAAAAAATCAGTTCAAAATAGCAACTATCTAGAATCAAGTAATAGGAATGAACTTAACTAGGGATGTAAAGGACTCATACACAGAAAACTACATAATATCGCTAAAAGAAATCAAAGAGGATTTAAATAGGTGGAAAGACATTCCCTGCTCATGGATAGGAAGATTAAATATACTTAAGATGTCAATTCTCCCCAAACTGATCTACAGAGTCAGTACAGCACCAATCAAAATTCCAACAACCTACTATTAAGACTTGGAAAAGCTAGATACCAAATTCATCTGGAAGGGAAAGAGACCCCAAATAGCTAAAAGCATCCTAAAATCTAAAAAGTTAAAAAATCAGGAAGTATTTTTATTATAAAGCCACAGTGGTCAAAACAATATAGTGCGGCCACAAATATAGAAGTATTGACCAATGAAATTGAATCGAAAACACAGAAATAGACCACCAAATCTATTTCACTCAGACATTTGCACAATGATGTTCATAGCAGCATTATTCACAATTGCCAAAAGATGGAAATAATCCAAGTACCCATCAACAAATGAATAGATTAACAAAATGTGATATATACATAAAATGGAATATTATTCAGCAATATGATGAAATGACATCCTGAAGCACCTGGCAAGATGGATGAGCCTTGAGGACATAACGCTGAATGAAATAAGCCAAGCACAAAAGGATAGATAATGTATGATTCCATTTTTATGACCATGGTAAAGGTAAAATGAGAGGGTTATAATACAGAATATAGGGGACTAAGAGATACATAGAAGCTAGAAATGGGTGAACAGTTAGCTAATGAGGTTGAACTCAAATGTAAGGGACTAGATAGAAGTGAAGGCATTTCCTAAGGGGTCTATAAGTAACATTTACCATATTGAATGTGAAGATGATTGAAAGGGGTTGTATAGACCTGTGTGTCCCACCGATTAACACTATAAATATAAATAAGTTCTTGTATGAACTACTGCAAAGGTATGAATCTTGTTCAAAGACTGTAAAGTTTGGAATATAGGGGGAAAACTGCTATCACATATTATGGGATATGTTTAACAGGAAAACATAAACAGTACCACAATAACACCAGGGGTTAATAATGTGGGGAAGGACAAGAGTTAAGAAGAGGTTTAGATTTTCTATTTTGGTAAGAGTGTGTTTATTGGTTATCTTTCTCTTGGGTACAATGAAATTATCTAAAATTGAGAGTGTTGATGGACTGTTGACTTTGGACATCACACATAATGCCTAATGAATGCAGGTGGCTGAAGGGTGCACTGACTGAGAAGTAGATTGGCGAATGATGGTGTATACATATGATCAAATATTGTGCTGCTACAAAAAGGAACAAAGTTGTGAGGCTTGCAACATTGTGAATGAACCTGCAAGACATTTGGTAAAGCAAAATAAGACCAAAACAAAAGAGCAATTATTGTATGGTCTCCTTTAGAAAATACTTATAAGAGAACAGGTGCCTAGACCGTAAGTTCTTACAGCAGTCACATTTAGCTGGGAGTGGTCATTGTTATTTCTGGATTTTGAGAGGCTGTTATATATATTTATTTTATATATATTTAAAATTAAGAATGAAGTTTATCAGGTTGGGATTAAGATCATTCAGAATATGGGGGTAAGAAAAACATTCTCTATATTTTAGAACCTCATCTACTCTTTGAAACCAAAGGAGGAAAGTTGTATTTCATCGAGAACCTGAATTTTCTATAGCTCATACTCTAACTCAACCTAGCTGGATAGATTATTTAAATAATCCAAACACAGGGAGCTGAAAATAGGAATGAGAGCCTTTAATCCTGTATATCCTAATATAAAGCCTGAATACATCCCAGGGTATATTAAGCAGATAATCAAAAAGTATTGGTAAAGTCCCTTGAGGTAAAGTTCTTGAGGAGAAAAATATATGGAACTATTAAACATTACCACTGGGGAAACCCTTTATTGTGTCAAACATTAGGGACACGTAAATCAATAGGCCAAGCCTTTGATCTTGATTCTTGCTCTTGTGAAGTTTATGTATGCAGCAGAGAAGCTTGGCATACCTGTAGCTGTGCCTAAGAGTTTCTTATTTTGCTCAAATGTGGCCTCTCTCTCTCTAAGCCAAATTTTGCAAGTGAAATCACTGCTCTCCCCACTACATGAGATAAGACATCCAGGGGTGAAAGTTTTCCTGGCAGCATGGGAGATGACTCCCAGGGATGAGTCTAGCCTGGCACCATGGGATCAACAATGCCATCCTGATCAAAAGAGGGAAAAGGAGTGTAACAAATAAGGTATCAGTGGCTGAAAGAGTTCGGAGTCAAGAGGCTACTCTAGAGGTCACTTCTGCAAACTTCAATTAGACATTGCTACATATCATAACTTGCCAAACTCCAATCAAAACCATTCCAGCCAATCCTAAAGAACACCTAAGGCATTATATAAGATTCTACAAAGGTTCCATGCACTAGGGTGACATTCCAGAAATCTACAACCTCCAGATGGGTCCCTGAACTAGGTAAGTCCTGAAATGCATAGGAGCTCTCCAGAACATCAACCAGTTCCATCCCCCTGCCCCATATTATGGACAGCCTCTTCTAATATGAAAAAGTTAGAATGGACATAGTCCAAATACCCCTAAAGAGTGGGAGAAAGATCAAAGATGATGGTGGAGTTATACAGAGAAGGCAGGGCTTCACAAATGACTGCGATTGCTGAATCATGATACTGATATTTCTTTTAGTCTCCATCACCTTCTAGAGCACCTAGAAGTAAAAACCTAAAATGGTGGAATTGTAACCCACACCAAACTCAGAAATCTGTTCTACAACTAATTGTTGCAATGTGCTTTGAAATTTATTGCTTTTTAATTTATATGTTATTTTTCACAGAAAAGAAATGAATTTTTCTTCTAGCCTCCAGGGTTTTGGAGCAGCTAGAAGGAAAAATCTGAGACAGTGGAATGGTAACCCATAACAAACTCTGAAATCTGTTCTGTAATTACTTATTGAAGTGTACTTTGAAAATCATTGCTTTTTCCCCATGTCTTTGTATATATGTTATATCTAACAATAAAAAAATAAACATTAAAAAAAGACAGGGCGGGCCACAGTGGCTCAGTGGTAGAGTTCTCACCTGCTATGCCAGAGACCCGGGTTCGATTCCTGATGCCTGTCCACGCAAAAAAGGACAAAACAAAATGTGCATTACAAAATACCATAGAAGGGGTTGCTCAGCATGAAAGAATGCTTGCCTGCCATGCCAGAGGACCCAGGTTCGATTCCCGGTACCTGCCCATGTAAAAGAAAAAAAAAAAAAAAAAAAAACCATAGACGAATTCTGTCTCCAGTGTAGAATAGTGAATGTGGTCTTAAAGGGGGAGGTGAAATGGTTCCCTGTAAAAGTATCACAACCTGGGAATATCGCAGCAACTAAACAGTATAAGCTGCCAGGAAGACTTCAAGAGATTTCTACAACCATTAGGTAACTAGAAAGAGTTGGAATATTAATACCAACCCATGACCCCTTTAATAGCCATGTGGCCTATATGGAAACCTGACAGAACCTGGCACATGACAGTAGATTACTGTGTGCCACCTTTGCATGTAGCAGTCCCAAACATTGCTTCTTTACTACAAGAAATTAGCACTCATTTATACCATCATCATTTTGTTTTAGATCTAGCTAATCTGCTTTCTTCAGTATTACCTTAGACAAAGCAAGCGAATCTGCTTTTGCCTTCACCTGGAAAGGACAACATAGGACTTTCACCATGCTCCCACAAAGCTATTTACATAGCCCGACCATTTGCCGTGGCCTAGTGGCAAAAGACTTGGCCGATTGGAAGAAACCCAAATTTGTGACTTTATTTCATTATATTCATGGCAACCAGCAATTCTCTTTCAGAACAAAAAGAAATGTTAGGAATATTAATATTCCATCTTGAGAGCTGGGGATGCGCAATCAGTTGCGATAAGCTACAAGGTCCTGGCTACCCTGTCAAATTCTTGGGTGTTGTATGGTCGGGTAAGACAAAAAACCATTCCTTCTGCAGTAACGGATAAGGTACAATGTTTTCCTAGGTCATATATGTCAAAGTAATTAATGCCCATTCTAGGAGTACTAGGCTATTGGAGACCTTTCATTCCCCATTTAGCTAAAATACTAAAACCATTGTATAAGTTAATTAGGAAAGGTTGTACTTGGGAATAGGATGATCCCCAGCACGCTGCTTTTGAAAATGCAGAAAGGTCACTAGCACAAGCACAAACCCTAAGGGGAGAAGATCCTGATTTACCCTGTGAATCGGATGCAGCTAACACCAACATTGGCTTCGGGCGGGATCGGAGGCAAAGGCCACATTCTAAACATGTAGCCCTAGGGTTTTGGTCACATTTATGGAAAGGGGCAGAATTAAAGTACAGTCCCTTGGAAAAACAACTCTGTACTGCTTATAATGCTCACTGCAAATGGAAGGCCGGGTGCAGAAATATCCTGTCACCTTGAGGACCACTCTCCCTATACAGGGATGGATTACAGACACAGCCTACAAGCCACGCTCTGGCCTTGCACAATTAATTAGCTTAACAAAGTAGAAAGCTTACTTGTTCCCGTGCAGTGTTTTCAATACCAGCCCTTTTAGTGCCAACATGCAAGAAATTTTAGGACCTGAGTCATATGTACAAGATTTAACAGCTAAGATTGCCACACCTGAAACAGCTATTGAAATATACACTATAGAGCACACAGATCTGCTAGCAGATGGCCTTCCACACAACAGCCATGGCAGTACAACCCAGTACTGATATTATATGGTAGGAGACTGGCACAATGCAAAGCAGTCAGTGGGCTGAATTAAGAGCCTGTGGTTGGTTATAATGCTGAACCAGAAGTTATGCTAACCATCTGTAAAGACAGCTGGAATATTTACAAAGGCCTCACAACCTGCATGGCAACCCAGAAACAAGAACAATAGACAGTCATAAGTCACCCCTTTGGGGAAAGAACTGTGGCAAGCCATCTGGGACACCTGCCAGCAGTGAGAGGCAACTATGTATCATGGCCCTGCCTGCACTCCTAACATGCTACCAAGGAACATCAAGACAGACGCCCCTGCTTGAGTCCAGAGTCACACTACTGAAACCTGAGAAGCAGCCAAGTGGCTTAATCCAAAGAGCAGACACCAAGGGTATCAAACCTTATGGCATTTAGCCTAGCACTTCAATTACCCATTGTGCAAGAACAACTTATAGACACCACATGGGAGTGCCTGCCATGCTCCCTGCAATGACCATACCCATTTCCCCACAAGATGGGACACATCAGTTGATCACAGACTCCAATGACCTGGTGGTAAGTGGACTACATCAGCCCCCTTCTGCTCTCAAAAGAGGCAAGGTATGCATTCACCACTGTAGATACTGCCATGGGACTTGTTAGCCTTTCCAGTGGAGAAAGCTAGTGAACAAGTCACCAGGGGCTGCCTAGAAAGGGTAGCCACCCTCTATGAGATACCTTCACAAATAGACAGTGATCAGGGAACCCCTTTTACTGGACAAATGACCCAAGGATGGGCCATGGACTATGATCTCATATGAACTTTTCACCTATCTTATAACCCCACAGGTTATAGAAAGAATGAATGGCCTCTTAAAGGAACAGTCAAAAGATAAGAAATCCCTATAACAATGGACTAAAAAAGGCTTTAATAGACCTGTTTCAGTTTGCCTGAGCTGCCAAAATGCAATTTCCAGAAATGAATTGGCTTTTACAGTGGGGATTTATTAGCTTGCAAATTTAGTTTTAAAGCTGTGAAAATGTCCCAATTAAGGCATCAAGATGTATACCTTCTCTGAAGATAGGTCACTGGCATTGAGGGTTCCTCTTCCAGCTGGGAAGGCACATGGCTGGTGTCTGCTGACCCTTCTCTCCAGGCTTTATTGCTTTCAGCTTCTATGTGACCTTGCTGGCTTCTCTGTGCTTTCCTCTAAGCTTCTCTAGGTGTCTCTCTCTCTCAGCTCCATGCTCTCTTGCCTTTTTTTCCAGGCAAAGGACCTCAGTAAAAAGGATTTAAGACCCAGGGCGGGGCCAAGATGGCGGCTTAGTAAGCTACGTGCGTCTTAGTTCCTCCTCCAAAGCAACTACTAGGTGAACTGAAACAGTGCAGAACAGCTCCCGGGGCCACAACAGGGAATGGACACACAGCGTACCCCAGTCTAGACTGGCTAGTCTGACTGCGAGACTCGGCTGCGGTGAGATCCCCGAGCGGCGCGCGATTTCCCGAGCAGCGGCAGCTGTGGCAGCCGGAGCTCCTCCCTCCCTCCTTCCCGGGCCGGCTGAGAGTCTCGGAGAGGCAAGTTTCCTAAGCCGAGGCGGCCGGCGCCCCTCTTTTGTGGGTGGCTTCCTGGTCCAGCTACGAGTCTCGGATCAGAGGGCTACCCAAGCCACGGTGACCCTCCCCCGCGGGCGGCTTCCTGGTCCGGTGGTGAATTCCCCGGGCCCGCTGCGGCCGGCGAACAGCCACAGGGTTCCCTCAAGCCGCGGTGGCTGATGCCCCCACCACGCGCGGCCCCCCGAACAAATGGAGAGAATTGGATCGGAAATCCCCAGGCCACGGAGATCGGTGAACAGGGGGATCCCTTCCAAACACGTGAGACAAACGTGTGCCACGAGCGCCACCTACTGGGCAGGATAAGAAAAACAGAACCCAGAGATTTCACAGAAAAATCTTACAACCTTGTTGGGTCCGACACCCAGGGAAATCTGACTAAACGCCCAGACGCCAGCAGCAGAAGATAACGGTCCACGCTCAGAAGATTGAGAATATGGCCCAGTCAAAAAACAAACCAATAGTTCAAATGAGATACAAGAGCTGAGACAACTAATGCTGAATATACGAACAGAAATGGAAAACCTCTTCAAAAATGAAATCGATAAATTGAGGGAGGACATGAAGAAGACATGGGCTGAACATAAAGAAGAAATAGAAAACCTGACAAAACAAATCACAGAACTTATGGAAGTGAAGGATAAAGTAGAAAAGATGGAAAAAACAATGGATACCTACAATGATAGATTTAAAGAGACAGAAGATAGAATTAGTGATTTGGAGGATGGAACATCTGAATTCCAAAAAGAAACAGAAACTATCCGGAAAAGAATGGAAAAATCTGAACAGGGTATCAGGGAACTCAAGGACAATATGAACCGCACAAATATACGTGTTGTGGGTGTCCCAGAAGGAGAAGAGAAGGGAAAAAGAGGAGAAAAACTAACGGAAGAAATTATCACTGAAAACTTTCCAACTCTTATGAAAGACTTAAAATTACAGATCCAAGAAGTGCAGCACACCCCAAAGAGATTAGACCCAAATAGGCATTCACCAAGACACTTACTAGTTAGAATGTCAGAGGTCAAAGAGAAAGAGAGGATCTTGAAAGCAGCAAGAGAAAAACAATCCATCACATACAAGGGAAACCCAACAAGACAATATGTAGATTTCTCAGCAGAAACCATGGAAGCTAGAAGACAGTGGGATGATATATTTAAATTACTAAAAGAGAAAAACTGCCAACCAAGACTCCTATATCCAGCAAAATTGTCCTTCAAAAATGAGGGAGAAATTAAAACATTCTCAGACAAAAAGTCACTGAGAGAATTTGTGACCAAGAGACCAGCTCTGCAAGAAATACTAAAGGGAGCACTAGAGTCAGATACAAAAAGACAGAAGAGAGAGGTATGGAGTAAAGTGTAGAAAGAAGGAAAATCAGATATGATATATATAATACAAAAGGCAAAATGGTAGAGGAAAATATTATCCAAATAGTAATAACACTAAATGTTAATGGACTGAATTCCCCAATCAAAAGACATAGACTGGCAGAATGGATTAAAAAACAGGATCCTTCTATATGCTGTCTACAGGAAACACATCATAGACCCAAAGATAAACATAGGTTGAAAGTGAAAGGTTGGGAAAAGATATTTCATGCAAATAACAACCAGAAAAGAGCAGGAGTGGCTATACTAATATCCAACAAGTTAGACTTCAAATGTAAAACAGTTAAAAGAGACAAAGAAGGACACTATATACTAATAAAAGGAACAATTAAACAAGAAGACACAACAATCATAAATATTTACGCACCGAACCAGAATGCCCCAAAATACATGAGGAATACACTGCAAACACTGAAAAGGGAAATAGACACATATACCATAATAGTTGGAGACTTCAATTCACCACTCTCATCAATGGACAGAACATCTGGACAGAGGATCAATAAAGAAATAGAGAATCTGAATATTACAATAAATGAGCTAGACTTAACAGACATTTATAGGACATTACATCCCACAACAGCAGGATACATCTTTTTCTCAAGTGCTCATGGATCATTCTCAAAGATAGACCATATGCTGGGTCACAAAGCAAGTCTTAACAAATTTAAAAAGATTGAAATCATACACAACACTTTCTCGGATCATAAAGGAATGAAGTTGGAAATCAATAATAGGCGGAGTGCCAGAAAATTCACAAATACGTGGAGGCTCAACAACACACTCTTAAACAACGAGTGGGTCAAAGAAGAAATTGCTAGAGAAATTAGCAAATACCTCGAGGCGAATGAAAATGAAAACACAACATCAAAACTTATGGGACGCAGCAAAGGCAGTGCTAAGAGGGAAATTTATTGCCCTAAATGCCTATATCAGAAAAGAAGAAAAGGCAAAAATGCAGGAATTAACTGTCCACTTGGAAGAACTGGAGAAAGAACAGCAAACTAATCCCAAAGCAAGCAAAAGGAAAGAAATAACAAAGATTAGAGCAGAAATAAATGAAATTGAAAACATGAAAACAAAAGAGAAAATCAATAAGGCCAGAAGTTGGTTCTATGAGAAAATCAATAAGATTGATGGGCCCTTAGCAAGATTGACAAGAAGAAGAACAGAGAGGATGCAAATAAATAAGATCAGAAATGGAAGAGGAGACATAACTACTGACCTCACAGAAATAAAGGAGGTAATAACAGGATACTATGAACAACTTTACGCTAATAAATACAACAATTTAGAGGAAATGGACGGGTTCCTGGAAAGACATGAACAACCAACTTTGACTCAAGAAGACATAGATGACCTCAACAAACCAATCACAAGTAAAGAGATTGAATTAGTCATTCAAAAGCTTCCTAAAAAGAAAAGTCCAGGACCAGACAGCTTCACATCTGAATTCTATCAAACATTCCAGAAAGAATTAGTACCAACTCTCCTCAAACTCTTCTAAAAAATCGAAGCAGAGGGAAAACTACCTAATTCATTCTATGAAGCCAACATCACCCTCATACCAAAACCAGGCAAAGATATTACAAAAAAAGAAAACTACAGGCCAATCTCTCTAATCAATATAGATGCAAAAATCCTCAATAAAATTCTAGCAAATCGTATCCAACAACACAGTAAAAGAATTATACATCATGACCAAGTAGGATTCATCCCAGGTATGCAAGGATGGTTCAACATAAGAAATCAATTAATGTAATACACCATATCAACAAATCAAAGCAAAAAAATCACATGATCATCTCAATTGATGCAGAGAAGGCATTTGACAAGATTCAACATCCTTTCCTGTTGAAAACACTTCAAAGGATAGGAATACAAGGGAACTTCCTTAAAATGATAGAGGGAATATATGAAAAGCCCACAGCTAATATCATCCTCAATGGGGAAAAATTGAAAACTTTCCCCCTAAGATCAGGAACAAGAAAAGGATGTCCACTATCACCACTATTATTCAACATTGTGTTGGAGGTTCTAGCCAGAGCAATTAGACAAGAAAAAGAAATACAAGGCATCAAAATTGGAAAGGAAGAAGTAAAACTATCACTGTTTGCAGATGATATGATACTATACGTCGAAAACCCAGAAAAATCCACAACAAAACTACTAGAGCTAATAAATGAGTACAGCAAAGTAGCAGGTTACAAGATCAACATTCAAAAATCTGTAGCATTTCTATACACTAGCAATGAACAAGCGGAGGGGGAAATCAAGAAACGAATCCCATTTACAATTGCAACTAAAAGAATAAAATACCTAGGAATAAATTTAACTAAACAGACAAAAAACCTATATAAAGAAAACTACAAAAAACTGCTAAAAGAAATCACAGAAGACCTAAATAGATGGAAGGGCATACCGTGTTCATGTATTGGAAGACTAAATATAGTTAAGATGTCAATCCTACCTAAATTGATTTACAGATTCAATGCAATACCAATCAAAATCCCAACAACTTATTTTTCAGAAATAGAAAAACCAATAAGCAAATTTATCTGGAAGGGCAGGGTGCCCCGAATTGCTAAAAACATCTTGAGGAAAAAAAAACGAAGCTGGAGGTCTTGCACTGCCTGACTTTAAGGCATATTATGAAGCCACAGTGGTCAAAACAGCATGGTATTGGCATAAAGATAGATATATCGACCAATGGAATCGAATAGAGTACTCAGATATCGACCCTCTCATCTATGGACATTTGATCTTTGATAAGGCAGTCAAGCCAACTCACCTGGGACAGAACAGTCTCTTCAATAAATGGTGCCTAGAGAACTGGATATCCATATGCAAAAGAATGAAAGAAGACCCATATCTCACACCCTATACAAAAGTTAACTCAAAATGGATCAAAGATCTAAACATTAGGTCTAAGACCATAAAACAGTTACAGGAAAATGTTGGGAGATATCTTATGAAACTTACAATTGGAGGCAGTTTTATGGACCTTAAACCTAAAGCAAGAGCACTGAAGAAGGAAATAAATAAATGGGCACTCCTCAAAATTAAACACTTTTGTGCATCAAAGAACTTCATCAAGAAAGTAGAAAGACAGCCTACACAATGGGAATCAATATTTGGAAACGACATATCAGATAAAGGTCTAGTATCCAGAATTTATAAAGAGATTGTTCAATTCAACAACAAAAAGACAGCCAACCCAATTACAAAATGGGAAAAAGACTTGAATAGACACCTCTCAGAGGAGGAAATACAAATGGCCAAAAGGCACATGAAGAGATGCTCAATGTCCCTGGCCATTAGAGAAATGCAAATCAAAACCACAATGAGATATCATCTCACACCCACCAGAATGGCCATTATCAACAAAACAGAAAATGACAAGTGCTGGAGAGGATGCGGAGAAAGAGGCACACTTATCCACTGTTGGTGGGAATGTCAAATGGTGCAACCACTGTGGAAGGCAGTTTGGCGGTTCCTCAAAAAGCTGAATATAGAATTGCCATACGACCCAGCAATACCATTGCTGGGAATCTACTCAAAGGAATTAAGGGCAAAAACTGAAACGGGCATTTGCACACCAATGTTTATAGCAGCATTATTTACAATTGCAAAGAGATGGAAACAGCCAAAATGTCCATCAACAGACGAGTGGCTAAACAAACTGTGGTATATACATACGATGGAATATTATGCAGCTTTAAAACAGGATAAAATTATGAAGCATGTAATAACATGGATGGACCTAGAGAACATTATGCTGAGTGAGTCTAGCCAAAAACTAAAAGACAAATACTGTATGGTCCCAATGATGTGAATCGACATTCGAGAATAAACTTGGTATATGTCATTGTTAACAGAGTTCAGCAGGAGTAAGAAACAGGGTAAGATAATGGGTAATTGGAGCTGATGGGATACAGACTGTGCAACAGGACTAGATATAAAAACTCAAAAATGGACAGCACAATAATACCTAATTGTAAAGTAATCATGTTAAAACACTGAATAAAGCTGCATCCGAGCTATAAAAAAAAAAAAAAAGGATTTAAGACCCATCTTGAATTGGGTGGGTCACATCTCAATTGAAGTAGCCTAAGCAAAAGGTCCACAGTAGATTTGCCCCCACAGGAATGGATTAAAATAATAGGAAATTTTCTGGCGTACATAAGAGCTTCAAACCAGACCAAGGCCCTAAGCCACCTAAATTACATTGCAAGCTGCAGCCCCAGCCCCTAGAAAAATAGTAATGGCAGGACCAATACAAATGATAAGGATACAAATTAAAGGGCCAGGTGCTTTACAGCCCAAAAGGGGAATAATTATTTATTGTTGCCTATGCCTCAGACCATTTAAATGGGGGAAAACAAGGTCCTTTGGCCTTGGTGCTGACCTATGGAGCCATGCTGGTTAGGAATCATAAGACCATGGGAAATGTCACACAAAACATTGTAATACAGCTACAATTTATATAAAAATTGTTTGTTAAGATTTTTATTACCAATCCTGGGCCTCCTATTTCTCTTATTTCCATGGGAGCCTTATGTATAACTATGTGGAAACTTCTTATGCCTAGACTAATGCTTGATGTCATGGAGGAAGGCACTCAATATTTACAAGGGGAGAATATCTGATATTTAAAACCTCCCCATAGTGTCCCTCTGTCCCAGTACCTTACTATCTAACAATGGAACACTGTATGTATATTATTATCTCAATGAGATTTACCCATTATTGTTCCTCATAAACATCTTTCTTTTGCCTATAGTGCCCTAGCAAATACCATTCTACAGTGGATTTGCAGTAACTCATATCCACAATCAAACCTGTGCTGGTTTGAAACTATTTAATGTACCCCCAAAAAAGCCATGTTTTAATCCTGATCTAATAATGTAGGTCCAGAACTATTGTTTGGGGTAGAAATCTTTGATTAGATTGTTTCCATGGAGACCGACCATTCAATTGTGGGTGTGACCTTTTGATTAGATGACTTCCATGGAAATGTGATGCACCCAATTGTGGGCGTTGTCATTTGATGGAGATATGTCTCCACCCAGTCAAGGTGAGTCTTGATTAGTTTACTCATCCTTCAACAGAGCCCATAGAGAACGCAGACACCTACACACAGAGCTTGGAGATGCAGAGACCACAGAGGTTCCCATTTGCTCCCCATGAGAGGTTAAACAAGCCAGAACCCAGAGTTGTGTCCCAGAGGGGCTAAGTGAAGGCCTACAGATGCTTAGAGGGGAAACCACTGGAATGAGAAGGTGGAAGCAACAAAACCGGAAACAAGGACCAGCAGACACCAGCCACGGGCCTTCCATGTGACAGACACTGGCCTTTCTTGAGTCAAGGTATCTTTCCCTGGATGCCTTAGTTTGGACATATTCACAGCCTTAAAACTGTAAACTTAAACTTAATATTCCCTTTATAAAAGCCATTCCATTTCTGGTATATTGCATTCTGGCAGCATTATCAAACCAAAACAGAACCTAATGTTGGATTTGCACCATCTTTGGATGCTACAGGTATTCCCTGGACCATGGCTCTACTAAAGGACTATGTGGAATGCCCTGTTGATGAGGCAGAACTCAACACACAAAAAAATCGTGAGACTTTCTCTGTTAACACTGAAATCTCATGCTATAATGAGCCTTGAGCTGTTGTTTTCTCCCTTATGAGGGAACAAGTAAATAAGCCCTGGCCTATATTAGGGTGTGCTGTATATGATGGAATAAGATGGCAACAGCATAAGCAGTGACCTTAGACTGTATTGTCCCTGTCTGCATGGAACAACTTAAGGGATCCAAGATATGAGGTTATTACCCTCAGAAGTGTGTAATTTTATTTTAAGCTACAAAATGATAGCCTTTTCTAATGGCAAAGTATCTCCAACAGACACAGAGCATTTGCCTCCCTCGTGTGGTGGCTATGGACCTGCGGGCAATAGGGATGACCTATTTACCTTACAATTGGACAGGACGCTGTTTATGGGGGCAGTCGTAGGTTCCAGCCACATTATATGATTCTTTAACACACACTCCTAGCAATTGGGAAATGGTTAAATCTAGCTATAAAACTTGGTATATCCCATGGTGGTTTTACCCTTCAGCTATTCTTACCTTAGGGAGAGCTGCAATAGTTACTAAAAAGCATGTAACAGCCTGAGCCGAACATACAGCTCATGTGCTTAATGAATCTAAACTAGCAATATCATTGTTAAATGACAAGACCACCCAATTGTGGAAAGTAGTCTTACAAAATAAAATGGCTTTAGATATTTTAACTGCAGCACAGGGCAAAAATTGTGCCTTTATAAACATACAAGTTGTGCATCTATTCACGATCACTCATAATATTTCACAAGCTTTAAATTATATGTAATAGCACACATACGATATTGATAAATTATCTTCTGGCCCCCGTTCTATTTCATCTAATTCTTTTACTCAGCACGGATAACATTTCCTCATAGGACTACCTGCCCTGTGTGTTGGATTACTATGTTCCGTTGTCTTTTATATTGTTGTTGTGCTATATGGATGTAACGCCTGTTCTGTGGTTCAATGCAACCAGTTATGGGGCAGAGGTGGGGTGGATCTTGGGGACCCAGGGCCCAGGCACCCTCCTAAATGGCCCGTAAGACTTGCTCTGACCAAAGACAAAGGTCAAGACAGTAAACAATTTCCCGAGGGGAAAGAATGTAACCATGGACATAAAACAGCACTGATTGTATCTCACTCTTAAACACTACCTTTAGTAAAATGTCATGTCCTAAGCCCCTTTAACGACTGTGCTAGAGGTCTGATGGTCTCATACTATATGGGTTGTCTTTGCTCTGAAATCATACACATATTACATCCCCTGCACTCCGATTCCTTGTGGGGTGTTATCCCTCTGAACTGCTGCCACCAGAGAATCTCTCCTGTTTTAAGTCCCAATAAATCTGTGTCTTCTTCTGTGCCTGGTGTGTTTTTCCATCTCGCACCAGCACACGCTCTGTATGAACTCAGTTTGGGCCCAAACATGTTGAAAGGGAAAATTTAAAGTCATGTATGTCACCATAAGGAACGTTGGAAGATAAAACATAGGAACATACAAGACAATCAATCTTGCAGTGGAAAATGTCTGTGATTAATTGTACAAATATTAAAAAGTAATTTCATGAATGAGAACAATTATAAGACACTATTACGAGGAGTTAATAATAGGGAGTATACGGAAAAAAATGTACCCATTGCAAACTATGGCCCTATAGTTAACAACAATATTTTAATATTCTTTCTTCAGCAGTAACAAACGTACCACACTATAGTATGGATATGAGAGGATTTAGGTTCATTCATTTTTTTAATTAATTTATTTTTTTGCATGGGTGGGCACCAGGAATCCAGCCTGGGTCTCCAGCATGGCAGGTGAGAACTCTGCCTGCTGAGCCACCATGGCCCACCCTAGGTTTTATTTTTTATTCTTCTTTTCTAGACTAATAAAAATGTTCTAAAATTGATCACAATGATGTATGCACAAAAATGTGATGATACTGCAATGATTGTATACTTTGGATGGTTCGTATAGTGTGTGAATATAGCTCAGTAAAACAGTATTACTTAAAGAGAGAGAGCTGGGTTAGCTATACTAATACCAGATAAAATAGTCATTAATTCAAAACCTGTTCCAAGGGACGAAGACAGTCATTATATACTTGTAAAGAGGTCAATTCAATAAGAAGACATAATAATTATGAATATTTATGCACCAAACAGCAGAGCCCCAAAATACCTAAAGAAAATACTGACAAATCTGAAAGGATAAATAGACAGTTTCACACTAATAGTAGGAGACCTTAATACACAACTTTCAATCATTGGTAGAACTCCTAGTCAAGCTCAATAAGAAACAGAAAACTGAACAATGCTCTAAATCAACTAGACCTAACAGACATACAAAGAACATTTCCCTCCAATAGCAAGAAAATAAATATTCTTCTTGGATCACATGGATGATTTTCCAGAATAGACCACATATTACATCGCAAAACAATACTCTAAAATTCAGAAATATTGAAATCATAGAATGCATATTTTATCAGATAACAATGAATGAAGGCAGAAATCATTAACCAAGGGAGAAATGGAAAATTTACAAATATTTGGAAATCAAATAACACTTTTAAGTAAGCATTGGATTAAATGGAAAACACAAGGGACATTAGGAATTATCTTGTGGTGAAAAAAATTCAGATAGTATGTAAACTCAAGCAATGCAGCAAAGGCAGTGCTAAAAGGGAAATTTATAACTCTAAATCCTTACATTAAAAAAGAATAAATATTTCAAATCATAAACCTAACCTCAAACATGGAAGAACTAGAAAAAGAAAAGGAAATTAAGCTGAAAGTGAAAAGAAGGAAGGCAATAACACATATTACAGAGGAGATAAGTGAAATAAAGAATTAAAAAAATAGAATCAACAAATCAAAAGTTGGTTCTTCGAAAAGATCAGTAAAATTAACAAATCTTTACCTAGATTGATGAAGGAGAGAAAGAGAACACAAATAACTAAAATCAGAAATGAAAGAGGGGACATTATTACTGACCTCAATGGAATAAAAAGGACTATAAAAGGATACTTTGAACAACTGTATGCCAAAAAATAAGATAACCTAGATGAAATGGACAAATTCCTAGGAACACAGAAATTACCTACATCAAAATAAAATAGAAGATCTCAACAAAGCAGTAATTAGTAAAGAGATATGATTAACAATCAAAGCCATCCCAACAAGAAAAGCCCAGGACTAGATGGCTTCACAGGGGGAATTTCGCCAAACATTTTCCAAGAAAAATTAAGAGCAATCCTGTATAAGCTCTTCAAAAAATTAAAGAGAGGGAACCCTCCCTAACACATTCTATGAGGTCAATATCACTCTAATACCAAAGCCAGATAAAGTTACCACAAAAAAATTATAGACCAATGTATTTTATGAATATAGATGCAAAAATATTATCAAATGGAAACAATGTCAGATTAAAAGAATTATTCACCATGATCAAATAGGATTTATCCCAGTTATGCAAGGGTGACTGAATATAAGAAAACCGGCTAATGTAACAAACCACTTTAACAGAATGGAGAAATCACATGATCATCACAATTAAGGCAGAATAGACATTTAAAAAAATCCAGAACCTCTTCTTGATAAAAACACTTAGGAAATAAGAAATAATAGGAAAATTTCTTTACATGATAAAGGGTATATACATGAAAAACCCACAGTTAATATCATACTCAAAGGTGAAAGACTGAAAGCTTTCCCTCTAAGATCAGGGTAAAAAACAAGGAAGTCCACTGTCATCACTGTTATTCAACATTGTACTGGAAGTTCCTGCCAGATCAATTAGGCAAGAAAAATAAATAAAAGACATCCATATTCAAAAGGAAGTAGTCAAATTTCATTGTTTGAGATCACATGTTCCTATATACAGAAAGTCCTGACAAATCCACAACAAAGCTCCTAGAGTTAATAACTGAATTCAGCAAAGTGGTAAGGTACAAAATCAGTACCCAAATATCAGTAGTATTTCTCTAAACAAGCAATGAACAATCAGAAAAAGAAATCAAGACAAAAATTCCATTTACAAGAGGAACTAAAAGAATCAAATATCTAGGAATAAATCTAACCAAGGATGTAAAGGATTTTTGTAGAAAACTACAAAACACTGCTAAAAGAAATTAAAAAATACCTAAAAAAATGGAAGAATATTCTGCATTCATGAATTAGAAGACTAAATATTGCTACGATGTCAGTTCTATCCAAAATGACTTATAGATTCAGTGCAATCCCAAGCAAAATTCCAACAGCTTTCTTTGAGGAAATGGAAAAGCCAGTCACCAAATTTATATGGAAAGATAAAAGGCCCCAAATAGCCAGAGACCTTGGAAAAGAAGCATAAACTTGGAGGACTCAAACTTTCCAATCTTAAAGATTACTGCAAAGCCAAAGTAATCAAAACAACACGGCACTGGCACAAGAACTGGCATACATACCAATGGAGTCAAACTGAGAGCTCAGAAATCAACTCTCACATTAATGACCAATTTATTTTTGACAAGGGGGTAAAGATCACTTTACTGGAAAAGAATAGCCCCTCTAATAAATGTTGCTGGTAAAACTTGATATTCACTTGCAAAAGAAAGAAGGAAGACCTCTACCTCACACCTTATATAAAAGTCCACTCAAAATGGATCAATGACCTAATTATAAGAATCAGGACCATAAAACTTCTAGAAGAAAATATAGGAAAGTCTCTTTCAGACCTTGTATTAGGCAATGGTTTCTTAGACTTTATACCCAAAGCACAAGCAGTGAAAGAAAAAATAAATAAATGGGACCTTATCAAAATTAAAACTATTGTGCAAAGAACTTTATCATCAGATTAAAAGGACAACAAACACAAAGGGAGAAAATATTAATATACAGATTTTATAAAGAGAACCTTCAATTTAACAACAAAAAGACAAACAATCCAATAAAAAAAACAATGGACAATAGACATGAATAGACATTTCTCCAAAGAAGATGGACAAAAAGCACATGAAAAGATGTTCGATAGCATTGGCTATTAGGAAAACAAAAATCAAAACCAGAATGAGATTCCATTTCACATCTACTAGAATAGCTTAAAAAAAAACAGAAAATTGCAAATGTTGGCAAAGACATGGAGAAATAGGAACCCTCATTTATTGCTTGTGGCAATGTTAAATGGCACAGCCACTGTGGAAGACAGTTTGAGAGTAGGGAGTTAATGCTTAAAATATAAAGTTTCTATTTTGGATGATGGAGAAGTACTGATGATGGACACTGGTAATGATAGCGAAATATTGTGAACATAATTAACAGCAATGAATTATATATTTGAATACAGTTAAAAGAGAAAATTTTAGGTTGTATATGTTAATACAACAAGATTTGAAAAAAAATCTATCAAACTATACAAATATGCTTCATCAATTGAAACAAATGTACCACACTAATACAAGGGTGTATATGGGAACCTTGTATTTTATAAATAATTTTTCTGTAGAGTTATAAATTTTCTAATTAAAAAGTTAGAAATGTTTTACAGGAAACCCTAATATTTCTGAATTTATACATTCTAGCAGGGGCTAATTTCTTGCTAAGCCCCATCGGTATGACAACTTTGCAATCCGAATTTGTATGGACATTCCTGCTAACTTGTATTCTCTGCCTGCTTGTCTTATCACATAAGGAAATATACTAACTGGGGTTAGGGAACGGAGGGGGTATTTTCAGATCATTAAAATATGGTCACCTTAACTGGCAGGACCATGTCACTTGCAACAGTGACAAAGAAATCATCGGAAATGCTTATGGGTTTGAAAACTGTGCTACTGAGGGCTTAAGCAGTATTACAGACATAAAATCTAGCTGAGATAAGCCACATGAACTAGTTTTGACTAGAGGAAAGGGAAGGGAAAGAAGGATAGAAGGAAAAAGGAAAGACTGGCAGATCCATCCACCCTGGTCAAGCTCACAGGACCATCCTCTAGTTCCCTCACAGTTCTTTGCTCTCCATGTTTGTTATAAACATTTGGAATTCCCCTCTTCAGGAATTCAGAACGTCCTTTTGTATACTATTTCTTCCTGGTGCATCTTAATCTCACAAACATGATAGGTTTAAATTGTGTGCTTTTACTTCTGTGGTTGCTTAAACTGTTAGTGATCTCAGTGGAGAACCTAATGAAAACAGAGCAGATTAACAGACTTTTCCCTAAACATAGATATCATAATGCCCTCTTTCTCCCATAAATGGTGACAGTTTTACATGCAATAAAGGACCCATGCCATGAATTTGTAGAGAAATAAAATCATTTTGTGTCTAAAAATCTTATTGATCAAGACCACTCAAGTTTTAGTTTAGATTCCCACTCTACACTCATATTTCCCACTCAGGCTGGATGAAAAATTAACCTCTACATCAAGGTTGCTAATATTTTATACAGAACAGTGAAGAGAACTATCAAGAATCCATTAGCATGTGAGCTTAAAAACAAATTACCCTTTGATGTGGGCTAGGGATTCCATATATCTTTATCTAAATGTATTCTTTCTAATAAATGTACCTTTTTAGGAAGCTGAAAAGTCTATGGAGACTGACTCAATTACTTTCTCTGTTTCCACAGCACACTATTACCTAATTACCACCATTTGAAGTAACCTCCCTTGGCCAAATCATCCTTAAATTCATTCCTGTTTCTTGGCTGACCCTCACACAGATGAGACAATCACAGTCAACTTTGTTCAAAGCAATGAACTTTCTTTCCATACAGCCTCAGGCTGTAGGAGGTGCCCTAAAACAAGTACTATAGTACTCCATGTCCTAGATTAGAAAACTCAGTCTATACCCACTCACTAGACAGCAGAATATGGGAGGGGAAAAGGATCAGCAGGAGACCTGGTTGTGACCCAGTTAGAGGTCACTGACCACTTTAGTGACATTAGCTAAGACATTTCAGCAGATCTTAGTTTCCTTCTCTGCAAAGTGAGGAAAATGAATTAAGCAAACCTCAAGATCCCCTTTAGCTCTTAAGCTCTAAACTCTTTTCTGCTTTCTGCAAGTTGTCTGGGGCAAACCCAATCATACCAGCTCTCTCTCACTTCACACCTAATCATATCAGCATAAACAGTGAAAGCCACTGGATTCAGGGTTTATTAGTTCCACTTCAGAGGCCTCAGACACATCAAAATACTGCTAACCAATTGCTTTGGTGGGGCTGAGCAGTCACATACCAATGACCTATTAGTTTGATACCTGGTCTCTAAGCTTCATCTTCTTTCCTCTTTTACCTGTACTTTTACAAATTCTTACTGTTCTCAATCCCTGCCACCTCTTCTTCAATTTTGACCTCTCAAGATTAAAACTGCTCCTCCTATGGAATATTGTGGTTGACGATATCCAAAACAAGGAGACAAAGCGAAGGGATCAGCATGGTGGTGGCCTAGAGTGGTGAAAAGAGCATGAGGCCCAGGAACCGGGGAAAGACCCCCATCATCAGGGCTTCAGTTGGCTGTCATCACAGGAGGCCAGAGCATGTGTGTTATATCGATGTCTGTGGAGACTGACTCAATTACTTTCTCTGTTTCCACAGCCCACTATTACCTAATTACCACCATCTGAAGTAACCTCCCTTGGCCAAATCATCTTTAAATTCATTCCAGGCGGGCCGCGGTGGCTCAGCGGGCAAAGTGCTTGCCTGCTATGCCGGAGGACCTCGGTTCGATTCCCGGCCCCAGCCCATGTAACAAATACGGAGAAACAGAATACAATAAAAACAAGAAAATGTTTCCCTTTCTTCCTTCCTTCCTTCCTTCTATCCTTCCTTCCTTCTCTCTGTCTTTCCTTTAAAAAAAAAAAAAAAAAAAAAAAAAAAAAAAAAATTCATTCCAGTTTCCTGGCTGACCCTCACACAGATGAGACAATCACAGTCTCACTGGGGCTAAATGAATGTCTATGGCTAGTGTTAGAAAAGAGTGAAAAACAAAATTACAACAAAAGTAACAAATGGTCTCTATGACTGGTGTGTTAGTTTGAAACGGTTGTATAATCCAGAAATGCCATGTTCTTTAATCCTCATTCAATCTTGTGGGTGGGACCTTTCAATTAGATGGTTTCCATGGACAATGTCTCCAGCCATCCAAGGTGGGTCTTAATCCACCTAATGGAGCCCTTTAAGATGGAACCACTTTGGAAAAAGCTTCAGAGTTGACAGAGCCAATATGACACCCAGATGTCTGGAGAGGCAGAAAGTAAATGCCCTTAGGAAGGTGTTTGAAACTAGAAGCCAAAGACCCCAGCAGATGCCAGCCGCATGCCTTCCCAGCTGACAGAGCTGTTCCAGACCCACCAGCCATTATGGAGTCAAAGTATCTTTCCCTGGGGGTGCCTTGGTTTGGACATTTTTACAGTTTCAGAACTGTAAAATTGGAACTTAATAAATTCCCTTTTTAAAAACCATTCAGGGAGGTACACTGGTAGTTCAGTGGTAGAATTCTTGCCTGCCAGGCTGGAGACATGGGCTCAATTCCCAGACCATGTAACCACCACCACCACCATCCCCCCAAAAAACACCTCATTAAAAAGAAAAAGAAGTCATCCCATTCTGGTATATTGCATTCCAGCAACTTTAAGAAACTAAAACAAGTTGGATGTGTAGAAGGGCCAGGCAGTTAATGGAAATGAAGGGGAACAACAGGGAATGGTGGAGACCTGGATGGCATCTGACCAATCTGAAGAGGCAACCAAAACTCTAGCAATGGACTGCCCATGGGGACAGCAGACCCAGCCTGTAAGGCTTCCAACTTTTCAGCGGAACTCTGCAATTCAAGTGAAACCTTCCCAATTTATTGGCATCAGTTTTTTTTAATTAAATATTATGCAAAACAAAGCACTATATTGGTCTATGGATCAAATACAGCTGAAAGAATGACAGCTTATGACCTCTGATGTACAACACAGGAAGGGTTCGAATGTTTCATTAAAATATTAAGAGCAATAGATTCATGAAAGCAAAGCACAGGAAATACAATTACAAAAAATACAAATATTTATAATCACAGAAATCATACAAGGTACAAATTAAGAAATAATAGTGGTATTATCATGTATCCAATAAATTGCCCCCAATTTTTTTTTTTAATGATAATGCTCAAAGCTGGCAGGTTATACTAAAACCCTTTATCCATTGACAATAACAGTATCATTGATATAACATTTTGGAAAATAGTTTCTAAATAGTAACTATTGTTCAAAGCCATGGAAACATTGTACCTTTCAATCAACATTAAGAATTTATTATACAAATTACCTAAGTTATGGAAGACAAGATTTTTTAAGAAGTACTTTTGGGCAGAGTTGTTTTATAATAAGGGAAGTTGGAAACAATCTAAATGTCCAGCAACCATAAAATCATTATTAAAGGAGCTAGTATAAAACAAAAAGTATTTACAGTAGAATGCCATAAATATACAAAAGTATATTATATATACTTAGATTTCTGGGAGGAAATATTTTAAAAAGGCTGAATTTTAGGGTAATAGAATTACAAAATTATTTCCATTGTTATAAATTCTATGCAACAAGGATATTTCACAATCATTAGCCTACCATATATTACATTGTAATTAGAAATTAAAACTAATATATTAAAATAGGGAACATAGCAGAGTGGTTACAAATGTTCACCACTTAGTAGTTGGTTGAGTTTGGAAAACCTACTTCTCTTTTATTCTGTTTTCTCATATGCTGGAGATATTAATAGTACCTAAGTTATACTGTTGCTATGAGGAACAATTAGAAATCTTTATAAAATACTTGGAAGAGCTCCTGGCAAATAATAAGCACTATACAAGTATCTTTTAAATAAATAGAAAAAAATAAAATTAGACAACAAAAAATGGAAAAGCTAATCAACAAATTCATATGGGGGGGGGCCCAAATAACCAAAAACTTCTTGGGAAGGAAGAATAAAGCTGGAAGACTCACAGTTCCTGGATTAAAAACTTATTACAATACTACAGCAGTCCAAAAAATGTGGGACTGACACAAGGACAGACATACAGATCAATGGAGTTGAATTGAAAGTTCACAAATAAACCAACACAGCTATGGACAACCAATTTTTGCCAAGGCTGTCAACTCCATTCAATGGGAAAAGAGCAGTCTCTTCCAGAAATGGTGCTGGAAAAACTGGATATCCATATGCAAAAGAATGAAAATGGACCTCTACCTCACACCATATACAAAAATTAAGTCAAAATGAATCAACAACCTCAATATAAGAACTAAGACTATAAAATTCCTAGAAGAAAACATAGGGAAATATCTGCAGAATCTTGTATTAGGCAATGGATTCTTAAACTTTACACTGAGAACTCTAGCAATAAATATGAAAACTATGTAAACTGGACTTCATCAAAATTTAAATCTTATGTGTACCTAAGGACATAATCAAGAAAATGAAAAGGCAACCAATAGAATGGGAGAGAATATGTTTGGAAACCATGGGTCTGATAAGGATTTAATAACCAAAACATATAAAGTACTCCTACAACTAAAGAAATAGAAAAGAAAACCCAATTTAAAAATGGGCAAAGGAACAGACATTTCTTCAAAGATATACAAATGGCCAATAAGAAAATAAAAAGATGTTCAACATGATTAGACATTAAAGTAATGCATATCAAAACCAAAATGAGGCCAAAGAAACCAAAAAAGAAAAAAAAAAAAAAAACCTAAAAAAACCCAACAAACCCACAATGAGGACATCATCAACATGGCAACATATCTCTTGAAAAAGCCTCCCAAGACATTCAACAAATAAAAGGAAAAATCGCACTTGCTTAAAACTCTGGAAGACAGTAGAGACTGGAAAAGGACTCCACAAATGCTGAATTGAAGAAAAAAAAACATCAGGAAGGAAATTTTCATCATGAACCCACCCAGTGTATATCCACCCCCCCCCCCCCAACTCAGTCCTGTGCAGCTTGGGAATTGCCCAGATGCAGCAGCCTGGGCCATGCAACCATGGACATAGACTACACAGTCACTCACAGTAGGGAGTAAGAACCTCATGGAAATCCAGGCACAGGAACCCAAGTCTATAGAGACCCCTGGTGGAACACAAGCTGCTGAGGAGAGCTGAAAAGAAAAGGGCCCCCACTGGGGGACAAAGAATAGAACCATCATAGAACTCTGGGCAAGAAGTGTGCTTACTCAATCCAGCTGCCTTTTGGCTAGACCATCTAAACACAGAACATACTTTACTGGAGTGACCCACTTTTCTGGATTGATCCTATCTGGCTCCCCTGAGCAGGATACACTGCAGATGAAAAACATAGAGCCATAAAAGCCTACCTGAAAAAAAAAAGGTGATGGCAGGGACAGGGGTGGTGGTTAAACTGAACTGCTGTAAGACAGGATGGGTCCCAGAGTTGAAAAGTATAAAGAAAAGGAACCACTAAGTGAGGGAGATAATTTAAACAAATCATAGGTACTTGGAAAAAGGAATGTGGACTAAAACAAACAGAACATATCAAGACTCCCAGAGAAGGAACAGAGGAAAGGAAACATTCTTCTGGAAGTGAAGCATTTGCACAAAAAGTACAATCTTAACTGTATGGGAGGCAGGGCAAGATGGCAGCATAATGAAGTGTGGAATTTAGTTTGTCCTCCAGAGCAGCTAGTAAATAGTCAGAAATGACATAGAACAACTGCTGGGGGGACAGTAGTGACTGGACACATAGTGTGCACCAGTCTGGACCAGGTGGAATGGCTGAGATCCCACATAGAACTGCAAGCCCCCCAAGCTGTGAAGACCAGCACACCTCCTCCATGGGCACAGTAGGCCTGTTACCTAAGGGGAAAGGAAACAGACTTTACTAGCAGCAAGGGCTTAGCTCAACCAAGCTCTAATTGTAGAATTAATTAACAAATTCTGACTAATAAAAACAGCTCCCTGACACAGATAAACCTGGACTAAGCAATAAAGGAACTAGGAGTTTTTGCCCCAACAGAGAGATGGCAGGGCTGACAGAAAAAGAAAAGAAAAACAGAGGCTTTTTGAGTTGTACCACACAAAATACTGGAAAAGTGCTAGACTCCAAGAAAAGGGGGCACATACAGCCTGGAGATACACAGAGCCACATACCAACTCAAGCTCTTGATTGACAACCTCAAGAAGCAGGGGTCTGGCTTGGAAAAGACATTCCTGGGCTTTTTTTTAACTCCTTAAACAGCTCATTACAGAGAACTGGAAGCACTCTCAGGCTCAGCAAAAAATAACAAGTCATACTAGGAAAATCGAAGATATGGCCCAGTTAAATGAACAAACCAACAATTCAAATGAGATACAGGAATTGAGACAACTAATTTGAGATGTTCAAACAGACATGGAAAATCTCACCAAAATCAAATCAATGATGGCTAAACAAATTGTGGTATATACATACAATGGAATATTATGCAGCTTTAAGACAGAATAAACTTATGAAGCATGTAATAACATGGATGGACCTAGAGAACATTATGCTGAGTGAGACTAGCCAAAAACTAAAGGACAAATACTGTATGGTCCCACTGATGTGAACTAACATTCAAGAATAAACTTGGAATATGTCATTGGTAACAGAGACCATCAGGAGATAGAAATAGGGTAAGATAATGGGTAATTAGAGCTGAAGGCATACAGACTGTGCAACAGGACTGGATACAAAAACTCAAAAATGGACAGCACAATACTACGTAATTGTAATGTAATTATGTTAAAACACTGAATGAAGCTGCATCTGAGCTATAGTTTTTTTTTGTTTCTTTTTTTAAATATTTTTTGTATTTTTTATTTTTTTCTCATATTATTTTATTTCTTTTTCTGTTGTCTTGCTATTTCTTTTTCTAAATCGATGCAAATGTACTAAGAAATGATGATCATACATCTATGTGATGATATTAAGAATTAGTGATTGCATATGTAGAATGGAATGATTTCTAAATGTTGTGTTAGTTAAATTTTTTTTTTAATTAATAAAAAAAATCAAATCAATGAGCTGAGGGAGTATATAAAGAAGACATTGGGCAAACAAAGAGAACAACTCAAAAGTTTGAAAAAACAAATCATAGAACTTAAGGGAATGAAAGGCACAACAGAAGATATGAAAAAAAACAATCAAAGCTTACAACAAAAGACTTGAAGAGGCAGAAGAAAGGATTAGTGAACTAGAGGACTAGACATCTGAAATCGAACACACAAAAGAAATATAGGGAAAAGAATGGAAAAACTTGAGCAGGATCTCAGGGAATTGAATGACAACATGAAGTGCACAGATATACATGCTGCAGGTTTCCCAGAAGGAGAAGAAAAGGGAAAAGAAGGAGAAAGACTAATGGGGGAAATCATCACTGAAAATTTCCTATCTCTTATGAAAGACATAAAATTACAAATTCAAGAATTGCAGCATACCCAAAACAGAATAGATCCAAACACACATAGTCCAAGATACTTACTAATGAAATTGTCAAATGTCAAAGACAAAAGAGAATTGTGAAAGCAGCAAGAGAAAAGCAATCCATTACATACAAGGGAAGCCCAATAAGACTATATGTAGATTTCTCAGCAGAAACCATGGAGGCAAGAAGGCAGTGGTACGATATATTTAAGATTCTAAGAGAGAAAAACTGCCAACCAAGAATTCTATGTCCAGCAAAATTGCCCTTCAAAAATGAGGGGGAAATTGAAATATTTTCAGACAATCACTGAGAGTATTTGTGACTAAGAAACCAGCTCTGCAAGAAATACTAAAGGGAGCATTACAGGCAGATAGGAAAAGGCAAGAGAGAGGGGTCTGGAGAAAAGCATAGAAATGAAGATTATCAGTAGAGGTAAAAAGAGAAAGAAATTAGATATGACATATAAAATCCAAAACACAAAACAGTAGAAGAAAGTGTTTCCTTTACAGTAATAACATTAAATGTTTATGGATTAAACTCACAAGTCAAAAGAAACAAACTGGCAAAATGGATTAAAAAACAGAACCCATCTACATGCTGTCAAAAGGAGACTCATCTTAGATCCAAGGATGAAAACAGGTTGAAAGTGAAAGGTTGGAAAAATAGATTTCATGCCAACAAGAACCAGAAAAGAAAAGGAGTAGCTATACTAACATCTGACAAATCAGACTTCAAATATAAAGCAATTAAAAGGGACAAAAAGGACACCATGAATTAATAAAAGGAAAAATTCAACAAGAAAACATAACAATCATAAATATTTATGTACCTAGCAAGAGTGCTCCAAAGTACATGAGGCAAACACTGAAAGCACTGAAGGGAGAAATAGACATTCTACCATAACAGTTGGAGACTTCAATTTCCCACTTTCCTTAATGGATAAAACATCTAGACAGAGGATCAATGAGGAAGCAGAGAATTTGAATAATAAGATAAATGAACTAGACTTAACCGACATTTACAGAACATTACACCCCACAACAGCAGGATACATCTTTTTCTCAAGTGCTCAAAAGATCATCCTCAAGGATAGACCACATGCTGGGTCACAAAGCAAGTCTTAATAAGTTTAAAAAGATTGAAATCATATGAAATACTTTCTCAGATTATAAAAGAATGAAGGTGAAAATCAATAACAGGCAGAGGGCCAGAAATTCACAAATAGATGGAGGTTCAACAATACACTCTTAAACAACCAGTGGGTCAAGGAACAAATTACAAGAGAAATCAGTAAATATCTTGAGGCAAATGAAAATGAATACACAATATATTAAAATTTATGGGATGTGGTAAAGGCAGTGCTAAGAGGGAAATTTATTGCTCTAAATGTCTATATCAAAACAGAAGAAAACAGCAAAAATTGAGGAATTAACTGTCCACTTGGAAGAACTAGAAAAAGAACAGCAAACTTACCCCAAAGCAAGCAAAAGGAAAGAAATAATGAAGATTAGAGCAGAAATAAATGAAATTGAGGACATGAAAACTATCAAGAAAAATCAACAAAACCAGAAGGTAGTTCTATGAGAAAATCAATAAGATTAATGGACCCTTAGCAAGGTTGACAAAAAGAAGAGAATGGATGCAAATAAATAAAATCAGAAATGGTAGAGGAGACATAACCACTGACCCCACAGAAATAGAGGAATCAATGAGAGGATACTATGAACAACTTTATTCTAACAAACTAGACAATGTAAATGAAATGGACAACTTCCTAGAAAGGCATGAACAACCAACATTGACTCAAGAAGAAATAGATGACCTCAACGAACCAATCACAAGAAACTGAATCAGTCATTAAGAAGCTCCCAAGAAGAAAAGTCCAGGACCAGATGGCTTCACATGTGAATTCTACCAAACATTCAAGAAAGAATTAGTAGCAATTCTTCTCAAATGCTTCAAAAAAAAATTGAAGAGGGGGGAAGGCTTCCTAACCCAACCCGTTCTATGAAGTCAGCATCACCCTCATACCAAAGCCAGACAAAAATATCACAAAGAAAATTACACACCAATCTCTCTAACAAATATAGATGCAAAAATCCTCAACAAAATTCTTGAAAATCAAATCCAGCATCACTTTAAAAGTATTATACACCATGACGAAGTAGGATTCATCCCAGGTATGCAAAGATGGGGCAACATAAGAAAATCAATTAATGTAATACACCATATCAACAAATGAAAGCAGAAAAACCACATGATCATCTCGATTGACACAGAAAAGGTATCTGACAAAATTCAACATCCTTTCTTGTTGAAAACACTTCAAAGGATAGGAATAGAAGGGAACTTTCTCAACATTGAAAATATATGAATATATGAAAAACCCACAACTAACACCATCCTCAATGGGGAAAAACTGAAAACTTTCCCCTTAAGATCAGGAATAAGACAAGGCTGTCCACTATCACCATTGTTATTCAATATTGCATTGGAAGTTCTAGCCAGAGCAATTAGACAAGAAAAAGAAATGCAAAGTATCAGAACTGGAAAGGAAGAAGTAAAACTCTCATTGTTTGCAAATGATATACTATATGTCAAAAACCCCCAAAAATCCACAGCAAAACTATTATAGTTAATAAATGAGTTCAGCAAACTGGCAGCTTACAATATCAACACTCAAAAATCTGTAGTGTTACTATAAACTAGTAATGAACAATCTGAGGGGGAAATCAAGAAAAAAAATTCCACTTACAGTTGCAATGAAAAGAGTAAAATATTTAAGAAGAAATTTAACTAAGGATACAAAAGACCATACAATGAAAACTACAAGAAATTGCTAAAAGAAATCACACAAGAACTAACTAAATAGAAGGGCATACTGTGTTCATGGACTTGAAGACTAAATATAGTTGTCAATTCTACCTAAAGTAATTTATAGATTCAATGCAATACCAATTAAAATCCCAAAAACTTACTTTGCAGAAATAGAAAAACCAATAACCAAATATATCTGGAAGGGCAGGGTGCCCCAAATAGCTAAAAATATCCTGAGAAAGAAAAATGAAGTCAGAGGTCTCACGCTACCTGACTTTAAGGTGTATTATGAAGTTACAGTGGTCAAAATAGCATGGTACTGGCATAAAGATAGACATACTGACCAATGGAATTGAACAGAGTGTTCAGATATAGACCCTCTCATCCATGGACAATTGATCCTTGATATGGCAGTCAAGCCAACTCACCTGGGACAGAACAGTCTCTTCAATAAATGGTGCCTAGAGAACTGGATGTCCACATGCAAAAGAACGAAAGAGGGTCCATATCTCACATTCTATACAAAAATTAGCTCAAAATGAATCAAAGACCTAAACGTTAGATCTAAGACTACTTTTAGAAGAAAATGTAGGAAATTATCTTATAAATTTTATAAAAGGGGGGCAATTTCCAAGGTCTTACACCCAAAGCACAAGCACTGAAGAAAGAAAGAAAGAAATAGGAATTCATCAAAATTAAACATTTTTGTGCATCAAAGAACTTTGTCAAGAAAGTAAAAAGACAGCCTACAAAATGGGGGACAGTATTTGCAAACAATATATCAGATAAAGGTCTAGTATCCAGAATATATAAAGAGATTGTTCAACTCAACAACAAAAAGAGAGACATACCAATTACAAAATAGGCAAAAGGCATGAACAGACAAGTCTCAGAAGAGGAAATACAGATGGCCAAAAGGCACATGAAAAGATGCTCAATTTCCCTGGCTATTAGGGAAATGCAAATCAAAACCACAACGAGATATCATCTCCCACCCACCAGAATGGCATTATCAATAAAACAGAAAACAACAAGTGCTGGAGAGGATGTGGAGAAAGAAGCACAGTTATCCACTGTTGGTGGGAATGTCAAACGGAACAACTGCTGTGGAAGGCAGTTTGGCGGTTCCTCAGGAAGCTAAGTATAGAATTGCCATATGATCTGGCAATACCATTACTAGGTATCTACTCAGAGGACGTAAGGGCAAGGACACAGATGGATATTTGCACACCAATGTTTATAGCAGCATTATTTACAATTACGAAAGATGGAAACAGCCAAAATGTCCATCAACAGACATGTGGCTTAATAAGCTGTGTTGTTAACATATGATGGAATATTAGGCAGCTGTAAGGCAGAATAAAGGTATGAAGTATGTAACAACATGGATGGACCTTAAGGATATTATGCTGAGTGAGATTAGCCAGAAACAAAAGGACTAATACCGTATGGTCTCACTGACATGAACTAACATTAGTGAATGACCTTGGAGAATTTCAGTTAAGAACAGAGACCATCAGGAGATAGAAATAGGGTAGATATTGGGTAATCGCAGATGAAGGGATACAGATTGTACAGCAGGACTGATTGTAAAAATTCAGAAATGGATAGCACACTACACCCTAACTGTAATTCAATAATGTTAGTACACTGAATGAAGATGAATGTGAGAATGATAGAGGGAGGAGGGCTGGGGGCACAAATGAGATCGGAAGGACAGATAGATAAAGGCTGAGATGGTATAATCTAGGAACCACTAGAGTGTATGATGATAGTGACTAAATGTACAAATTAAAAATTGTTTTTTGCATGAAGAAGAAGAAAGGAATGCCAATATTGCAGGGTGTTGAAAATAGATGGCAATTCATATTTTAAAACTTTATGTGTGAGACTAAAGCAAAAATGTTTATTTGGTACAAAATTTATATTTTGACTAGTGCATTTCCTAATATAACTTATGTGGACAGTTGCATTGAACATCATAAATACATGGAACCTTGAGTAGGGCATGAAATTTTTGTAGGTCTGTCCAGAGTGATGCCCCGATAAATCCCAGAAGGATTTGAACAGTAAATAAAAAAGTATTTGCAAAATCCCCTTGGGGGAATGGCGAGAAAGGGGGAAAATTCAACTTACCCATGTGGAGGATTCCTGATATTCTCACAAGCAGTGGGGACAGCCAAAGCAACAGGCCAAGCCCCAATCTTGGGGTTTGTCCATATGAAATTTATCGTTACAAAGGATAGGCTAAGCCTACTTAAAATTAGGCCTAAGAGTCACCCCCAGGGAACCTCTTTTGTTGTTCAGATATGGCCTCTCTCTCTCAGCCAACATGACAAGCAAACTCACTGCCTTCTACCTCTCTACATGGGACATGACTCCCAGGGTATAAACCTTCCTGGCAACATGGGACAGAAATCCTAGAATGAGCTGGGACTCAGCATCAAGGGATTGAGAAAACCTTCTTGACCAAAAGGGGGAAGAGAGAAATGAGACAAAGTGCATTGGCTAAGAGATTCCAAACAAGAGTCAGGGGGTTATCGTGGAGGTTATTTTTACACATTATATAAATATCACCTTTTTAGTTAAGGTATATTGGAGAGGCTGGAGGGAAGTGCCTGAAAATGTAGAGCTGTGATCCAGTAGCCATGTTTCTTGAAGATGATTGTATAATGATAGAGCTTTCACAATGTGATTGTGTGATTATGAAAACCTTGTGTCTGATGCTCCTTTCATCTACAGTACGGGCAGATGAGTAAAACATATGGATTAAAAATAAATTAATAGGGAGAGCAAATGTTAAAATAAATACAGTACATTGAAATGCTAGTGGTCAACAAAAGGGAGCAGCAAGGGGTATAGAGAAAAATAGGGGAAACAAAGGCTAAAATATATTGGGTAGATGGAAATACAGCAGTCAATAAGAGGAAGGGGTAAAGGATAAGATATGTATGAGTTTTTTTTCTTTTTTCTTTTTCTGAATTGATGCAAATATTCTATGAAATGATCATGGTGATGAATATACAACTGTATGATGATATTGTGAGTTATTGATTTATTTCAAGAATGGAATGAACAGATGGTAAGAATGTTCATGTTTTTATGTTATGTTTAAAAAACTTTTAATTTTAAAAAAATTTTAAAAGACAAAAGCATTAAAGTATATAACAATTAAAAAATGATCAAGGTGATGAATACACAACTATGTGATGATATGTGAGTGCCACTGATTGTACACTACGTACTCACTGTATGTGTGTGAAGATTTGTCAATAAAATTATTTTTTAATTGTCATGATGATGAATATAGAACTTTATATGTGATGATATTGTGAGTCACTGATTGTATACTTTGGATGGACTGTATGTGTGTTAAGATATCTCAATAAAAATATTTTAAAAAAATAAAAAGAGTCACCGGGTGTGATGTTAAAATAAAAACAATTGTATGGCATACCCATGGCAAGAATCAGATGAAGAAGAGCTGAGAAAATCTGAACTGATAAATACAGACTATTCCAAAAGTCTAGAGTAATTTGGACCTATAGTCAAAGACCTTAACACAAAGACAATCAGCAATAAAACCCTGGACAAGAGGTAAAAACGAGCCTTCAGAGTTAACTCATCAAGATAGAGCCTAGACGCAGCAGTTAAAAGCCCTACTAAGAAATAGGAGGATGTGGCTCAGTCAAGGAAACAAATCAAAACTCAGAGGAGACCCTGAAGTTGGAGCTAATGAAACAAGTTCAAAAAAATCTTAATCCCATATGACCCAGCAATACCATTGCTAGGTATCTACTCAAAGGACTTAAGGGCAAAGACACAAACAGACATTTGCACACCAATGTTTATAGCAGCATTATTTACAATTGCAAAGAGATGGAAACAGCATTTTCACTGTTTCCAGACGAGTGGCTAAACAAACTGTGGTATATACATACGATGGAATATTATGCAGCTTTAAGACAGGATAAACTTATGAAGCATGTAATAACATGGATGGACCTAGAGAACATTATGCTGAGTGAGTCTAGCCAAAAACTAAAAGATAAATACTGTATGGTCCCACTGATGTGAACTGACATTTGAGAATAAACTTGGAATATGTCATTGGTAACAGAGACCAGCAGGAGTTAGAAACAGGGTAAGATAATGGGTAATTGGATCTGAAGGGATACAGACTGTGCAACAGGACTAGATATAAAAACTCAAAAATGGACAGCATAATACTACCTAATTGTAATGTAATTATGTTAAAACACTGAATGAAGCTGCATCTGAGCTATAGGTTTTTTTTGTTGTTTGTGTTTTTTGTTTTTTTTTCCTTTTTCTTTTTTATATTTTTTATTTTTTATTTTTATTATTATTTTTATTTTTTCTCTATATTATCATTCTATATCTTTTTCTGTTGTTTTGCTAGTTCTTTTCCTAAATTGATACAAATGTACTAAGAAATGATGATCATACATCTATGTGATGATATTAAGAATTACTGATTACATATGTAGAATGGAATGACTTCTAAATGTTGTGTTAATTTTCTTTTTTTAATTAATAAAAAATAAATAAATAAATAAATAAATAACAGGGGGAACAAATGTTAAAAATAAATTTAGTTTGAAGGGCTAGTGGTAAATGAAAGCGAGGGGTAAGAGGTATGGCATGTGTAATCTTTTTTTTTTCTGTTATCGTTTTATTTCTTTCTCTGTTGTCTTTTTTATTTTTTTCTAAATCGATGCAAATGTTCTAGAAATGATGAATATGCAACTATGTGATGATATTAAGAATTACTGATTGTATATGTAGAATGGAATGATATCTTAATGTTTTGTTTGTTAATTTTTTTAATTAATAAAAAAATTTTAAAAAATCTTAATCAATGCAAGGAAAAAAGTATGGATAAAGATATAAAACATTAAGAAGACAATGCGTAAGCATAAAGAAGAGTTTGAAAGTACAGAAAGAAATATAACTAATCATAGAGATGAAAGGCACAATAGTAGAGATTTAAAATACACTGTGAATGAATGTATAAATACAACATGGATGGACCCTGAAGACATCAGGTTGAGTGAAATAAGCCAGGCACAAAAGTACAAATATTGCATAATCTCACTGACATAAAATAATCAGAATAAGAAACTCACAGGGTCAGAATATAGACTATTGGTTACCAGGGAATAGATTGGGGGCTCAATAGGGAGTTGATGCTTAATTTGCACAGAATTTCTATTTAGGTTGATTACAAAGGCTTGGAAATGGATGGTGGTGATGGTAGCACATTATTGTGAGTGTAACGAACAGCACTGAATTTATATATGTGAATGTGGTTAAAGGGGGATATTTTAGGTTGCATATGTTACTAGAATAAAAATTAAAAATAAAACATTAGACTATGTAACACAGTGAACCCTATTGTAGACAATGGACTACAGATCATAGTCCAAGTATAAGAATGATCTTTCATGAATTATAATGAATGTACAACACTAACACAAGGTATTAACAACAGGATGGCATGTGGGAAAAAAATACCTAATGCACTATGGACTATAGTTGATAGCACTATTTTAATATTCTGTCATCAGTTGTAGCAAAGGTACCACACCAATGAAATGTGTTAACAACAGGGGGGATCCTGGGAACACCGTATTTTTTTTAACATGATTTTTCTGTAAAACTACAAATTCTCTGATTAAAAAATAAATTTAAAAAAATAGGATATATTTCACAGGCCTGTGTATTGGGTGTTTTAAATGAGGTAATCCATGTTAATTGCATCAAACAGTGCCTAGAATAAAGAATCTCTCAATAAATGCTGCCTTATACTGTTTGAAAAAATTGTACAATGATTAGAAAGTGCTATCATCAATTGTGGTGGAGTCATGTAAAAGAATCCCAGATTTTTTGTATGATTGTTCTGTAGACCCATAACCTCTCTAATAAAAAAAAAAATTTTAAACACAATGAGATACCACCTCACACTCACAAGAATGGCTGTTTTAGAAACAGAAAATAAAAAGTGCTGATGATAGCGCAGAGAAATAGTGACCCTCATACACTGCTCCTGTGAATGTAAAATGGTGCAGCTACTGTGGGAAACAGTTTGGCAGTTCCTCAAAAAATTATACATAGAACCACTATAAGACCTAGGAATCCCACTTCTGGGTGCACGCCCCGAAGTATTGAAAGAAGGGACAAACATGATTCCACATATTTTCACCAATCTGTTGGTTGTCTTTCCACTTACGTATTTTTTCTTTTGTTGCTTGTAGTTTCAGTATAAAACCTAAGAATCTATCGACTAGTATAAGATCTTGTAGATATTTTCCTATGTCTTCCTCTAAGAGTTTCATAATTTTAGTTTTTATATTTAGGTTGTGTTCGTAGTAGCATTATACATCGTAGCCAAAAGGTGGAAGCAACCCAAATGTCCATCAGCAGATGAACGGATAAACAAAATGTAGTACACACATACACTGCAATACCACTCAGCCATAAAAAGAAAGTGAAGTCGTGATATATGTTACAACATGCATGAACCTTGAAGAGATCACGTTGAGTGAAATAAGCCAGACACAAAAGGACAGGTATCGTCTCGTTCCACCTATATGAAATTACTAGAATATGCAAATGTATAGAAATTGAAAGGCGAGGACAGGTTACCAGGGGTGGCAATGGAGAGCTAATGCATACTGGGTATAGGGCTTCTGTTTGGGGTAATGGGGAAGTTCTGGCAATGGATGCAGAAGCATTATGAATGTGGTTAATCTCACTGAATCATATGCTTGGGAGGAGTGGAGATGGGAAAGTATACAGCATAATTTTTCCACAATTTAAAAAAAGAGAGAGTACAATCAAAGAGACAATGAGAATTAAAAGTAATACATCACCCTGGACTGGATTTAATAATGTAGGGGAAATGCCTCAGAGGACATTATTGGGACATGTAAAACACACTGGAATATAGAGTGTAAGTTTTAGATCAAGGTTAAATTTCCTAAACTGGATAATAGCATCTAAGGCGGTTACATAAATCACCTTATATTGTTCTTAGGAAATGTACACGGAAATATTACATGTTAAAGGAACATAATGTATACTGCTGTAGTGGTTTGAAGCTGTGTGTACCAAGAAAAACATGTTCTTAAAATTAATTCATCCCTGTGGGCAGGGGCCCATTGTAAGGAGGACCTTTTGATGAAGCTCCTTCAGTTAACGTGTGGCCTACCTCACTCAGGATGGGTCAGATTCCTGTTACTGGAGTTCGCTATAAGAGAATGAAGTTCAGACGAAGAGAGAGAGAAAGACATGGAAGCAAGGAACTGAAGTCAAGGAAATCCACAAGAGAAAGGAGAGACCAGCAGATGCCACCATGTGCCTTGTCATATGACAGAGAAGTCAAGGACCAGGAAAGCTGATTCGGTCATTTCCCCAGACTAAAAGCCATGAGCAAACAAATTCTCATGGTTTAACCTGACTCATTTCATGGTGTTTGCTTTAAGGAGCCTATGAAATTAAACAACAACCTACCCTCAAATATTTAGAAGATAGACAGATAAATGGATGGATGGACAGAAAGAATGATATAGCAAATGTGGCAAAATGTTGAAATTGATAAATCGGGTTTCTGGAGGTGAGGGATATATCAAAATTCTCTCTATGGGCTTTGTATTATTTTTGCAACTGTCCAGTAAGTTAGAAATTATTTCAAAATAAAAAGTTTAAGAAGGGAAAAAAAAGGTAGAGCCATAGCAAGATATCAACGTGAAACAGAAAATGAAGGTGACCAGGTCCACTCTGACCCCAGGTTTGAGAAACTGTGCAGAGTCCTACGAGCACACACTTCCCATTAATAACTTATGGTGGGGTTTTTTTTTTTCAATTACATGTATTTTTTTTTCCAAATATCTTCTACGTTTGGACCTAACTACTTAAAAATAGATATTTTAGGTCTTTAGTAAAGAAAAAAAAAAAAACAAACAATGGTGGGGCTGAAGGGAGACTTCCACTCTAGCTCTTCAGAGACCCCAGGTATGAAAGATGAGAGTGTTGATTTTTTTATTCTTAATATGTTGGGCAGATTTACTACAAAGTCTAGGATCCACCATTTGGATAATCTAGGAAATCAGGTCAATGAAACCAAGTAACAAGAGAAGCTACATTATCATTTCCTCCCAAGCTTGGCAAACTCTGATGGGTGACACAGGCACAGGAGCTGGAGAGATGAGTTTATAGGTTTACATGGTAGCCAGGATGCCCTACAAACCATCTACAAGTCACCAAAGAACGGCTGCCTCTGGAGTTTACCCTCTAACAGGGCTTTGCAGTGAAAAGGTGATGCTATCTGTAAAGGGGTTTCGGGAAGATGTGGTTATAATCCTTGGCCCTGCAACTGAGACTGTGGTCTTTCACGTGGCAAGCCAAGCCATGAGTTCTAGCGCCCTTGACTACAACAGAACAAAACTTCAAGTTCACACAACAGAGAAAGTGAAGTAGAGTGAAGAGGAGTGTGATGCCAGAGGAGATGATGATAAAACATATCAAGGAAACTGACCTGGTGCTAACCCCCATCAATAGCTGCAACTGGCTTGTAAGTCACAATTTAGACAAGCGAAGAGAAGAAATTAACTTTTCCTGAGCTTCTATTAAATACCAGGCACTGTCCTGGCATTTTACTTACGTTCTCTCTTTTGATCTTCACTTCAGTCCCTGGACTTGCATTATACACACTTTCAGGTATAGAACTAAGGTTCAGAGAAGTAATTTAACTTCCTTGAAGCAGTTCAATTAGATATGAACCCAGGTTGGTCTGAGTCTGGCCTTTCCCAAACACCACTCTAACACCGCTTCAGAAGCAGAGAGAAAGTAAACATATGAACAGTTCAATCTCATACTGAAAGTCTAAACTGCAAGCAAGAGACCCGTTCTCTAGTCTGGCCTTACCCCTCACTTCTCAGGGAAATTGAGTAAATGATGACACCTCTCATGCCTCAGTTAATCCATCTGAAGCATATCACGGATTAGATTGGGACAAAGTATCCCAAATAGTCTACCCTACAGCCTTCTTCTCTCTTTAGCTTGGGCAGCTAGAGGCAGCAGGAGCTCCAAGTGTTTGCCTCATCTGTGAACAGACTTTGAGGGTTCCAAATCCTGCCCCTTGCCCCAATTTACCTCCCATGTGCAGTTTTGTTTTTGTTTTTAAATTTTCTATTTGAGCTACGATGTGAAAACCACTGGGAAGCAGTAGGCTAGATGAGCGATGCAGGTCCATCACAGTTGCCCACCCCCCTCTGAATGTGATCCTGGCTTGTCCAAAATCCTCCAACCCCTGGCCACAATGATTATTTCAGGGATGGAAACATAATCCACTGGGTCAGAACTAATAAGGAAAACAGCCTCTTTCCAGTGACGTTTCTATACTAGAGGAATAAACATCGAGGGCTACCAAAAACCAATTTATCCAGCATATGATGGGAGTCTGAAGAATGAAGCCAAACATAAATAAGCAACGTGGAGGTGGTGGGAGGGTTTTGAAATTATAATCTGAGCCCTACTGGGACAGCCTACACTTGCAGAAATTGCAGTTCTAGAGTTTGCAGTTCACATACATTTATAAGTGCTCTTTTTGTTCTTGTTTTTGGCTTAAGCTAGTTTGATTTCAGTTTGTCAGTTGCAGCCAAAGATTCATCCCTTGAGAGGCTTAACAATACAAAGTCTAAGCCGTACACAAGTTCTGATTCAACAGGTCTGGATTGGACCCTGGCTTTTGTTTTACAAAACCCCCCTATATGGTTCAGACACACACTACCAGCTAAGAAACAAGAGATTATGGGAGCTCCACATATCTTTTAGCTCTGAAATTTTGTAATGTTCTCTATTACCGACACAAGAAGGAAAAGAAAACTGAAGGAGGCAGTCTCTCTTTTTAAACATTTTGCAAGTTAAAGTCAGTTGAGGTACTAGAGAAACAACAATATGAGCCATTGTTAAGGATCAACAATGAATCAAAATTCTTTTAAGACAGATTCTTTCAATACAACTCCATTGCTATTTGCTGAAGACAATTTTTTTGGTCAGATTCTCTTAACTGCACTTTATGAAAGTTTTCCATTAGCCAGGGTTCCTGCAGAAAGCAAAGGGAATGCCACAAAGTATTACTATGCATACATGCCTTTTTCTAGAAGCTGCCTTAAAATCTCTTTGAAGAAAGGGAGGTTATTAAACAAATAACAATAAACAAGAACCTTTCCTTTGACTGTGTCTGACTTACTTCTAGAGCTCTCTCGCCATTTAGGAAAAAAAATCATCTGACCTTTGTTACTATAAACTTCCTTTCTGAAGGAAAGAAGCGGTGGGAGGGAGGGAGGAAGGGACAGTGTTCTAACTATTGATCAGAATTATTTATAGTTTGCTGGTCTAACAGAACCTACTGCATAGCAATGTTTCTTATTGTTCCTATTTTTTAATGCTACATACCTGGTCAATGAAGAGATTACAAAACTCTTGTAATAAAACTATAACCCGAGCAGGAGTATTATAATATGTGGAATGACTCCAGATCAGACAAATGGTATGAAATAATGGTGCAATTAATATACAGGTTTGTGGAAATTCTGTCTCCTGGAGACACTGAATGTGTCTCCTCAACGGGCTCAGGTAAAGGTCTATGTCTTGAGCTTCAAGTAGAGCTGAAAGGAAAGAGACTCAGTGTTAAAATGATGCAGCCGTGCTTTTCGAAATTCCCTTTACAAGTTCAAGAGAACAATATAAAACAAAACCCTTTACATATTTCTTTTTATATTACTTAACTTGCAATTTACCCATGACTGATTTGAAAGACTTTGCACGCTGTCCCACCTATAACTCAGAAGAGTACTAGGGTAGTTACACACATAGCATAAGTAAATTGGGACTGAAAATCCAGTAGGGAAACATGCTTAGAGTCTAAAGAAATGTATCAAGCCCATGAAAATTATGGGACTGAACCATCTGTGAAATTGCCGTCATTTTATGGTTTGTATTACATTCTACAAAACTAGAATTTTTAATTCCTCCTAGATATTTAGAACTGGCACAATTTTAAAAAACATTTTTTGCATGTGAAATACATAAATAGAAAAGTGATAAATTTCAAAGCACAGCTTAACAGTAGTTATAAAGCAAATTTCAAAGTATAGTATGGGTTACAGTTACACAATTTCAGGTATTTCTTTCTGGCTGTTCTAATACACTAGAAACTAAAAAGAAATATCTATAATGATTCTGTAGTCATAATCATTTGCTAAATGTAACTTCTCTTTTACAACTCGTGTCTCATTTGATCGTTCTCTCGGTCTTCAGAGATATTTTAGCAATGGCCATTCTAACTTCTTCATGCTGTAAAGGGGTGTTGACATTATGGGGTAGGGGAAAGCAACTCGCTATGTTCTGAGAGATTGGTACCTCCAAGTTTCAGGGCTTATCTGGCATAGGAATAATTTGGAGATTTTAAGTTTCTGAAAATAAACTTTATTAGTACAACTTTTAGACTCTTAGATACAACCCTGGGTTTTCTTTAGGGCTTTCAGGAACACTGTTGGCTGGGGCTTGGCATACTGTGGCAATTTTGCAATATCTGGCTGAACCTTGCATAAGAGTAACCTCCAGAATGACCTCTTGACTCTATTTGAAACCTCTTAGCCACTGAAACCTTATTCTGTTACATTTCTTTACCCCAGTTTTGTTAAGAAGGCAGACTCAATCCCACAATGAGACTGGCACAATTTTAGTGTCTCATTCCAGCTTCCTATGAGAGGAGTTCATATAATTTTAGGAAAAGTTTTATTAAATTATTAATAAAAAATAACTTAAAATTGTTAAACATTGTAACGACTCACCTAAACATAGTCGTGGGAAGAAAAAGAAGGTCGTTTTGTTTCCAAGAGGTACTTATGTGTGAGTACATTTTTACCCATGTTTATTCCAAAACCACCTCGCTGCCTCTAATGGTTAAGTGCCTCTTAAAACGTGATCAACATGTCTGGTGATTTCACAGGGTCTCAAGTATGTCTTTGATTTGATTTGATGCTGGTATCTCTAACTGACAATGGATTTGGGCCATTTGTTCTACAGTAAGTGTTGTCCTCACCTGTGCGATTCATTATCCACCTTATACTAACAGGAAAAATGCAAACAGCTTCTTATTTATTGGGGGCATACCTGCTTCGAGCCCAGCACTATGAATACTATATATAATATTTCTAATCCAGTAGTTTTCATTAGGGGTGATATTTGCTCCCAGGGGACATGTGGCAGTGTCTGGAGACATTCTGGTAGTCACAACTCAGAGATGCTCCTGGCACCTAGTGGGCAGAGGACATGGATGCTGCCAAACGTCCTCTAACACACAGGACAGCCCCACCTCCCAGCCCCAACAAAGAAATGTCCAGAAAAAATGCCAGTAGTGACAAGGTTGGAAATGCTGCTCTAATCCTCCCAACAATTCTGCAAGGAAAGTGATAATGTGCCAGTTTGGCCGATGGAAAAGCAGAGGCTCAGCAAATTTAAGACACAGTAAACAGAGATGGGACAGGACTCCCCAGGCTCAAATATTCCCCCTTGTCTGCACCATCTTTTCATACAGAATTCAAGGGGAAAATTCTAAAGAGATAGCAAAGCATCTCTAAGTGGAAAAAAATAATCAGAAAGTTGCTTTCTAATGTCAGAAATGAGGGGAAAAAAACTATTCATATTATTCAGTACAATTTTAACATTTAAAACTTCATTATCAGTATATCCTATTTGCTTAATTATGCATAAAGAAACTTGAACAGAAATCAGGAAATAGGGAGAGTGGTTACTTAGAGGTGAGTGAAACTAGGCAGTTGCAGGACAAAGATGGAAAGGAGACTTTTCATTGAATGTATCTTTATAATTTCCGGTTTTTAACAATGTGCATGTGTTTCCAATACAAAAATAAACAATGAACAAACCTTCACTTTGCATGTTTAATATTCATTTTTGAATATTAAATGTCAGCTTTGAGTGCTTCTATTCTAAGGGAGCACTAGAGGTCCAGCACAGAGATTCTACTAGTGAATAACTGGACTATCCAGATAATCACAGCCCAATTGTTGATTAGGAAGCCTCTATCCAGGGCTGCTAATTACTTAAGGGCTTCCCTACCACACTCATATTCTAATTAAAACTTTAACCTGGAGCCAGACTTCTGGTAGGTATCTCTTATATACCAGACAAATTAAAAATAGTCTAGTGTAGCTAGAGAATAAAGGACAAAGAGTGAGATCATTAGAAGAGCCGAGTGCAATCACACCATGAATATGCTCGTGGTGGAAGGGTAGGTGACGAGGCTGAGCAGGCAGCGACCAGATCATGAGGGACACTGAGGCCAGGTCAGGGAACAAGAGTCTTACCATTTTCCACAGTCATGAAAATGTCCTTCAAAGTTGGATAATAGATGCTTTGTTTAGTTTTCAGGATTGTAACCATTTTGAGGACAATAGGAGCCTGGAGCTAAATTTAAAAATAATAACTTTAATAAGTATAAGCTAGATCAATTACTAAATAAATGCATCCTGTAATAAAAAATATTTAAATTAAATTCCACAATACACGGTATATTTAACACTCAATAGTGCATCTGGTTTCAGGTTGGAAAAATATATCTATATTTTTCCCCTTAAGCTTGTATTTTATTTTGCATTTACAGTTTTCTTAACTGAATTTTTTCATCACAGTTGATTTACAGATTACTATATATGTAAAATATTAACTTTTCTATACAAAATTTCTCACTCTGTTTCAGAAAATCGCTGAGACAGGTAAATGACTGTCTTCATTTTTAGAACATTAAGTGAAGTAACTTGTATGACAAACACCCAGCAAAGAAAACAAAGTTGGCTCTTCCAAAGTTGCATCCTTCCACAAAGCTAGACCCTACTCCTTCCCAAATCAATTAAACTGACTAGATTAATTAAATCTTATCCTTCAATGTTTTCTAGACATGGAATACCACATAGACGTTCCAATCTTTTTCCCGTGCTAGAAAGTATTTCCAATCATCTCAACTGCTAAAAAAAAAAAAAGGCAAAACTTTCTCACTCCCCATTAATTTTAAGAATACATACAATTTTGGAGTAAGAAAAGAGAATGGACTATTAAGTCATATGAAGATGGTATGCTTTTTAAATTATTGAAAACTACTATTCTAGAGAGTGAATTCGACAATCAAATTTCATCATTTAATTTACAAGCAATTTCTAGATTTATCTACTTACTTGATCATACAGGCACAACAGATTCTCTTTTCTCATTTGCCAGAAATCTAGCTCAGTTTGAGGATTTGAGTGAGGACCATTCAGCAAAGGCTGCAATGGATCTTTTTCTACAATTTCTTGGATTTGATGTGACCATTTAATAACCACAGATTCAATTGCATGAAGTATTGTCCTTCCATTTGAATCCAGCCTTCAAACATCGAAATAATGAAACAATTGAAAGGTGAGTCATTTCATCCAAATTAAGATAGGACAGGGATTTTAATAAGTATTTTATGTATCCACGAACTAGTTTTTAAAAGATGAATTCTATAAAATCAGTTATCTATTATTTTGATGCCTCAGTTTTAGCTTTGGCATATTATTCTTTTACTAACATGTCTCAAATATAAAAAAAAATTGTTAAAGACTTACCATATTCTTAAAATCATTTTATTAAAGGAATATTGTTGCAATTGCTAAGTTTTCTTTTTGTACAGTTTGCTTTTAAAAGTATACTTTGAAAGGAAGTAATATACACGGTGTTTCTGCACATTATTTTGGAGACACGATGTAGTTAAATTAATTCTATACTCTGCTAACAGTTTGCTAAGGATGTGATATTAAATGTCTATACTGGCTCTCCATTCTAATATCCTATATATATATCGTATCATTACGTACTTGTTCTCTGAATAATTCTGATCCAGGTCAATCTTTCTTGCAATAGTGGGAATTGGTAGAAGAGTTCTTCCAGACATTTTGCCCCTAAAAATATGCATTTTGTTTTTCATGATTTCTATGTGACGTTCCATATCTTGTGAAATAAAACAGGACCAAGATTTCTGGTTGTTCTTGTTAGAAAGAATTGGCACTAAAATCTAGAGAAAGAGAAACGTTTTTAAAGGAGTTTAATTTACAGATAATACACTTCTTCAAAGACTTTCTTGTTACACAAAACCAGTGAAAAAAACCACTTAATTTAATGAATATCTGCCTAGAATACCAAATCTACAAACAGAGGACAAAGTTAGTGACCCATTTAGACTTAATCAATTTGACATTAATTCTCCTAAAGTAGAAATACTAAGCTACTTGTTATTCATTTGGCAATTAAGCCAGCACGTGTGGAGACTCCCTATGACACAATAGTGCATAAAATAAGCAAACTCATGTCAAGTAGACAACATTTTCTTAGAGCAAACTGTGCACATCAGCAGGTATATTAATGAAATAACCCTTTGAATCGCACTGAAACAAGGAGGAAGTTAATCTTTACAAGCCCTGAGTGCCTTCCCAGTGGATTAAAGTTTGGGCAGTCAGAAGTTTAGTCAACCACATGGGTCTTTTTCAGAATTCCCTCTACCATTAAATTTGGAACATCAGTGAAATTACATATCGAAAACCCTCAGAAAGTATTATTCTTTTGTAGTCCCAGAGCCTAGAATATGTTAGATAATTCCTGAGAGTTTGTTGAGTTAAAGAAGTTTGTCTCTTCCGGCTTTCCCACCCCATTCTAACATCTAGTAATTCTAAAGATTCTTCATTTTTCTAATATAACCTGTCCAAGTTATCAGCAATATACCATAACATTCAGATTAGTTAAAATGCTCAGAAATTAGCTATCCCACCTTTTTCAAGTTTATTTTGATAAAACAATTATCTAGTCAACGAAAAACAAATCTGAAGGTTCATTTTTGTTTTCTAATGGAGTTAAAATCGATCTTTCCAAACTGTATTGTCACACTGTCCTGCTTAGCACCTACTCCATGTTCCACTAAGAATAAAGAGATAAATAAGAAATAGTCCCTGCCCCCAATCAGCTCAGTGCGAAAGGACCCAGAAACTATGATCCTTGATGTAAGAACTGCCATAATTAGAGATATCTTCAGGATGAAGTGTGAAAACACAGGAGAAACAACCTGCCTCTGCGAGGGAGAGGTGTCAGGGGAGACTTGCCAGCCAAGTTTTACTTAGTTCGAATCTTTAAGATGAAAGGACAGACCAAGGCAGGCATTCCAGGAATCTGAACGATGATATGCAAAATCACGGTATTGATGGGAAAGTGCTGAAGATTTGGCCTGCTTGGAACTAGAGCCAGCACCTCAAGGAGAAACTGCAAAGACCAGGCCGGGAGAAAGGCAGAGATGCTCTTGGAGAGCTTTGGAAACCAGACTGAAGAGATTAGGCCTGTTGGGCTGAACCTTCACGGAACGAGCGGGAAGTTGCTTTCTACAGTAAGTCCCTGATATCAACAGCTTTTCCAAAAAGTCAGAAGCAAGGAAAAGTCTGGTTATGTAACATTTCTAATTTACGGGGTACTTTCCAGACTTTATTTGCTACTTTGTGATAAGGCCAACTTCCTTCTAAAAGTAAATGTTTGTGTCACAAACTGAAGATAAAGCTATTGTGAAATTCTGGGCCACATGCTTTGGAAAGCAGCTATCCAGACAAATAGTTAGCATATCTCTATAAACACATTTTAATGCAAATAGACATGAAATGTACTTGTTAATTGTAATAAATTTTGTCATCAAATTACATACAAACTAATTTAATTAATAGGCTTTGTTTGATTAACTGGGAGTGTTTTTCTTCTTTTGATTTTTTGTGGTATGTTAGAAAAATCCCAGACTTTTTCTGCGAACCAAAACAATTTAGACTTGTTTACATAGGCGACATATAACTACAGACAAAAGAAGTCTAATGCAGTCGCTGTTAAGGTCTTTCTTACCTTCGTTCTCTTATCCTTTTATTTAAAAAAAAAAGGGCTCTTTCTCTTTACAATGGTTCTTAAATCAGCAGAGAGAGAATACATGGCATTATCTGGGAAATATTTTAAAAATATAAGGTTTGGCATTGAAAGGAATGGTAAGGAGTGGGTATAGAAAAAATAGGGGGAACAAAGATTAAAATCTATTGAGTAGATGGAAATACAAGTGGTCAATGAGAGGGAGGGATAAGGGGTATGGTATATGCAAGTTTCTTCTTTTTTCTTTTTATTTCTTTTTCTAAAGTGATGCAAATGTTCTTAAAAAAGATCATGGTGATGAATATACTACTATGTGATGATATTGTGAGCCATTGATTGTACACCATGTACGGAATGTATGTTAAGAATGTTCATGTTTTGCATGTTGTTTTGGCTTGATAATAAAAAATAAGATAAATAAATAAGGTTTGAGCCCCTCCTAGACTTCTTAGATTGGAATGTCCATGGTTGGGACCAAAATAATATTTCCATTTTGGATTGGGAAACTTTCACACTTACTGATTATGATAATACATAATTAAAGAAATAACCACCTTATAGACTTTGCCAAATATGATTACATAATAAAATATAGTTACAAATAATAATGTTTGAGGATGCATAATAATATTGAGGGGCAGGTTGAGTGCTCAACTTGGAACATGTCAGGTGTGGTAGTTAGAGTCAGTTGTCAACTTGGCCAGGTGAAGGCACCTAGTTCTGTTGCTGTGGACATGAGCCAAATGGTCCGTGGACCTCATCTGTTGCCGATTTACATCTGCAGTCGGCTAGGAGGCGTGCCTGCTGCAATGAATGATGTTTGATTTAATTGGCTGGTGCGTAAGTGAGAGAGCACAACGTAGCACAGCCCAAGCAGCTCAGCATACCTCAGCTCACCACAGGGCTTTGGAGATGCAGAGAGAAATCACCCTGGGGAAAGTTGTTGGAACCCAGAGACCTGGAGAGAAGGCCAGCAGAGACCATCCTGTGCCTTCCCATGTAAGCAAGAACCTCAGATGAAAGTTAGCTGCCTTTCCTCTGAAGAACTAACAAAATGAATCCCGTTTTATTAAAAGCCAATCCGTCTCTGGTGTGTTGCATTCCGGCAGCTAGCAAACTAGAACATCAGGTTTGAGAGGTCTATTACACATCACGTAGAGACATCAGGAAGGCAAGCAGTTATGTAGGCTTAGAGTTCAGGAGAGCAGTCTAGGCTGGAGAGAGAAATCTGGGAGCCCAAAGCGTATCATCATAAACCACCAGTCAAAAAGACTTTATAAGATTAAATAAATGAAGAGTACAAATAGGTCATTCAAATAAGAAAAAATAAATATGAAGTCTACAATGACATTATCTGCCTTTGGTTCAACACTTCATCCATCCCTTCCTCATTATTACTCCATATAAACATTGGGAACTCCTCAGTTTTCAATCCAGTCCCTACCTCATTAACATGGTTCCATTACTACCCAATTGAGTCACTCTCCTTTCCTCACTTGCCTCTTCCTGGTCCTTGGACCTGCAAAGATCCTAACCCTCTTGGAGGACAGCATCACAAAAAAAGAGAGATTTGAACGAAGATCAAGAAGGGTGTTAAGGGGTTAGGTGAGTGGATATCTCAGATAGGAACAGTGTTCCAGACAGGGGAAATGACAAGAACAAGAGCCCTGGGGCAGAGGCAGCAGGCCCGGGGCTAGAGTGTGCCTGCGATGGAACAGCAAAGAAACCAGGAGTTACCAAGTGAGAAAGCAGTAGGTGATAAGTTTAGAGAGGTAATGGAGAGCCAAAGAACCCAGATTTTAGACTAGTTCTCCTCAGTCTTTAGAAAGCTTAAGAACTACCTGTCGATTCTGATTCAACAGATCTGCCTGAAATTCTGTAGTTCTAACAAGTTCCCAGATGCCACCAATGTTGCTGATCGCAGTGAGCCACACAACGAAGTGCAGACCACTGTGAACACTTTGATCCTTATATTCTGAGTGCAGGGGAACTAATGCAGGGTCTGAATAGAGAAGTGGCATGTTCTGACTTATGTTTCAATGAAGATCACTCTAGCTACCGTGGTAAGAACAGGCTCTAGGTCGGAGACAGGATGGAGGCAGGGAGACCCAAGAAGAGGCTAATGCAGCAACCCACGAGAGATACAATTGTAAATTAGACCAGTGGAGGTGAGAAGGGAACTGATTCTGAATATTTGCATGACTTCTTAACAGTGCATATGAGATGTGCAACAACGAAAGGAGTCAAGGATGACTGAATTTTTCTGGCTTGAGGAACTAGAAGGCTAGAGCTAGGCACAATCACAGATAACACGAGTTGGGGGAGGGAGAGCAGACATTCAATTTCGTATGTGTTCAGTTTGAAATAGCTGGTAAGTACAAACAGAAATGTCAGGAAGGCAGAAACATCTCCAAATTTGGACTTTAGAGGAGGGATCTCAGCTGGAGAGAGAAGTTTAGGAGTCCCTCGGACATCATCATAAGCCACTGTTAATCAGTCAATCCTGCTAATTGATTAACTTTGGTGTAGTAAAAAGACAGTCTTTGGAAACTTTTAACTTCAAACTCAACAGCCATGCTCTGAGCCTCATTTATTCCAATTTAAGCCTTGTCCATGAATAAACCCAAGTGATATGACCTATTAAAAATGTGATGCTCTCACTTATTTTTTTACTGGCCAGTGCAAAGTTCCTCAAACATAGTCAAATGAGAATCTTCCAAGTCACTTAAACTCTCCAGGGTCTGGATGCCTTGAACACTCCATAGATGTACTCATTAACAGCTTATCTCCTTCATGAAATCTTTTTCCACATGGGATATAGATCCTGGTATTGAGATAAATTCACAGAAAGATCAGAAGAAACTGAAAAAGTTGTGTATCTCCTGTTCACAGAAATAGATGATAGAGCAGGATACCTACTATGTACCAGGAATGGTTTCAGTTGCTGAAGATACAAAATTCTCTTCCTAGCAGCTTGCTGAAATCAATTGAAGTCAAGTAAATTCAGTGGGAGGGGAGAGAAACCTAGGTGGGCTACTTAAGTGTGAGACTCTGAATAGTCCAAAGACAGCAAGAAAATACCTTCTTTTAAGACAGCTGAAGAGAATCAAGCAAAAAAATAAAGGGGGGTGGTGGTGGTGGTGAAGGGATTGATAAATCACTAGAAATGAATGTTGGTGATTATTCCTACTTTAAATATTATCCTTGGCAGGACTGCATTGATTACTGAGGTTTAACTTACCAATGGAATGTTATGAATTGACCTTATGAACTATCTAACCCAGTGGTGCCCAAACTTTGCTGCACATTGGAATCACCTGTGGCTCTTTTGAAACCACTGATACCTGGGTCCGGGGCATTCTGATTTAATTGTTATATGCTGTGACCTGGGCACTGGTATGTTAAAAAGCTCTCACAGGTAATTCTCATATACAGCAAAGTTTGAGAACCTGTTCTGTAAAACCTGGTCATTTAGCACCTTGTTCCTCAAAGCTGGTACACGAACAAGTAGCATCAAGGAATTTGTTAGAAATGCAGCATCTAAGACCTCACCACAGACCTACCTAATCAGCATGGCTTTAACAAAATCCCCAGGTGGTGCTAATGCACATTAAAGGGCAAGCAACAATGATTTCATGAGTATTTTTCTGATTCAAGGGGAGGAAAAGAGGAATGCAAAGGCAACCATTTCTACCACCTCCTCTCCATCACCTTTTCCTATTTAATGCTTGAGTGACACCTTAGAAACTAACAGGAATCTGAAAAACTGATAACACTAATACCTCTTTCCAAAGTGTACGTTTGCCTCTACTCTGAAATTAAAACCCTACAGTGGGGCAGGCCACGGTGGCTCAGGAGGCAGAGTTCTCGCCTGCCGAGCCACGGTGGCTCAGCAGGCAGAGTTCTCGCCTGCCATGCAGGAGACCTGGGTTCGTTTCCTCGTGCCTGCCCATGTAAAATAAATAAATTAAAGTTAAAAATTAAAAAAGAAAAAACCTCCAGTGAACTACAATTGCCTACTGAATTCATTCTGTTTTTTTTTATCTCCATTATCTTAAAAGAAAGACTATCCTCCAAATTACCAACTACCTATTTAATACACTGGTGTCAGGAAGTATAAACTCATTTCAGGAAAATAATCTAAATACTATCACTCTTCATCCATCTGGCTAAAGAGATAACTGGCTTCTATAATATGTTTTTACTACCCAAAATTGTTCCACAATAAATCCAAGTGTCATGGAGAGAAATGAAAGATGCAAATGTTAAAGGCAGGCTAGTACCTCATCTAGGAAAGCAGTGACATGTCCAAGAGGTGATGCAGGTAATTCTCCAAATAAAATAGTTTGAGAGTATTCCATTACCCCAGTGCTTTCAGTATTCTTCTTGGCGATATAAACAAGTTTATGCTTTGCATCTTTTGGAATCTGAAACAAGAGCAAGCAAATGAGTTCTTCAATGTTAACAAGCAGGCTTTGCTGTAAACAGCGTTCGGATGGACTGCTAACAACAAACCTGACATCTTTCCTACCTTTACAAAATAAGGTCTTTCCACTGCTCTTTCCTATTCTACAAAAGGTTTCTTTGTTCTTTTATAATGCTTATTTCACAGCATTATTGATATGAAAATGTCACCTTTAAAGGGCATGTCAATTATACCAGATCATTAAAGACCTTAAAATCTCATGCTTAAAAACAAGTATAAGGGGCAGCAGTGGCTCAGCAGGTGGAGTTCTCTCCTGCCATGCCGGAGACCTGGGTTCGATTCCTGATGCCTGCCCATGCAAAAAATAATAATAATAATATATACATATATATATATAGAGAGAGAGACCATATAGAATGTTTCAAACTTAGCAAAGACTATTCTTTTTTTAATACTTTTTCCTTGTCTTTTCTTGTTTGAAAATAAGCCACATTAAGGTAAACACAAGGCACAAAAGGTTGATTTGGCAAAGGATAGAAGCTAAAAATGCTTCACCAAGATAGTCAAACATTTCTGCAACTGCTGAGTCCTGTCTTTAGATATAATAACCATTTAATTTAGATAATATTAGAGTTGAGCATATTTTTTCTTCTCTAAAACAAACTTTTAAAAAATAATTTACAATTAGGTGAGTAGTAAAATAGTTCTACCATTCACAAACCCTAAGTTCTATACTTAAAAAAAAAATCCCTCCTCAACTTGATGTGGCAAACTCTTATTTCTTTCTTCTCTGGGATCCCAATTTCCAGCTATTACAATAACCACATGTAGTGATGACATTACATAACAATACTACACTGAGGGACTGTACTCCCTAAAGAGTGTAAACCTTGTTCTAAAACTTTAAAAAACCAAATACAAATGCTGAACCCGTAGTGGATATTAACCTTCAAGAAGACTGGCAAATGAAATTCCAAAAACATAACGGAAAAAAAAAGAAAAGGAGGGAAGGAAAGAAATGTTTCCCCTAAAGTGTTGTTAAACGCGTGCAGATTGCTAGGGTAGCCTTTTCTAAGTACTCAGTTTTTTCCTGCGGTGAAGTGTGATCGCCTGGGAGTCAGACTGAGTAAATGGCAAGTTACCTGGGCACCGCCAAACATCACATTTTTAAAGACTTCACTCTCGAGTGGTCCAACTAAAAAGGAGATCCCATAAGTATAAACCCCAAAGCAACTGAAACGGGAGTAATTAGCATCGAAAACACCTTAAGCCTAACGCCCAGGTAGGTAACGGCAGCGCTGCTTTTCTTGTGTTTTCCGGGTCTAGCCGACCCAACGGGGGATTTTCGGCCAGAAAACATAAAGGTTCACCCTCTAGAAACCTCCCCCATACTGCTGACTGCAGAGTGGGCGCAGTGGCTCTGCGGACACTGGGGCAGGAACTTGAAGCCAAGTTACGGAAAGCCTCGGGTGAGCGCCCCGCGGGAACCTAGGGAGGCGCCACTGGACCTTCCCAGTTCAGGTTTCCGATCCGCTGGCGGGCTGCGAGGCCGGGTCCCTTCGCCCGCACCCCTTACCTCCCAGGTGGCCACCAGTCGCCCCGCGGCGGCGACGCTGATCAGGAGGCAGGCGGGGCTGGGGTGCTCCAGAAACGCCCCCAGGGTCTGCCTGTTGCCCTCGCGCTCCAGATACTGGCTCCAGGTCTCCTCCGGGAGCCCCAGCAGCTGCTTCAAGCGGTCGCCGAGGAAGCGTACCCTTGTGTCTTGGGCGAAACTCCGCGCTCTCCTGGCTTCCTCTTTTTCCTCCTCCTCCTCCTCCTCCTTCCCCTTCCCCTCCTCCTCCTCTTCCTCTAGCTCCTTCGCGCCCGCCGCCTCCCGGCCGGCGCCCGGAGTTACACTAAGGATCCGAGCTTCCCGGAACCCTCTCTCCTCCCGGGCTGCCACCCGGGCTGCCATTGGGCCCGGCTGAAAAGAGCGGGTCCGGCCGGCTGCTCGGCGCGCACCTGCGCCAGCTCGGGGTGGGCGAGTTGGCCCCTCTACACCTGTGTCCCGGAGGCCTCTCACGCCTCCCCTGAGACTCGGCGCGCGCGGACTCCCGCTCCCCCGCTGCAGCAAGTCGGCCCGGGGCGTCCCAGCGAAGTGCGAGCCCAGCTCTAGTCCCGGACCTGCAGCGCGTCCCGTTGCCCTGGGGACCGGGTCCCCGCCCCGGGCCGGCTGGGGGTGGAGCGAGCGCCTGGCGGCCACCGCCCACCCGAAAAGACCCGCGGCGGAGGGGAAAGGCCTCCGGCTTGAAAAACTAAGCCGGGACCTGGAAAAGACGAGCCCTCGACCAGTCGGAGCCACTGGGCGCTCTCAGCGCGGGGCTCGCGGGCCTCGGTTCCTTCGCCAAGTGGATGTCTGCGTGGGGCTGCCATTGAGGGAGAGTAGCTCGCGGGATTGGTCTAAACAGTGCTGACTTCTGTGCTAAATCCTTTACCTTGATCAGTTCACGCAATCCCTAGGGAGGCAGAGCTGTTAACTGGTCGGTCTTTATTTAATGAACAAGGGAGCTAAGTAATAAAGTAGCTAAGTAATGAGGAGATGGTGGAACCGGGATTCCGACCCGGAGCTGAGAGCTTTTACTCACCTTGCAGAATTCTGTCCGAATATTACAGAAAAGAGAAAACCTGCAATTCAGTTTTGCTAGTTGTGGAAAAATCTAGGAATCCGAAGCCCTGATTCCGGTCCTTGCCTTGCCACTTACTGTACTGTCCATACGCTCAGTAAGAGGATGCATAAACGCTCTTTGCAAACTCCAAAGTACTCTGAAAATATGAAGAATTATTCAGTCCAAGAGTACTGGTCGAGGAAGAAAAGTCTCCGATTAAAAACTGTTTCATAAACCAGAAGAAAAATAGACGATAAAGACTGAGATGGTATAATTTAGGAATGCCTAGAGTGTACAATGATGGTAATTAATTGTACAAATTTTTAAAATGTTAAAAAAAAGTTTTGTAATTCTGAAATGTGGTTTCAGTATGATCCATTAATAGCATTTGTTGAGTCTATTAAGGACATTTTGATTACTGCAAGCAGCCAGAATTTTGAGCGGGAGGTGGGAACTTTTTAAAGTTTTGTTGAGTGTTGATTTCAAAGTAAAAAGACTTTAACCCCCTGTGGCTCCTGTAGTAGCTACTTAAAGAGTGTCATCCTCAATAATCCCGATTATTCATTAGTGATAAGAGGGTGTTAACAGCAAAATTCAGGGTTTCAGCAGTTTTCCTTTTTGCCTTTGGCAAACACTGTAAGCATTTCCAATTATATGATCAGAATCTAGAATTAACACAGACTACTGGAACACCTTTATAATGATGTCAGGGTTGCTAAACCTGGTTTGCAGGGTCTATGGTAAACTTTTGGGCTCCTCTTGCTAATATGCTTACTGCATTACCTTTTAATGAGTTCTTAGTCTCTTCTCTGACCCTTATATTCCAGATTTGCATCCTCTTATCCCAGAGAAACAGGAACTCTGTAAATAATACTTGAATCAAATTTGGAAATGTGTATTGAAAATAAAAGTGCTAATATCAAGATATGATTTTCCAGAAGTTAAATGTGTAACTCAAAATATAGAATGAAGAGGTGCCAAAGATTTATTCAACCCATTAATGAAGAAGCTAATGAAATGGTGAACTGGTTCTAAGGAGAATGAGAGAAAAAGAGACTTATAGACACTCAAGAGAGACTGTTGGAAAATGGTTATGTTAGATGAAATACTGGTTAATGTCCTACAAGGCAATATACCCATAACTTTGGGGGTTATTTTTCCTGCTAGACAGAAATAATTTGCATCTGTAATCAACAAAAATCTACAAATTAAGATATAATTTCACAGCATTTGGGTCTTTAATCAATAGTAATAGTGAGTCAAGCAAAGGTATATTTCCCTTGATAAATTCATCTTTAGATGGGCCAAATTAACAATGTTCCAATATGGCACTGAGAGGACATACTGCATTCCCTTGATCTTTTTCAAGTTTTAGATACTTTTTCTTAGTGATAGCTAACATTTACTGAAAATAGCTAACATATACTGTGCTATATACTGTGCTGAGTTCATTTATTTTTATTGTGAAAATAATATATATATACAGACAAAAGCAATAAATTTCAATGTACTGACTTCATGTATTTGCTCAACAAATATTTATTAAAAACCTACTAAGTGCCAAGCAATATTCTAGGTACTGAAAATACAACAGAAAATCAAATCCTCATATCCCTACCCTCATATTGCTTACATGTTGATATAAAGACAGACTCATACTGACTAAATTGGAGCTAAACCAACTGTGGTTGCATTCCATTTCTACGAGATACTACTAACTGTGCGACCTTGGTAAGTTACATAGCCACTAGATGCCTCAATTTTCTTATCTGAAATAGAAGTAATAAAATGGTAACATAGATTTTTTTTCAGCAACTATTCCTTTTCCCACTTCTTAAGAAAAGTATTATTTTCTTTTCCTTTGAAGACGTTGTTGGCATGTGACTTGATTTTGTCAATGGGATATTAACAGATATAATACAGAGATTTGAAATATGCTTTCCTGGAGGGGCTTGCCCTGTTGCACCTCTTCCCTTGTCCTGAGAAGAAAATCCGTACCTTGCCTGCTGGTCCAAGGAGTCAATCTGGACCCAACTTGCAGCTTAGAGGCAAATTCCAGCTAAACCTGGTCTTGATCAGCCTAACCTCTGTCAAGTGAAGGATGCATGACCAAGAAAAATGATTCTTGTTTTAAGCTACATAGTTTTGGTGAGATTTGTATGCAGCATTACCAATGCAATAGTTGATGAACACCAACCTATAAAGTTGTTGTGAGGATTAGTTTAAATACAAAAAAATCACAAAGAATTAGAGTGGTGCCTGGCACAGCATAAGCATTATAAAGAATTTATTATTAGTTGTAAGAAACTAAACAGGCAAAGATATAATGTTTATTTTGTCAGTTGTTGATAAGTTCTAAGGAAAAAGGGAAGGAGAGTAAAAGGGGAGAGGGATGGATTGTTAATTAGTATCAGTGTTCAAGGAGGACCTCACTTTTGAACAGAAACCTAAGTGAGTGATCCATGTGTTCTGGGAGAAGAACCCCAGGTAAAGGAAAGAGCAAATAAACCCATAAAGAGAAGATGCTTGAATTTTGGAGAAACAGAAGGGAGAACATTAAGGGGGTGAAAGGAATAGTAGGAGAGGAGGACAGAGAAGTAACATGGAGCCAAATCATGTAGAGCTTTGCTGGGCCATGGTAATGGTTGTGTCTTGTCTTAAAAATGAAATGGTGTGGAGAAACTGCTGTCAACCAATATCCGTTTATCCTTTATTCCTCTTGGTAACAGAATACTCAACCCCACTCAAAGTTTTAATGGGACTCATGGTCATCCAGCTAGAAATTTCATTTCCTAGCTTACCTTGAAACTAATGGACAATGAAAGTAAATGAGGTACAGGACTTATGTGTCATGTTCTTAAAAAGAATTTATCTTCTTTCCAACTTGCTACCTAGAATAGAAACATAGTGTGTTGAGCCAGTCTAATCATGCAAATGAAATTTAAACATAAGAAGAGATGCTCAACCTTCCTCATAAGAGAAAAATACAAATCGAACTATAGTACAACACATGACTAGCTTTGTTTGACATCGTATTCTTCGCATAGCTGGGGAAAAAACAAGCCCTCTCATATATCACTGGTGGGGATTCAAAATATAACCCTATAGAATTTATTAATTTCTAGAAATAGTATATGTGCATTTACCCTTTGACTCAACGGAATCAAATAGAGAATTCAGAAATAGACCCTCACACCTATAGCTGGATGGTTTTGTTTTTTTAAAAAAAAACTTTTTTTATTGTATAGTATAACAGATATACAAAGCAAAGAAATAAAAAAAGCAATAGTTTTCAAAGCACTCTTCAACAAGTGGTTACAGAACAGATCCCAGAGTTTGTCATGGGATACCATGTGTTCCTCTCATATTTTTCCTTCTAGCTGCTCCAGAATATAGAAGGCTAGAGGGCTTAAATATTTTTTTATCATCACAATTGACTGTTTTTCCTTCTTGTTTTGTTAAAAAATAACATAAATACAAAAAGGCCATGCATTTCCAACCATAGCACCACAATTAGTTGTAGAACATATTTCAGACTTTGACATGGGTTACAATTTCACAATTTTAGGTTTTTACTTCTAGTTGCTCTAAAATGCTGGAGACTAAAAGAGGTATCAACTTAAAGATTCAGCATTCATATTCATTTGTTAAATCCTATCTTCTATGTAAAACTCCACCATCACCTTTGATCTTTCCATACCTCTCTATAGGGTTGTTTGGGCTACGGTAATTCTAAATTTTTGATATTGGAAGGGTCTGCCACTAATATGGGGTAGGCAGATGGAATTATTTGATGTTCTGGAGAGTCTGGGCTAGGTTTCAGGACTTACCTGGACCAGGAACCCATGTGTAGGTTTCTGGAAAGTTACTCTAGTGCACTGGACCCTTGTGGAATCTTGTATATTGCCCTAGGTGTTCTTTAGGATTGGGTGGAATGGTCCTGGTTGCAGGTTGGCAGGTTATGATAGTGGCAAAATCTACCTGAATCTTATGTAAGAGCAAACTCGCGAATAACCTCTCAACTCTATTTGAACTCTCTCTGCCACTGATACTTTATTAATTACACTTCTTTTCCCTCTTCTGGCCAGGATGGAATTGTTAATCCCATGGTGCCGGGTCTGGATTCATCCCTGGGAGTCATCTCCCATGTTGCCAGGGAGATTTTCACCCCTGGATGTCATGTCCCACTTAGGGGGGAGGGCAATGATTTCACTTGCAGAGTTGGGCTTAGAGAGACTGAGGCCATATCTGAGCAACAATAGTGGTCCTCCAGAAGTATCTCTTAGGCATGCCTATAGGTAGTCTAAACTTCTCTGCTACCTACATAAGCTTCACAAGAGTAAGCCTCATGATCAAGGGCATGGCCTATTGATTTCGGTGTCCCTAAATTTAGATACAGTATCAGGGGATTCCCTGATGGTAAGGTTTAATAGTTCCATATTCTTTCTCCCCTCCCTCAGGGCACTTTGCCAATACTTTTTTTTTATTATCTGCTTAATATACTCTAGGATGTTTTGGCTGGGTGATTTTTGACAAAGCTGCCAAGTCCATACAATTGGGAAAGAGTAGCCTCTTCAACATATGGTACTGGGAGAACTGGATATCCATATGCAACAGAATAAAAGAGGACCCTATCTCACATTATATACAAAATTTAACTCAAAATGAATCAAAGACCTTACTTTAAGAGGCATAGTATTAAACTCCTAGAAGAAAATGTAGGGAAGAATCTTAGGATTTTGTGTTAGGCAATGATTTCTTGGACTTTATATCCAAAGCACAAACAACAAAATTAAAAACAGATAAATGGGGCTTCTTCAAAAGCAAAACCTTTTGTGCTTCAAAGAACTTTGACATGGAAGTGAAGAGATAACCTATTCAATGGGAGAAAGTGTTTGGAAGCCATGTATCCATTAAAGGTTTAATATCCAGAATATGTAAGGAAATCCATCAACTCAGCAATAAGAAGGAAAAAAAAAAGTGGGCAAAATACTTAAATAGACATTTCTCCAAAGAGGATATATCAATGGCCAAAAAGCACATGAAAAGATGCTCAACATCATTAGCTATTAGGAAAATGTAAATCAAAACCACAACGAAATATTTCACACCCACTAAAATAGCTACTATTAAAAAAAAACAGCAAATTGCAAATGTTGGAAAAGATGTAGAATAAATAGGAATATTTATTCATTACTGATGAGATTGTAAAATGGTGTAGCCATTGTGGAAGATAGTATAGATGTTCCTCAGGAAGCTAAGTATAGAATTATCATATGGCCCTGCAATCCCACTACTAGGTATATATCCAGAGGAATTAGAAGGGACTCAAACAGATATTTATACACCAATGTTCATAGTGACATTATTTACAATTACCAAAAGATGGGATTAACCTAAGCGTCCATCAACTGATGACTAGATAAACAAAATGTGGTATATACATACGAACGGATATTATTCATCCATAAAAAGGTTATTCATGCATGTAACAAGAATGAACCTTGAGGACATTTCACTGAGTGAAATAAGGCAGCACAAAAGGACAAATATTGTTGATCTCACTGATATGAACTAGACGCCATAAGCAAACTCATAGATATAGATTCTAGAATATAGTTTACCAAGGGATAGATAGGGGTAGAGAATGGGGAGCTGATGCTTAATTTGTATGAAATTTCTATTTAGGTTCATTGTGAAGGTTTGGAAATAGATGGCAATGGTGGTAGCACATTACTGCGAGTGTAATTAACAGTATTGAACTATGTATGTGAATGTAGCTGAACAGGGAAGTTTTGGGTCATGTATATTACTAGAACGAAAGTTAGAAGATAAAATGGGACTACATAACACAGTGAACCCTGTTGTGGATGACGGACTGATGTTAATGGTACAAACATAAGAAAGTTCTTTCATGAATTATAATAGAGGTATCACACTGTTACAAGGTGTTACTAATAGGGTGGTTGTGGTAATTTGGAGGCTGTATGTACCCCTGAAAGGATCATGTTCTTTTAATCTATTCCTGTGGGTATAGACCTATTGTTGGTAGGACCTTTTGATTAGGTTATTTCAATTGAGATGTGACCCAGCTTATTCAAAATTGGTCTTAATCCTCTTACTGTAGTCCTTTATAAGGGGATAAAACACATACCAAAGCTAAGAGATAGAATTTAGAGAAGCTCACAAAGGGAAACATTCAGAGAAGCTCAGAGAGGAAGCCACTCAAGCCAGAAGCTGGAAGCAATGAAACCCAGGAGAGAAGGCCAAGCAGACGTTGCCAGGTGCCTTGCTATTTGACAGAGGAGCCCAAGCTCACCAGTAGTCTGTCTTCAAGATGGTATCATCCTGTTGATACCTTAATTTGGACATTTTTCATGGCCTAAGTACAGTAATCTTGTAAATTAATAAATCCCCATTGTAAAAGCCAACCCATTTTTAGTATATTGCATTTCATCAACTTTAGCAAACCAAAACAGTGGTATATGGGGGAAAAATACACCTAATGGAAACCATGGACTATAGTTAATAGTATTATTTTAATATTCTGTCATCAATTATATAAATATACCACACTAATGCAAAGTATCAACCATGGGGGGATATATGGGAACATTGTATTTCTTACATGACTTTTCTGTAAATCTACAACTTCTTTAATAAAAAAATACTTTTTTTTAAATGTTGCTAAGTGAAAGAAGCCAGATACACGCATACAGATATAAGCTACATCTTATATGATTCTATTTATATAAAAATGTAAATATGAACATATCTATAGAGACAGAAATAGATTAGTGATTGGTTATATAGGGCTGGGAAAGATTAGAGAGACTGAAAGGTGATGGGTAAGAAGTACGGGGTTTTTCTTTTTGTAGTAATGAAAATGTTCTAAAATTGACTGTGTTGTTGAATGCACAGCTCAATCTATTCAATCCATAAATTGAACGGTATGTGAATATATCTCAGTAAAACTATTTTTTTTTTAAAAAAAAAAAGAAAGAGAATATAGAGATGCTTGAGGCTTCATTTACAAGGGTAATTTGCACCCATTTGTAGCTTCTTCTCCATAAACAACACAGGGTTCTCACAAATAAAAAGTTCAGTGAAAGCCCTGAGAAATACTCCCTTGTTGTCCAGGCCTGAGGAGGGGAATAAAACCTACCGTGATCCTTCTTCCCTATTGTTCTTGTGGGAATTTAAAAATACTTCCACAAATTCAGCACTCTCACCCCACATACACCTCATCCCCCCCCCCAAAAAAAAGATGGAGCTTAATTCCCTTCTCCTTGAATGTTGGCTTAAATGAGTGACTCTTCTAATGAATAGAATATGGCAGAAGGAACAGCAAGGGGATGATAGCTTCGCACTTTTTCTCCCTCTTGGATTACTTCCTCTGGAGGGATTAACTGCCGTTTTGTGAGGATACTAAGCAGTCTTGGAACTTGGAACTTGCTTCTTCCCAGAGCAATTCATCTTGCAAGTGATTCCTGCAGCACCTGTCAACCCTTCAGATGGCTACAGCCTCTGCCAGCATCCTAACTAACCACATGCATGGACCTGAGCTAGAACCACCCAGCTAAACTGCTGCAAAATTACTGACCCACACAAACTGTGAGATAAACACATTTGTTGTTTTAAACTCTTGGGTTTTCGAGTAAGGTGTTATGTTATCAATAGTTAATTACTGCAGATTTTGATTCCTAAAAGTACAGTGCTGCCATAAAAAAAAAAAAAAAAAAAAACCTGAAGTGAGGGAGTGAGTGGAAGCTGCAGAGACTGTTAGGAAAGTGTTAGTAAAATCTTGAAGAATCTTGTCCAAACTGTTTGTAGAAGTATGGTGACTTTTGATGAGAACGTGGGTGAGGACTTAAAGGAAAGTGAGGAAAATCTCATTTGAAAGTAAAGGAAGAGAGATCCTCGCTCAACAGCAGCAAATTGTTTTAGCAGCACTGTCACCTGTAGTAATGTGGGAAGTGGAAAATGTACCTAATCACTGAGAGATTTAGATAAGATTTCCAGGCACAATGTTGGAAATGCTGCTTGGTTTCTTCTTACCATATGTAATAAAGTGTAAGAAAGAAACACACTAAAGTAAGGATTGTTAAATAAAAATGAACCAGAACTTGCTCGTTTTGAAAATTCCCACCCTCTCCAGATGGCAAACAAAGTTTCAGTTAAGAAATGCTTTCTGAGCCAAGATAAAATCCAAGGCACTACCAGAAATGCATGATCTAAAAATGAAGTTGAGGGCATGCCTGTAAAATCTTTGGTTAAGACCACAGAAAAAAGCTCAAAGATGGTGTCTTTCAAACCAAAGGCCTCCTAATTTTAAGTGTGTTGCTTATAGAAACTCTCTATCAAACAACATTCTTCTAAGTCCATCTAAGAGGATATTTTCTCTCACCATAAGCTCAAGGTAGAAAATGGCTAGCTCAAAGAGATTCACAGGTGTGGCTTTTATCCATTAGAATGGATCCAGTTAAAATACATGAAAGCCTCCTATGGAACAAAAGCCCTACACTGCTGGGGGAATGGCTGCAGTATGTTTGTTGCCCAGGCTTACAGCTGGGGCAAGAGAAGGATTGCTGTAAAGCTTCCACCATGGCCACCCCCTCCCCCCACTCAGGGACATTGTGCCTACCGAAGACTGAGGCTTAATTAGAATAGAAATCACCCCCATCCCCCCAGAATAACAAGCACCAAGTAACAAGTAACAGTGTCCACATCTGGCAGAGGGGCAAGAGCATGGAGGGAAATACTCTCGAAGACCTAGACAGTGGGGAGACCTGAAGCTACGTATGAGAAAGACTTTGGAAAACACTCTCTGGCAAACCTGCCCCTCCCTAAACACAAAGTAATGCAAGAGAAATGTAAGGTGGTGGTTCCCTGAGGATAACCACAGCAATAATAAATCACAAACCCAGCTGAACTCCTGACTAGATTGACTCAACCCCCCACCTGAAAGACTTAGCAGAAGGATAATGTCCACATTTCCAGGTATAAAGACTATTTCTCTCTGTCTCCCCTCTCTTGTACATGATATTTGGCATTCCAAATAAATTATAAGCATATTTAAAAATAGGAAAAAACCCACTATCAAGAGCCTGAGCAATCAACAGAACCTGACTCAGATATGATACAGATGTTGCAATTTTCAGGTAGGTAATTTAAAATAAATATGATTAACTGTTAAAATCTCTAGTGGAAAAGATGGATAACATACAAGGTCAGATAGGTAATTTCAGCAAAGGGATAGACACTATAAGAAAGAAGCTAATGAAAATGCTAAAAATAAAAAGTCATAGTGACAGAACTGAAGAATATCTGTGATAGGCTAAAAGAAGGCTTAACACATCTGAACAAAGAATCAGTGGACTTGAAGTTAGGTCAACAGAAATCATACTGAAACACAAAGAGAAAAAAAACAGAGTGTAAAAATGAGAACAATATTCTAAACGTGGGAAAATATTAGTCTCATATATGCGTTCAGAATCACAGACACAGAAGAAACAGAGAATGGGACAGAAGAAATACCTGAGAAATAATGGCTAGGACTTTTTTCCCCATAATTAATACAATAGTGCTCAGAAATTCAGAGGACACCGAACAGGATGGGTAGCAAAAAAAGCAAAGCAAAACCAACAAACAAAAGCCCATATACTCACCTAGGCATATCCTATTTAATTTGCTTAAAACAAAAGGCAAAGAGAATTTCTTGGAAGAAACTAAAGAATAAGGGCAAATGGTCTAAAGAAAAAAATTACAACAGGCTTCATTTCAAGACGTTTGATAATGGAATGACATCTTTGAAGTGCTGAAAGAAAAAATGACAAAAGCTGTTAAACCAGAATTATCTAAACAGCAAAAATATCTTTCTAAAATGAAGTAGAAACAAGAACTGAGAAAATTCATTTTCAGCTGACCTGCAATATAGAAGAGGAAAGAACAACTAAAGGGAATAGGATTCCTAGTACAACCTCATGGAGCAGTTATTCATCCTCCTTATTGTACCTTTACACTACTATGAAAGAGAAATAAACTGTTATATTGTTTGACTATATCTTGAGGTATCTGTATTAAAGTACTTTAGCCAGTACTCTAATACAGATGAGAACCAGTTGGAGGATTTTAGGCAAAAGAGTGACTCAGTCTAACTTAGGATTTAAAAAGATGACTCTGGCTGTTTGCCGTGACTAAACAGTAGTGAAGCAAGGATTAGAGTGACAATCCAGGTGAGAGGTGATAGTAGAATAGACAAGGATTAGTACTGGAAGTGGTGAGAAGTTATGAGATATGGTTAGATTCTGAATATTGAAAAGGTGAAGCCAACTGAATCTGTTGATGGTTGAATATGGAAAGTACAAAAAGGAATAGTTATAGATTAATAGGATGGTAGAAGAATGGACTTGAAAAGTTCTGAGAGAAGACAGCCTATATAGAAAGAATAGATTTGAGGAAGGAAACCAGGAGATTGGCTTTGGACATGATAAATGCAACATCTACTAAATGTTGAAGTGGAGATATTGAAATGCAGTATATATATAGTCTATGTTCAGGGAAGAAGTCCGAACTAGAGAAATAAACTTCAGAGTCATTAGCAAAGAGATGATATTTGAAGCTATGAGACTGGTAGAGATCACTTTAAATCATCTGCTGACCAAACTCTGAGACTGAGGAGAAACCAGCAGAGAAAAATGAAGCAGCAAGGCCAATGATGTAGGAAGAAAACCCAGAGAAAGGAGGTTACTTGGTGCTTGTTATTCAGGGGGGATAAGAGTGATTTCTATTCTAATTAAGCCTCAGTCTTCGGTAGGCACAGTGTCCCTGGGTGAGGGGGTGGTGGCGATGGTGGAAGCTTTACAGCAATCTTTCTCTTGCCCCAGCTGTAGTTCTGGGCAACAAACATACTGCAGCCATTCCCCCAGCAGTGTAGGGCTTTTGTTCCATAGGAGGCTTTCATGTATTTTAACTGGATCCATTCTAATGGATAAAAGCCACACCTGTGAATCTCTTTGAGCTAGCCATTTTCTACCTTGAGCTTATGGTGAGAGAAAATATCCTCTTAGATGGACTTAGAATAATATTGTTTGATAGAGAGTTTCTATAAGCAACACACTTAAAATTAGGAGGCCTTTGGTTTGAAAGACACCATCTTTGAGCTTTTTTCTGTGGTCTTACCCAAAGATTTTACAGGCATATAAAATGGGAGCCAAGAAAAAAGAGTGCAGAAAAAGGGAGTGGCCAACTGTGCTAAAAGCTTCGGACAAGACTTAGTCATACAGAGGAGGTAATTAATGACCTTGAGAAGTTGCCAGTGGAGTTGTAAGGGCAAAAGCCTGGTTAGAATGAAGTTAAGAGAGAATGGAAGAAGGAAAACTAGACACAATGAATATGGAAAACCCTTTTAAGGTGGAGCAGAGAAATGGAGTAGGACTTACGGATGGGAAAAATTTTTTACTTTTCTTGGTTATTTTCTTCTTCTTTTACAGTTTTTAAAACATATCACTGCATTTTTTTTTCTGATGAGAATGATTGAATAGAGAAGGAAGAGTTGATGTAGGAGAAAGATAGAAGGAATTGCTGTCTTTGAGCAGTGAGAAAAGGATGGAGTCTAGCTTTAAATAGTAGTTAGCCTTAAGCATGATCACAGAGATCTCATTCATAATAGCAGGGGGAAAGGCAGAGAGTAAAATACAGGAAGCTTGATAAATGTGGGGATAGGAGTTTTTGGAGGTTCTCTTCTGCTTCTGTACCTGATGAAGTTGGAGCAAGGTCATCATCAGAAAATACAAAACAGGGAGGAAGTGTTGAAGGCTTGAGATCAGAAAAAAAGGTGTGAAACAGTGGAAAGGCAAATGAATTAGGAAAATACAGTAGGTTTGCACAGCAGCAAGGATCATGAATTTGGGTGTTTTTCTCCAACCATATTCAAACGCATTGTTGTTGGAGCTGAACTGCATAGATTTAAGCACGATCAGTGGGGTTTTGCCAGGATAGTTTGATGGAGGGAGATTGGTACAGGAGAATTGAGGGTATATGGAAATGAGGTGTTAATATTTCACTATGGTATTTAAGCTGGGTAAGGAGAGAGGTGAGTATATAAGGGGGTGGGATTAGTCAAAAGATCGTAGAGGGCCGGCCACGGTGGCTTCGCAACCTGGTGCCTACCTATGCAAAAAAAACAAAGGTCGTAGAATCAGCAGACTGCTCACCCTTGTGGGGTCAAAACTTGTTGAAGTTTGAGTAGTTGAGTAAGTGAACTAGAAAGATACAATGTCAGAGGGTCATGGTTGCAATTGAAATAATGACGTGGTTAGAGTTTTTGGAAGTGAAGAGGCTTAGCAAAAGACCATGGGGTTGACTAGCTGAGGTAAGGTGGATGCAAGATCTCTACAAGAGAAGAAGTTATGGAACTAAGGTTTTGAAGGATCATCTCTGTGGCTATTGAAAGCACTGAGAATTGTTACAGAGGTAGTGAAGGGCAGGTGACAGTGGCCAAGAGCTCTGAGGAGGACTGGCCCAGGATCTGCAAATGATTGCAAAGAGTTTCATGAATTACCTCTCCTAAATGCTCACAGCAATTCTAAAGATATGGCTTTTATTATCTCCATTTGACAGGAGGAAACTAACATTGAGAAAGTTAAATAACTTGTCTAAAGTATGGTAAATATGTAACCCTTCCTCTGGAAGAGTAGATTCCTGCTTAATACTTCCAAGGATGAATGAATTCAGACTTAACCTTCAGGGCCAATCTTGCAAGTCAGTAGAATGTGATTATTTCAGTCCCCTAAAATAAAGTTTCCTCTACAGTTTGCCAGTGCCTGAAATACCCTCAACCCTTTTGCGCCAAACACACAATTATTGCAATAGGGTAAATGATCCAATTTCACAACTCTTCTCAATTTTGATGGACAGAGTATTTAAAAGAGTAGGAGGATACCAGGCAACTAGAGGGGAAGAGAGTTCCCCTAAGGAAAAGAGGAAAAGGCAACAAAAGTAGATATGGAAGATAATTTTATTTTAACATTGTGTCTTGTCTTACCCCAGGTGAAATGTCAGATAGGATGCTTTCAACTGTAGTTGACAGAACACTTAACTAATAGTGACATACAATAAGGACATTTATAATCTCATACAAAAAGTCTGAATGTCATGAAGCACAGGGATAAATCAGTGACTCAGGGTTGAGACTGAAACTATTTTCTGTGGTCCCCAGTGGGTCACTGGTCCTCTCCTATGGCTGCTAAATTGGCAATCTTGGTTCCCAGGATTTCATGCAGTTGACAACATCCAGATACAAGAAAAGAGAACCTCTATTTTTGAGTAGGCAAAATTCCCAAAGCCTGCCAAGATTTCCAGAATCAAAACTCATGTCTATGTCTAAATTTTGTATTTGTTAAGGGAAATGAGACCCTAGCTTAGCTTAAATCAAGATTTATCTCCAGCCTGCTGGAGGAGTCTAAACAAATAGTATCCTGGATACTATTCATGAGGCTAAAGCAGGGGGAAAGGTCTATTTGTAGTCAATCAAATACAGTATGGAAGTATTTTTATCTCAGGTGCACCTAACATATCATTGGACATAATGCATCATGATTCCCATGACTTCTGAAGACTTCATGATGATATATTTTTTTAAATGTGGCTGAATATGAAGGAACTTTAATCTTAAATCCTTAACTGTGGTCAACTTAAGATTTTGGAAGGAGGAAAAGAAAACAGGGGGAAACTGAGAAAACCATGTGACTTAAAGTATTTTAATATCCAATTCAGATATCAAGACATAGAAACAAGCAGCTAAGGGAAAAACATTACAGAGAGCTGTTTTTAAATCATCAGATAAGGGTGGGGGCAGAGAAGGGTTAGCTGCCAAGTGAAGAGACACACAGAATATAGGCAGAAATGTCAATTCATAGGTTATCTCAAAGGAGAAGTAAAACAACAGTTATTACATTTTATCACTGAAAGTTCAGTATAATAATAATAATAAATGAAACCTCTTTGTAGAGTACCAGCATGAGTTTAAGAGTTAAAGGGGGAAATGTAGTAGAAAACTGATAGATTTGCAGGAAAATAATTTTTTAATATTTAGAGAAATCTGAGGTGAACTGAACTGACAAAAGCAAGCAAGTAAAGACCCACCACAAGAGTCAGAAGAAGAAATCATTGTCTAGTATTTGGTGTCATCTTCACCTGCACCAGTTCCATTCTTCCTTGCATTGTACTCATTTTCTTGTAATATTTGTATTTTTCCTTCTTAGAAACTAAACCATTTGAAGGTAAACAATATCAGGGTCTATGTCTTATTTATTTATTTATCCCAGGCAACATCTAGCATTACTATTGTTCAAATATTTGTGGAATTAAAACAAGCACTTAAAGGATGCTAGCAAGGGAATGACTTCTGTGACCCAAGAAATTCCAGTCAGGGGAAAAGTTAGAAGGGAGAAGGGGAAAAATAAATATTTAAAAAGAGATTAATTAAATTACACATGAGGTGATCAGAACAGGAAAGAAGCTTAATTTTACGAGCACTAGTTCCAGAGGAGGAAGCAGCTTTAGTGATTAAATAAATTCATCAAAAGAAAATGAAAAGGAGTTAAGTTGTCAGGGATATAAGCACAATTATTTCAGAATACCTCCTAATCATATTAAAACATCATTATTTCTATGCCTGTTTGTTATACCTTCCCCCCAAAATCAGAAATGAGGAGGAAATCCAGGAAAAGTACTTGGAGCCAGACATAGGTGGGAATTAATTGAGGATTAGTAATCCTTCCTGCATGGAGGCGGCACATGGATGTAATTAAACCTTACATTTGTCTGGTGCTCAACAGTCCACAAAACTCTTTCATATTTGATATCTTATTTAATGGAGAGGAGCAGTTTGGTTAAGCCAAATAAACATTCTTTTTTCTTTTATCGTTGCATAGAATATGTACCCATTGTGACCCAGCTAAAGTTTCCAAGTAAACCAGCATTTTAAGCATTACTTACATTCTTGCTTTTCTCTCTAAATATATATTTCTATTCCTAAAATGTTGGTAATGAATTGTTTCAGGATATGGAATACGACATATAACTAGAATATTCCCAACCCCCATCTCCAAGGATTAACATGTCTCTTTAAAACGCAAATTCCACCAGCATCAGGGGAATCAGCACTTACCCAGCATGAGGCCCATCCAAAGAAGGCACTCCCATTTGTGACTCTCAAAAAGAGAAGTGTTTGGGCTGGGAAATGTTAGCGTTGATAGAGCATTCTTTCATTACCGACAGTTCTCTTCCTACTGCCCCCCAAGCTCCTCACTCTCCATGTTGAGTGAAGGATGCAAATACAGTTGTCTCCTGTCACCTCAGCAGGTTAGTCCTGAAATGGCTCACAAAATGGCATTTGGCAAGGTTAAGATCTTACAGAAGAAAGAGGGCTAATGAAAGAAGAAAGAAAATAGCAAACATGCCTTAAAACACATCACATCAATTCTATGGTACACATTTTTTTCATATTTTAACACCTCTGAAATTGAGATGTGTCTTGTATGGGTGGTCTGCTGAGAAGCAGATCTGTTGTAGTTTTTATTTCCCATACATCTGCAGTAAAACTTGCAGAATAGATATCATCACCATAGAGGAAATTCCTGGAGATAACAGTGGAGCATCCTTTAAGGAGATGCTGCATTATAAATGCTCTTAATTGGCACAGATGATCTTGGTTGAAAATAATGACTCCTGGTGTATGAGTAATCTATTGCTGCATAACAAATAACTCTCCAAACATAGCAGCATAAAACAACAGCATTTATTATCTCACAACAGTTTCTCTTGGTTAAGAATCTAGGTTTGCACAATGAGAAATCATCTTACAACCACTAGAATGGCCATTATCAATAAAACAGAAAATAACAAGTGCTGGAGAGGATGTGGAGAAAGAGGCACACTTATCCACTGCTCGTGAGAATGTCAAATGGTGCAACTGCTATGGAAGACAGTTTGGCAGTTCCTCAGGAAGCTAAGTATAGAATTGCCATATGACCTGGCAATACCATTGCTAGTTATCTACTCAGAGGACATGAAGGCAAGAACACAAATGGACATTTGCACACCAGAGTATATAGCAGCATTATTTATAATTGAGAAGAGACGGAAAAAGCCAAAATGTCCATCAACAGACATGTGGCTAAACAAGCTGTGGTATATACATACGATGGAATATTACACAGTTGTAAGACAGAATAAAGTTATAAAGTATGTAATGACATGGATGGACCTTAAGGACATAATCCTAAGTGAGATTAGCCAGAAACAAAAGTACAAATACTGTATGGTCTTATTGATATGAACTAACATTAATTAATGAACTTGGAGAATTTCAGTTAAGAAAAAAAGTCATCAGGAGATAGAAATAGGGCAGATAGTGTGTAATTGGAACTGAAGGGATACAGATCGTGTAACGGGACTGATTGTAAAAATTCAGAAATGGATAGCACAATACTACATAACTGTAATACAATAATGTTAGAATACTGAATGAAGCTGCATGTGAGAAGGATAGAGGGAGGAGACCTGGGGGCACAGATGAAATCAGAAGGAAAGTGTTCTAGTTTTCTAGCTGCCGGAATGCAATATACCAGAAACAGAATGGCTTTTAAAAAGGGGAATTTAATAAGTTTCTTATTTATAGTTCTAAGGCTGAGAAAATTTTGCAATTAAAAAAAGTCTATAGATATGTCCATTCAAAGGCATCCAGGGAAAGATACCTTGGTTCAAGAAGGCCAGTGAAGTTCAGGGTTTCTCTCTCAAGTGAGAAGGCACGTGGTGAACACAGTCATGGTTTCTCTCTCAGCTGGAAGGGCACATGGCAAACATGGCATCATCTGCTAGCTTATTCTCCTGGCTTCCTGTTTGATGAAGCTCCCGGGAGACATTTTCCTTCTTCATCTCCAAAGGTCACTGGCTGGTGGACTCTGCTCCTTGTGGCTATGTTGTTCTACTTTGTTCTCTCTGAATCACTTTTATTCTCCAAAATGTTTCCTCTTTTATAGGACTCCAGAAACTTATCAAGACCCACCCAAATGGGTGGAGACATGTCGTCACCTAATCCAGTTTAACAGCCACTCTTGATTAAATCACATCACCAGGGAGATGGTCTAATTACAGATTCAAATATTGAATAGGAATTATTCTACCTTTATGAAATGGGATTTTGATTAAAACATGGCTTTTCTAGGGTCCATACATCCTTTCAAACCAGCACAGAAAGATATACAATAAAGACTCGAGATGACATAATATAGGAATGCCTAGAGTGTACAATGATAGTGACTAAATGTACAAATTATAAAATGTTTTTGCATGAGGGAGAACAAAGAAATGTCAATACTGCAGGGTGTAGAAAATAGATGGTAATTATATTTTTAAAACTTTAGCTTATGTGTGAGACTAAAGCAAAAAATATTTATTGGTACAAAATTTATATTTTGACTAGTGCATTTCTTAATATAACTTATATGAACACCATAAGTACATGGAACCTTGAGTAGGGCATGAGATTTTGTAGGTTTGTCCAGAGCGATGCCCTGATAAATACCAGAGTGATTTGAACAGCAAATAAAAAAGTATTTGCAAAGTGCCCTTGGGGGAATGGTGAGAAAGGGGGAAAATTCAACTTCCCCAAATGGAAAATTCTTGATATTCTTACAAGCAGTGGGGACAACCAAAGCAATAGGCTGAGCCCCCAATCTTGGGGTTTGTTCATAAGAAACAACCCCGCAAAGAATAGGCTAAGCCTACTTAAAATTAGGCCTAAGAGTCACCCCCAAGAGAACCTCTTTTGTTGCTCAGATATGGCCTCTCTCTTTCAGTCAATGTGAGATGCAAACTCACTGCCCTCCCCCTTTCTATGTGGGACATGACTCCCAGGGGTGTGGACCTTCCTGCCAACATGGGACAGAAATCCTAGAATGGGCTGGGACTCAGCACGTAGGGAGTGAGAAAACCTTCTCGATCGAAAGAGGGAAGAGAGAAATGAGACAAAATAAAATGTCAGTGACTGAGAGATTCCAGAGTTGAGAGGTTATCCTGGAGGTTATTCTTACACATTAAATAGATATCACCTTCTTAGTTAAGGTGTAATGAAGAGGCTGGAAGGAACTGGCTGAAAATGTAGAGCTGTGTTCCAGTAGGCATGTTTCTTAAGGATGATTGTATAATGATATAGCTTTCGCAGTGTGACTGTGTGATGTGAAAACCTTGTGTCTGATGCTTCTTTTGTCTACCTTATGGACAGATGAGTAAAACATAGAGATTAAAAATAAATAAATATTAGGGGGAACAAGTATTAGAATATATTTAGTAGATTGAAAAAATAAACAAATAAAAAAAAACAAAACACTTTTTTTAAAAGTAAGTATGCCCTTAGCCCAAATAGCCCTAAAAAATAGGAGAAAGAACAAAGGTAATGGTGAAGTTATACAAAGAAGGTATGGTTTAACAAATGAGTATGATTGCTGAATCATTATATAGATATTTCTTTTAGTCTCCACTATCTTAGAACAGCTAAACACATAAACCTAAAATTGTGGAATTATAATCCATACGAAACTCTGAAATCTGCTCTACAACTAATTGCTGTGATATGCTATGCTTTGAAATGTATTGCTTTTTTGTATATATGTTACTTTTTACAAAAAAGAAAAAAAGTCAATTGTGATGATAAATGCACAGCTATATGATATTGTAAACTACTGATTGCAGATTTTTATTACATGGTATGTGAATATATAATATATATATCAACAAAAAAATTAAAAAAAAAGAAAAAAAGATTCTAGGTTTGGCTTAGCTGGATGTTTCTGCCTCAGGGTTTCTTCAGAGGTTGCAATCAAAATGTCTGGGGCTGCTTCCCCCTGTATAGAACATGACATCTAGGGGTGAAAGTCTCCCTGGCAACGTGAGAGATGACTCCTAGGGATGAATCCAGACCTGGCATTGTAGGATCAACAACACCATCCTGACCAAAAGGGGGAAAAGAAGTGTAATTAATAAAGTATCAGTGGCAGAGAGAGTTCAAATAGATTCGAGAGGCTACTCTGGAGGTTGCTCTTATGTAAGTTTCAGGTAGACCTTGCTACCTATCATAACCTGCCAACCCCGAACCAGGACCATTCCTGTCAATCCTAAAGAACACCTAGGGCAATATATAAGATTCCACAAGGGTTCCATGCACTAGAGTAACTTTCCAGAAATGTATAACCTCCAGATGGGTCCCTGGTCCAGATAAGTCCTGAAATTTAGAGGGCCCAGCCTCTCCAGAGCATCAGATAGTTCCATCTTCCTACTCCATATTAGTGACAGCCCCTTCCAATATGAAAAAGTTAGAATGGCCATAGCCCAAACAACCCTAAAGAGAGCTATGGAAAGGGCAAAGGTGATGGTGAAGTTATGCATTGAAGATAGGATTTAACAAATGAATATGAATGCTGAATCATTAAATTGGTATTTCTTTTAGTCTCCAGTATCTTAGAGCAGCTAGAAGTAAAAACCTAAGATTATGGAATTATAACCCATGTCAAACTCTGAAATATGTTCTGCAACTAAGTGTGGTTCTATGCTTTGAAATTTATAGTTTTTGTATATATGTTATTTTTCACAAAAAAGAAGGAAAAAAGATTGTGATGATAAAAAAAAATATTTAAGCCTTCCAGTCTACTATATTCTGGAACAGCTAGGAGGAAAAATCTGAGAGGATCGTATAGTAGGCCATGACAAACTCTGGGATCTGTTCTGTAACTACTTGCTGATGATTACTTTGAAAACTATTGCTTTTTTATTTCTTTGCTTTGAATATATGTTATACTATGCAATTAAATAATTAAAGAATAATGTTTGTGGCTGCAGTCATAGGAGGAGTTCACTGTGCTCTAAGATCCATTTCCAAACTCATTATGTCGCTATTGTCCACAGACCTCAGTTCTACACCACATGGGCCTCTCCTTACAGTTGCTTATGACACAACAGCAACTTCCCCTGAAGCAGATAATCCAAGAAAGAGCAACCAAGAGGGAAGTCACAGTGATGTTTCAGGACCTAGTCTCTAAAGTCAGGCACTGTCACATCCACTTTATTTTATCCATCAGAAGCAAGTCCCTAAGGTCAGTCTGCACTCAAGGGGAGTTGAAAGGTTTCCATCTCTTGAAGGGAGGAGTATCAAAATATTTATGAACATATATACAAAACCACAACTTCTAGGTCAAAGCATGATGGACTCAGAAAAGTTAGTGAGGAGGACTTCTGGGAAGATGGTAGGGTAGGCTGGGTGTACCCCTGCTCTGTGGAGCAACAGGAGAGGTGATGGAAAAGATGACCAGGTCTGCAATCCTGCAGGGTGAGTGATTGAGGAGGGTCTACAGCATTTCATAGCGAGGTCCTGGTAGAGAGAGGAGGGGGGTCGTGATGGACAGAGTGGGGTGAGTCTGTTCAGCTTCAGCCCACCAGGCCAGGCAGCATGTGTGGGAAAGTGTAGGTCAGAGGCAGCAGACTACCCCTCTGTTTCAGCCTGCTCCTGTAGCTAGCTAGGGAGACCTCCTACATGGTTCCATAGCCTGTAGCACCTGTGAGGAGCCTAGGGGCATGCCTAGCCTTCTGCCACGGAGAGGCCATGCCTGCCGGGTGCTAGGATTGGTTGTCCTTCCAGGTGCCATGAGTTGCCAACCCATCAGGAACTGTGGGTTGCAGATCCACCAGGTGCTGTGGTCACCTGCCCCCATCCCACATGCTGGCATCAGCCATCCTGCTGGTACATGCTGGGCATGCCCCCCCCCACCCCTGTCATGCACACCATCTTGCCCAGATGGCTGCTGCAGTTGGGGAGGGGTGGGCCTGAGGGGAGGATGTGACTCACGAGTGCCATCTGCAAGGAGGAAGTGGTAGGTGCAGTCTAGCAAACTTGCTGCCTGCCTAGGTGTTTTTGGTCTGTTTTTTTTTGTTTTTTTTTTTTTTAATTTATCATTTTATTTCTTGTCTTTGGAAACCAGTCTGAGTTCATTCACAATATATCTTGAGGGTGTCTCATTCTGGCTTCAGGGCCTACTATTGCTGAGATTTTTTTTTCTTTGGTGGGGAGGGGGTACATGGGCCAAGAGTCAAGCCTTGGCTTCCCACATGGAGAGTGGGCGATCTACCACTGAACTACCCACATACCTCTGCCTAGCTTTTAATAGCCCCTCAAGTAGAATTGCATCCCTTATGTGAGATCCAGGCCTTGGTTTGGTGGGGAATTACTGATAAACCAAGTGCAAAAGGGGACTTTCAAGGCAAATCCAAGTAAATACAAAACTTTAGGTGAGTGAAGGAAATCAACTCACAAAATAACATTTAAGATAATCAAATGCCCTGAATACAATAGAAAATCACAAAGCACATGAAGATCAGGCATAAATGGCCCAGCTAAATGACCAAATCAAAACACTGGAAGGGACACAGAACATGGAACAACTACCCAAGGATATGAATATCCTTCCTGATACTCAAGGATATCAAGAAGACACAAGAGGAGCATACAAAGGAATTCAAAAGTTTAAATAGAAAAATAGCAGATCTCACAGAGATGAAAGGTACTGTAAAGCAAATTGGAAATATACTAGAGACACACATGATTTGAAGAAGTGGAAGGAAGAATAAGTGAGCTAGAAGATAAAACAAATGAACTAGAACACACAGTAGAACAAATGGCAAGAAAGATGGAAGAAATGGAACTGTATCTCAGGGAAATGATGGACAACCAAGGGCATGCAAATATAAGAATCAGCAGTGTCCCAGAAGAAGAAGAGAAGAGTAAAGGGCTGGAAAAGTTAGTTGAAGATATAATCAGAGAAAACTTCCCAACTTTAATAAGAGGTTTATAAAACCTTTATAAAAAGATATAAATACGCTAATCAAAGAGGGCCAGTGAACCCCAAATAGAATAAATCCAAATGGGCCTACTCCAAGACACATACTAATCAGACTGTCAAATGTAGAAGAGAATCAGAAAGTCCTGAAAGCAGCACAAGAAAAGCAATCTACTACTGACAAGGGAATGCACATAAGATTGAGTTCGGACTACTAAACAGGCACCATGAAGGTGAGAAGGTAGTGGTATGATATATTTAATATTCTGAACCAGAAAGGATTCCAGCCAAAAATTCTGTATCCAGTCAAGCTGTCCTTCAAAACTGAGGGTGAGAATAAAATCTTCAAAGGCAAACAAAGACTGATAGAAGTAGTCAACAAGAAACCTGCCCTACAAGAAATACTAAAGGAAGTCCTATCAGCTGAAGAGAAAAGCCAGGAGAGGGAGGTCTGGAGGACGGCACAGAATTGAAGAATATTGGCAAGGATGATTTAAAGGATAAAAAGAGAGAGATGGAAAGAGTACATAGATCTGACAAATAAAAACTAAAGGATAAGATGGTAGATTCAAGAACTGATTTTACAGTGAAACCTTTGAAAGTTAACGGACTAAACTTACCAAATTAAAAGATACAGATTGGTGGAATGGATTTAAAAATTTGATCTATCTATATGCTGTTTACAGAAGACATGTCTTAGACCCAAGGACATAAAGGGAAAGGATGGATAAAGATGTTCAGTGCAAGCTGTAACCAAAAGAAAGCAGGAGTGGCTGTGCTGATATCAGATAAAATAGACATTAAGTGTAAATACATCACAAGAGACAAAAAAAGACACTACATATTAATAAAAGGGACAGTTCACCAAGAAGAAATAATAATCATAACTGTTTATGCTCCCAATATAGGGGCTTCAAAGTACATGAGGCAAACACTGACAAAACTGAAGGGAGCAATAGATGTTTCAACAATAATAATGGGAGACTTCAATACACTACTCTCCACTAGAGTAACCAGACAGCAACAAGGAAATAGAGAACTTCAACAATGCAATAAATTAATTAGACCTACTAGACATATATACATTACACCCAAAAACATCAGTATATATATTCTTCTGTATTGCTCATGGAATGTTCTTCAGTATAGATCTGTTTGTACCTCAGATAGCCAAGTTCTTTAATCCTCATTCAATATTGCTGGGTGGAAGTTTTCTGATTGTGTCCATGGAAATGAGACCCACCCAATTATGGGTGGTAACTTTTGATTAGATGGTTCCCATGGAGATGTCTCCACCCATTCAAGGTGGGACTGCTTACTGGAGCCCTTTAAGAGGGAACCATTTTGAAAAAAGCTACAGAACCCATGCAGCCAGAGATCTTTGGAAATGAAGAAGGAATATGTTCCCAGGGGAGCTTCATGAAACAAGAAGCTGGGAGAGAAAGCTATCAGAATTTGCCACATGCCCTTCCAGCTGAGAGAGAAATCCTGGACGTCACTGGCCTTCTTGAACAAAGGTATCTTTCCCTGGATGCCTTATGTAGGACATATTTATAGCCTCACTTTAATGTGGATATTTTCATGGCCTTAGAACTGTAAACTTACAACTTAATAAATTCCCCTTTTAAAAAGCTGCTCCATTTCTGGAATATCACATGCCAGCAGCTAGCATACCTAAAATACATGGTCTATAGTTAACAGGAAGAAAGCAACTGTACCACAAGCAATACCAGGGGTAAATAATTGGGTTGGGGGAGGGGGACACAAGATTAGGGTGAGGTTTAGATTTGATATTTGGTGAGGCTGTGTTTATTGGTTATTTATCTCTTTGGACCAATGAAAACTATCTAAAATTGAGAGTGCTGCTGATGTAGATCCAAGTGAGGGCACTGAAAGACATGATTTATTTATTTTGGACATTATCCATCACACCCAATGGATGGAGGGGGCTGAAGTGTACAATGACTAAGAAGCCAAAAGATGAACTGTGATATATGTGTATATTCCACCGTACATTCAACATTGTATGACAGATTACTGTGTGACTATGAAAAGGAATGATGTCGTGAGCCATGCAGCAAACTGAATGAAACTTGGGGACAATGTGCTGTGCAAAATAATCCATAAACAAAAGAACAAAAATGCTATAGTCTCTTTCAGAAAATACTTATAAGAAAGTTGGAGCCTAGACTGTAACCTCTTATGGCAGCCACACTTAGCCCAAAAGTGTAAGTGTATTTCTAGATTCTGAGACACCGAGCTATAAGTGTATCAGCTGATATTTCCCTGGAAGTTTGAGTCCTCTGTGACACCTAAGATTCAGGGCTGGAGTTCTGTAGCTCTGAAAGTCAGCATTGCTACATACAACAGTTAAAGTAATCAAAGAACAGATACGGCTTCAATTTGACATAAAAACAAAGCCAACCTGATTGGGACTAAGGATAAGTAAAATACAAAGCAAAACAGTGAATTCCGGGTCAAGATGGTGGCTTAACAATGTGCACATTTTAGTTCGTCCTCCAGAACAACTACTAAATACCAGAAACAGTACAGAACAGCTCCTGGGGCCACGTTAGTGACCAAAACACAGTGTACCCCAGTCTGGACCAGCTGTGAGCCCCCCCAAGAACCATGAGTTCCCCAAGCCACAGTAGACAGTGCCCCTCCCCCCACAGGGTGCTTCCCAGAGGGGAAAAGAATGAGACTTTACCAGCAGCAGGGGCTGAGCCCAACCAAATGCCAATTTTGGAATTAGTTAACAAATTCTGACTACTAAAAATAGGCCCCCAGCTCAGGTGAACCTGGTCAAAGCAGAGGTCGCTCATTTTTGCCCTGGGACCAAGGGGGCAGGACTGACAGAAAAAGAATAAAAAAGGAAACAGAGGTTTTTGTGGCTGTGTTCCTACAAAGGCTTGACTGCCTTTGGATACAGCGGCAGGACTTCTCAGGCTGCAACTGCCCCAGGCATAGGCAGAAACAAGCTCATTTGAGGACTTGTCTGGAGCCTGTGCCTTCCCCAGGGGAGGGGTGAAGTCCAACTCAGGTGGAATCCCTCCCTCAAGGAATTCAGACACCAGGGCTTGGTAATTTGAAGCCATTAAAACCGGCCTACAACCTCTCCTCTGTCTCCACCATGCCCCCAGGAGAGAGACTCTGCCAAAGTTAAAGGTACCATGTCATCTTATGCTGGTGGGATCTGCAGGCAGACAAGCACCACATACTGGGCAGGATAAGAAAAACAGAGTCCAGAGACTTCACAGGAAATTCTTTAAACCTGCTGGGTCTCACCCTCAGGGAAAACCAGTGCAAGTGACTCTTTCCTCCTGATAGGAGGACAATTTGGTCTGGGAAAATCCAGCTGGGGTCTATAATACCTAAGTAGACCCTCCCAAGTGTGTGTGTGTGTGTGGGCGGGGGGGAAGGCACCATACAAGCAGGGCAAGAAACAAGAAAATAAGAACTTAAAAATTCTCCTCTGTTAAACAAAACTTAAGCTAGAGGTCCAGATAAAGCTGAACTGAATGTCAAAGAACAGATAGACAACAAATTCATCCAGCAAGAAAACCCTAGGTAAAAGAAGGGAAAGCAAACTCCAGAATAAACTAATTAAGGTAATTAAATGCCTAGACGCCAGCAAAAAATAACAACTCACACCTGGAAAATTGAAGCTATGTCCCAGTCAAAGGAACAAACCAATAATTCAAATGATATACAGGAGCTGAAACAATTAATTCAGAATATATGAACAGCCATGGAAAACTTCATCAAAAACCAAATCAATGAATTGAGGGAGGATATAAAGAAGGAAAGGAATGAACAAAACGAAGAAATTGAAAGTCTGAAAACACAAATCACAGAACTTATGGGAATGAAAGGCATGGTAGAAGAAATGAAAAAAACAATGGAAACCTATGATGGTACATTTCGAGAGACAGAACATAGGATTAGTGAACTGGAGGACAGAACATCTGAAATCTGGCAAGAAAAAGAAAATATAGGGAAAAAATGGAAAATATGAGCAGGGACTTAGGGAATTGAAAGACAATATGAAGTGCACAAATATATGTGTTGTGGGTGTCCCAGAAGGAGAAGAGAAGAGAAAAGGAGGAAAAAACTAATGGAGGAAATTATCACTGAAAATTTCCCAACTCTTATAAAAGACTAAAATTCACATCCAAGAAGTGCAGCATGCCCCAAAGAGAATAGATCAAAATAGATGTACTCCAAGACATTTACTAATCAGAATGTCAGAGGTCAAAGAGAAAGAGAGGATCTTGAAAGCAGCAAGATAAAAGCAGCCCATCACATACAAGGGAAGCCCAATAAGACTATGTGTAGATATCTCAGCAGAAACCATGGAGGTAAGAAGACAGTGGGATGATATATTTAAATTATTAAAAGAGAAAAACTGCCAACCAAGAATTCTATATCCAGCAAAATTGTCCTTCAAAAATGAGGGAGAAATTAAAACATTTTCAGACAAAAAATCACTGAGAGAATTTGTGACCAAGAGACCAGCTCTGCAAGAAATATTAAAGGGAGCACTAGAGACAGATACAAAAAGACAGAAGACAGAGATATGGAGAAGAGTGTAGAAAGGAAGACTATGAGTAAAGTTAAAAAAAAAAAAAGGAAAATTAGATATGACATATAAAATCCAGAAGGCAAAATAGTAGAAGAAAGTACTACCCATGCATTAATAACACTAAATGTTAATGGATTAAATTCCCCAAACAAAAGAGATAGACTGGCAGAATGAATTAAAAAACAGGATCCATCTATATGCTGTCTCTACTTAAAGGACATGAGGGCAAGGACACAAATGGACATCTGCCCACCAATGGTTATTGCAGCATTATTTACAGTTACCAAGAGATAGAAACAGCCAAAATGTCCATCAACAGATGGTGGCTAAACAAACTGTGGCATACACATACGATGGAATATTATGCAGCTGTAAGACAGAATAAAATTATGAAGTATGTAACAACATGGATAGACCTTAAGGAAATTATGCTGAGTGTGATTAGCCAAAAAAAAAAAAAATGACAAAAACTGTATGGTCTCACTGATATGAACTGACATTAGTGAATAAACTTGGAATATTTCGTTGGTAGCAGAGACCATCAGGAGATAGAAATAGGGTAAGATATTGGGTAACTGGAGCTGAAGAGATACAGATTGTGCAACAGGACTGAATATAAAAACTCAGAAATGGACAGCACAAATATTACCTAACTGTAATACAATTATGTTAAAACACTGAATAAAGCTGAATGTGAGAATGATAGAGGGAGGAGGACTGGGGGCATGAAATCACAAAGAAAGATAGATGATAAAGATTGAGATGGTATAATCTAGGAATGCCTGGAGTGTATAATGATAGTGACTAAATGTACAAGTTTAAAAAATGTTTTTGCATGAGGAAGAACAAAGGAATGTCATTACTGCAGAGTGCTGAAAATAGATGGTAATTAATATTTTAAAATCTCAACTTATTTGTGAGACTAAAGCAAAAATGTTTATTTGGCACAAAATTGATATTTTGACTAGTGCATCTCCTAATATAACTTATGCAGATAGTTGGTTGAACACCATAAGTACATGGAACCTTGGTAGGACATGAGATTTTGTTGGTTTGTCTAGGTGATGTCCCAATGAATCCCAGAGTGATTTAATCAGTGAGTGGAAAAGTATTTGCAAAGTCCCCTTGGGGAATGGTGAGAACGGAGGAAAATTCAACCTCCCCAAGTTGAATTTTTGATATTCTCAGAAGCAGTGTGGACAACCAAAGCTATAGGCTGAGCCCCCAGTCTTTGGGTTTGTTCATATGAAACTTAACCCCACAAAGGATAGGTCAAGCCTATTTAAAATTAGGCCTAAGAGTCACCCCCAAGAGAGTCTCTTTTGTTGCTCAGATGTGGCCTCTCTCTGTAGCCAACACAACAAGCAAACTCACCACCCTCTCCCTGTCTATGTGGGGCATGACTCCCAGGGGTGTGAACTTTCCTGGCAACGTGGGTCAGAAATCCCAGAATGAGCACAGACTCAGCATCAAGGGATGAGAAAAACTCTAGAATGAGCTGAGACCCAGCATCAAGGGATTGAGAAAGCCTTCTCAGCCAAAGGGGGGAAGAGTGAAAGGAGACAAAGTGTCAATGGCTGAGAGATTCCAAACAGAGTCGGGAGGTTATCCTGGAGGTTATTCTTATGCATTAAGTTGGTATCACCTTGTTATCCAAGATGTAATGGAGAGGCTGGAGGGAACTGCCTGAAAATGTAGAGCCATGTTTCTTGAAGATGATTGTATAATGATATAGCTTTCATAATGTGACTGTGTGATTGTGAAAACCTTTTGTCTAATGCTCCTTTTCCCCTCTTTGTCAACAGACGAGTAGAACATACGGAATAAAAATAAATAATAGGGGGAACAGACGTTAAAATAAATTTAGTTTGAAATGCTAGTGATCAGTGAAAGGGAGGGGTAAGGGTATGGCATGTAAAATTTTTTCTCTGTTTTTGTTTTATTTTTCTGTTGTCTTTTTATTTCTTTTTCTGAATTGATGCAAATGTTCTAAGAAATGATCATGATGATGAATATGCAACTATGTGATGATATTGTGAATTACTGATTCTATATATAGAATGGAATGAGCATATATTAAGAATGTTTGTGTTTCTTTCTTGTAATTTTTTTTAATTAATAAAAAATTTAAAAAAATTGAACAATGAAACTTGGATTGCAAAAAAAAAAAAATACAGAGCAAAGATGATAGTGTATGTACTCTAGAGCTTCACCTACTTGTGAGACCAAAGGCAGAGAGGTTTATTTTGTTAAGAACCTAAATTTTCTGTAACACACAGTCTATATCAACCTGTCTGGAGAGCTCATTTATATAATTCAAACACATGAAGCCCAGAATGGAAATGAGGGCTTATAATTCTGAATAGCTTAACGTAATACTCAGATACATCCCAGATTATGGTGGGCTGATAATTAAAAAGTATTGGTAGAGTCCCTTGAGGGACTGGAGGAAAAAAAAAAGTATTGGTCGAATCTCTTGAGGGACTGGAGAAAAAATATGGAACTATTAAACTTTCCCAACTGGGAAACCCAGGTGTGCTCTCTAACATTAGGGACTCCCAAGTAAATAAGCCAAACCCTTGATTTTGAGGCTTGCCCTTATGAAACTTATTTCTCTAGCAGAGAAGTGAGGCCTAAGAGTTGTTTCTGGGAGACCTCTTCAGTTGCTCAGATGTGGCCTCTCTCTCTTTAAGCCCAACTCTGTAAGGAAAATCATTACCCTCCCTGCTATGTGGGACATGACATTCAGGGGTGAAAATCTCCCTCACAATGTGGGAGATGACTCCCAGGGATGAGCCTGGCCCTGGCACAATGGAATTGATAATACCTTCTGGACCAAAAGGGGGAAAAGAAAGGTAACAAAAGATATCAGTGGCTAAGAGTTCAAATAGAGTGGAGAAGCTATGCTAGAGGCTACTCTTACTCAAGCTTCAGCTAGATATTGCTAATTGCCAGGTTTGCTAAACTCCAAACAACATCATTCCTGTTACCCCTAAAGAACGCTTAGGACTCTGAGATTCTATAAAAGTTTGATGCACTAAGTTTACTTTACTGAAACCTATAACTTCCAGAGGGTTCCTCGGCTAGATAAGTCCTGAAACCTAGAGGAGCCAGCCTCTCCAAGGACATCAACTAATTCCATCCACCTATCCTATATTATCAATACCCCTTTTCAACATGAAAAGGTTAAAAGGGCATAGCCCAATTATCTTTATAGAGCGGGAGCAAGATCAAAGGAGAAGGAGGAATTATAACAGAGAAGATACGATTTAACCAAGGAGTTTGACTACTGAATCATTATATTGATAATTTTTTTTAGCCTCCAGTGTTCTGGAGCAACTAGAAGGAAAAACCTGAAACTGCAATGGTAACCCATCCCAAACTGTGAAATCTTATCTGTAGCTGCTTGTTGGAGCCTACTTTGAAAATTATTGCTTTTTCTTTTTTTAATATATATTATATTTCATAGTAAAAGATGTTTAAAAAAATGACTGAATATGAAGAAACTATTTTACTTATATTTTAATGCATGTACAAGAGTGACAAGATAAGAAATATTTGCCTGACTCAGTCTTAATAGAGCTCGTTCATAAATTAAAAAAAATTCTAAGTGATATTAAAGCATTAGGTTGTAGAGGAATTGTCAGGGTTCTCTAGTCATATATAAAATAAGTTTACCTTATAATCAATCATGTCTTAGATTTAATCAGTATCGTTAATAGGCTGTTAAAAAGTCACTGTATATAAATTTGCTTGATATAAAAATCTGTAACAGTTAACTCTTTCTCTGATACACCAATTGCAATTGTTCAAGGCATCATAATTCCCTCTTAGGCAAGCTTTACAGAAATTTTTTACTCAGTGTAAATATCTTGAAGGAAAATGACTTTTCCACTAGCATTTTCTCTTGTTTGATTTTCACATGTATCAGCAAAATGCTTATATAACTGACTGGGCCTTTTCATAAATGAACTCTGTAATTAAAAGAATGCTTTGAGGAATGCTTTTTGTTTTTTTAAAATCTATTCTGCAAGTGTCGCACTTAGGCAAACCATAAACCACCCATCCAGGGTTCACATTCATAAAGCCACACCGGTTGTTAAAGTATTGAGTTAATTCCATACCCAGGTATAAATAGCCACTTCTTGGTTCCTTGGTCTCATACTCCCCCACCCTCTCCACACCAGACCAACCACTCCTGGCATGGGGAGGGGGGCCTGGGAAGCTTTGGGACCCTCCCCCATTTCTCTGCCTAGCATCCTGTCTCATTGATGGTTGCTGTGCTTGTCCATTATTAAATATTTTCACTGTCACCTTGTATATATGATAATGAGAACTCCAATTTTTTTTGTTTTGAATGATATTCCTTTGCTTAAGGGGAATGAACTGAAATTGAAATAGGGAAACTCTTAGTTTGATATCTGTGTCAAAATTTTGATAGATTGTTACAGATTCTTGAGAAAGCAATGTCTTTTTGTTCCACAAACTGGCTGTACATGATACCTACTTATAGCTGAGCCACCTCAAAATTAAAGAGTTGAGTTTTATAAAAGATAATAATTTATTGGGGGAGCATTTTTGAACAATGCCAGAGTTAAATGGCCTCTTAAATACTTAAATCATAACTCTGATCAATATTTCTAATAGAACAAATATGTAAACTAAAGAAAAATACTTTGAGTATGTTTTCTGGTGATTATCATGTCTCTTCTTAGTTTACTTTTTAGAGAATATGTCAAAATCATGGATTGAAACAGGATGATGTTTAAAATTAAAGTTTTAAAATATCTTAAAAACAAAGTAACACTTTCCCAAAAATGCAGAACATTTCTGTGAAGTGATCAATTTTAAAAATTCTCCAGGTTTTCTTTCTTTTTTTTCTTTCTAAGTCAACATTTACACTTAAAATTGAACACAAAATTGAAAGTACTTCTAGTTACTTACGGAATTGGTGGATATATTTTAGGCACATTAAACACAAATTGACATCTACACTGTTTTGAATAACAAAACAAAAACAACAACTAAAATTAATGAAGAACTGAGGCTCTTTCCATGAGCTCTAAAAGACTGTTTTAGTCATGATTCACTCCATAGAAGTGAGACAAGATCGGCCTGTGGGCCACAGCTCCTTTTAGAGCTGTGGGCTCCACATGGTCAAGCCTGGTCCCAGATCCCACACAGCGAAGTGGGCTGTAACCTAGTCCCTTCCGGCAGCCCCTAGGCCCCAGGGAATTCCATCCTGAAAGCTGCAGGCGCACATGTGGACATGTGGTCATCCTATGGAGAAAACAACTATTCAAATACGTTTATAAACCAACTTACTGATATGGGGACAAAGGGTTCAAAAACTTGTAACCAGCAAGTAACTCACGTATTCAAAGATGGTTGCCAGAGCACTTGGGACCAAGCGCAGAAGAAAGGGGTAAAGCTTTTCTCGGTGCTCTGGATTGAAAAATGCAGGACAGCTGGGGTACACAATGAAACTTTTTTCCCTGCAGCTAAAACTAATGAACAATTGCTATACCTAATGAAAATAACATCTAACTGTATGCAACTCAAAGATTTTATTCCCCAAATGCCAGAAAATGATAAAAGACTTCAAAAGAAACTTGAGAAAATAGCTAAAGAGCTATGACGGCAAAAATCAACTCTAGATAATGATATACCTATTCTCTCTCTCTCGCTCTCTCTTTTTTTTTTTTTTTAACTTTTTCTTTAATTGTGAAACATAACACAATGTAAAAAAGAATAAATTCCCAAGTACCTTTTAACAAGCAATTATAGAACAGATTTTAAAGTTTGGTATGGGTTACAGTTCCAGAATTTTTCGTTTTTTTACTTCTAGCTGCTCCAAGACACTGGAGACCAACAGAAATATCAATATAATGATTCAGCAGTCATACTCGTATGTTAAATCCTATCTTCTCTGTTATACTTCTCTTTCTCTTTTTCTATTTTTGTGAAAAATAACATAAACACAAAAAAGCAATAATTTCAAAGTACATCGCAACAATTAGTTGTAGAACAGATTTCAGAGTTTGGTATGGGTTACATACAATTTCACAATTTTAAGTTTTTACTTCTAGCTACTTTAAGGCACTGGAGACTGAAAGAAATAATAACATAATGATTCAACAATCATACCCATTTGTTAAACCCTACCTTCTCTGTATAACTCCATCATCACCTTTGATCTTTCTCCCCCTCTTCAGAGTTATTTGGGCTATGCTCAGTCTAACATTTTCATATTGGAAGGGGCTATTGATAATATGCGATGGGGGATGGAACTAGTTGATGTTCTGGAAAGGCTGACACTCTGCATTTCGGGACTTATCTGTTCCAGGGACCCATCTGGAGGTTGTATGTTTCTGGAAAGTTATTCTAGTTCATTGAAGCTTTGCAGAATCTTATATAATGCCCTAGGTGTTCTTCAGGATTGGAAGGAATGGTTTTGGTTTTGGTTTGGCAGGTTTGATAGGTAGCAATGTCTAACTGAACCTTGAGTAAGAGTGACCTCCAGAGTTGCTTCTCAACCCTATTTGAACTCTCTCAACTACTGATAGCTTATTTGTTACACTCCTTCTCCCTCTTTTGGTCAGATATACCTGTTTTCTTAATTGAATTTAATGGTTCATTAATATATAGTCCTACAAATACAATTGATACTAGTAGTCATTACAGTGCAGTGGGGAAGAGATTATAGGAGATGACTGAGAAAAGGAAAAACATTTTCCCCACTTTTCCTCAAATGATTGAAGATGTTCATGATAATCCAGCCAGCTCTCTGTGTAAAGCACCTTTGAACATTTCACGTGACACCCTTGTTCAGATGAATCCTTTGCTGGTGTTTTACATTCACCTTTTGATGATCTTTGTGGAAACTAAGGATGTAGAAATCGGAAATAAAATTGAGAGGATTCATTAAAGAAATTAAAAATGAAATTTGTGTTTCTTCACTTGTATTGAAAACAAGTAACATTCATTCATTGGCATCTTGCTATGACCTCAGTGAGCCAAGTCCTCAGAATCCATGAATAATCCTTGGAAAAAATAAACTGGCAAAGAGATATTATAGATGAAATTGTCATCCCTGACCAAAAAAAAAAAAAATCTGAAGGAACTCCTAAGGAGACGTTTGATGAGAAATATAGTTTGTCTTCTACAACAAAAGACCACTATTTACTAAATTTGATTCCCAAAAGTTCCTCGACAAAGAGAAAAAAATGTCAGAGTGCTTATATTCATCTTCAAAAGAAAAATCACAAGCAAAAAGCATAGCATGAAAGCTACTATGCCAAAATTGCAACTTTTGAAGTTAGTAAACAGCCCACAGTGCACGACTGTTATAGAGACTCCTGATTGTGGGGAATCCACATATGATGATTAGTTTTCACTTGATAATCTTAATGAAAGCAATCTTATTTCTGAATTTCAGTCATTCTCAAGTTCAGTTCAGCTGCAGAAGAATTCTAGGAGAGAGAGAATTGAGTATACTGGAAAATTCTGATTTTTCCAGCATTGGAAAAAAAAATACAGATGAGTTAACATAACCAATTTAACAGCAAAAAAGAAATTTCAGTCTTGAGAAACCTACAAATTATTAAGGAAACACAACTTTGAGTTGCATGATTTCTACAGAAATATCTGCAGCAGAAGAAACTCCAGTGTATTGTAGAGAAGCTAATCTTCAGAAAAGACAAGACACATACCCAGATAGAAATAACTTTTCTTATATCATTGATGAACCTGCTTATCAGAAAGAATGCCTAGGGAAAGGACATCATGATACTTTAACTCCTCTGAAGGGAAGGACTAGAGAAAACAAAGAATTGATGTTTAACGCTTACAGAAAGAACATACTACTTCTGAAGGTGGAACACAAAAATGATTAAAAGCTAAATTCTGTAGATGATTGAAATAAGGGAAAACCTACAGAAGAAAGGGAAAACTTATCCAGAAGATACATTGAAGGTATGTGAATCTCCTTCAACTGCCTTTCTTAAAGGTATATGTAATATACATCCATATTATAAATAAATCACTTTTTCATAATTTAAAATTCTCTCTCATCTTTTTAAGGACGTGTGCTTGATATTGCCCAATGATAAATTCACAATAAGTAAAACCTAGTATGAATAATTGAGGTGAGTAAATGCCTTTTCCTTGTTCTATTAGTCTCTCATTATAGCATGATTGTTGTATAAGGAGGAATACTTAATAAAGGATTTTTTTTAAATCACAGTTCATAACAATGAGGTGGTTTATCTTAGAAAGAAAATTAAGGTCACATGAGCCATTGATTCTATCAAGAAAAGAGGAGGTATGAAAAATAAATTTAGAAAAATATTATCAATATTTTTGAAGAACCTGGCTAATATTAGCTATAAAAATATAGTACACTTAACATGTTTTTGCTCAGGTGAGAAATTGTCATGGGCCTTGGATTATTTCTATTTATTTTGTTTTAACCATGTCATTTAAAACAGAATTATTCTTACGTGTAATTGAATTGTAATCAGAGTAATGAACTATGTCATTAAAAAAACACAGGAATGAGCTTTGTAATTGTGAAAATAGCAACAATAAAAAACATTGTGACTCTTCTGATTATATGCACAAATAGGTTTCAGCAATCAAAACTGAAGACATCTTGAATTTTAACCATATTTACTCTTCCAGTGGTTTTATCCACCTATTTCGAGATAGAGTAGTTATGGAAATTGAAATAGTTACAGATGTATTGCATATCTTTTCTACAAATATTAACTCCCCTATATCTCACAAAAGCACTTAAGATATTTATATATATATTTTAACCTACCTTTATAGCTTAATTTTCCAAACGTATTAAAATTGAAAGAAACTATATTATGTTCCATTAGACTTGGCATGTGTTTTCCAATATACTTATTTTAAAATTATGTCAACCATAAAGTTAATATAAAACAGTGGAAGCACAGAATTGTTCTGATAGATAAGCATCCTGTTCTTAAAACTTACATTCTCATTATTCTTTTGACTTTTGTTTATTTTTTTAACTTTTGAAAAATATTTAATGATATGCAGATATAAATTGAGTGGAAAAAACTGATTTTCAATGACTATGGTGCACCTTATAATCCCAATGTCATAACAACAAAAATGTGTAATCTTCCATGGAAGTGAAAACATTACTTGTGCTAGGACTTACCCTCAAAGTTCATAGCCCTTTAAGGTCTTGGGATAAATTAGAAGATGAAAAGAGACAGGCTCTGGTTGACTCACTGAAGTTTAGGGATTTTAAGATTTTATTGATCCTATGATGTGTGCCATCAGATGCTAGTGTAAACATTTTTTATTTTTTTTTGCATGGGCAGGCACCAGGAATCAAACCCGGGTCTCTGGCATGGCAGGCGAGAACTCTGCCTGTTGAGCTAGTGTAAACATGTTTATATATCATGATATTTTCTAGAGTCATCTGTCTCATTTTATGCCATTCAGAAGAGACAAAAAAAATCTGAATTTTAAGACAGGAAAAAACTTTGTCTCTCCCAAATATAAGCCCTTTATTATATAGTGATACAATTAAAACCCACTGATATTTTAAACTGCTCACAGTAAGCTCAATTGAAACTCAGGTATCCCAGCTTTCTCTGGGACTCTACCATAGATAAAATCATAGAGCCTTCAGTTAAAATTTGGACATTCCCTACGTTCTGATATTGTAGAGAAATAAACAGTACTCTGTACATCAAACTATACCTCCCCAAATATTTTATGTTGAAAACTAAAAGTCTGTTTTTTTTATTTTAAAGTGAGAATTAAAATAGTTATATACTAACATCGGAATAGGGCTTAATTTTCTAAAAATGTTATCTTGTCCACATAATTAAAGAAGGTGAGAAGCAACTTCATTACAATAGTGAATTACAAATTTAATTCTAACTTATGAACCATAATTAGAAATACATACCATATAAACACATGTGATTTTGACAAAGAATAAGTTAATATAACGAAAGCCACAAAGACATAAATTAACTAAATTGTATCACCTATAGCATTCCTGAACTGAATTTGATTCTTTTTGCAGTTAACTTATTCTTTGCCTTTGTCCTGTTTTCCTTGGCAGTGCCTTTCAAACTTGTTAGGGAAATGAACACTTGGGAGCCATGTTGCCCTTTACATGCACCATGAATTACTGACATATTTAATTCCAGTATAAAATTATACAAGCTAGAAATGATTTTACCAGAAGAAACTATAATTTTATTATGGCTTCCACATCTCAATACTACTACTATACATAAAATGTTTATTAAGCCATATATCATGACAGGCTGATAATAAATAACACAATTTGAGCCAAGCCAACCACTCAGAACAGCGTTATTCAAAGACAAATTGACGACAACTGCTCAAATTTAATTTCTTCTTTTCCCCCAGTGTGCTTCTGTCTGGTCTTAGCTCTGAGATCTGGCTGCTTTATTCTCTGACGCTGACTTGTTCACCTTAACCTGTTCATCTTAACTTGACCTAACATCATATAAGCTTTAGCCTCTTTCTATAGATGCCATCAGCCCAGTCCCTTGGAGTGGGGTCGGTGATCTTATGATGATGCAGAAATCTAGCCAAAGTAGAAATGCATGGAGGCAGGATTAATGCGTACAAGAGGAACGTCATCCTTGTGCCCAAATGCGGCACACAATGGGTGCTCAATAAATGTACTAACTGGAGAAAACATTTCCAAAGGTTAGCTTGGGAACAAAAGGGGTAAATCAGAGGTAAGAGAAGGATCTGAATCAAAGGGTTTACTTTGGAAATCAGGTAAACTGGTTAAGAGGACAAGGAAGACTAAGTAAGGAACCAGAGCCGGCAAAGACACATCTGAGCTGCTTGTAGGGCATTAAGCCAGTTTGAGCAATTGATTTGTTTACATCTTCCTATTCTATAAAGAATCTGAGAAACTAACTGGAAACAATTTGGAGCTCATAAATGTAGAACATTCTATTATTCTTTGCTCTACCAAGTCTGAGATGCAGTTGTCTAGGATAAGAAAACTTTTGAACACCAAATTGTGCATTTTGTGTGTGTGTGTGTGTGTGTGTATACATTTGGTAGGAAGCTGAAGGAGTACTTCTACCCTGTAAACTTGGGTTCATTTCATCCATTTAATAAATATATCTCTCAACCTAGGGAATGATTTTTTAAACATTTTTTTAAATTGTACAATATAACATATATACAAAAAAATCAATAAATTTCCAAGTATATTTTAACAAGTAGTTATAGGACAGATTTTAAAGTTTGGTATAGATTACAGTTTCAAGATTTTTTGTTTTTTTCTTCTAGCTGCTCTAAGTAAGACACTGGAGACCAACAAAAATATCAATATAATGATTCAGCAGTCATACTCATTTGTTAAATCCTACCTGATCTGTTAAACTCCTCCTTCTCTTTAAATAACATATATACATAAAAGCAATAAATTTCAAAGTACATTACAATTAGTTATAGAATAGATTTCAGAGTTTGTTATGGATTATAATTCCACAATTTTATGTTTTTACTTCTAGCTGATGGATTATAATTCCACAATTTTATGTTTTTACTTCTAGCTGCTCTAAGGTGCTGGAGACTAAAAGAAATATCAGTATAATGATTCAACACTCATGCTCATTTATAAACTCGACCTTCTCTGTATAACTGCACCATCATCTTTGATCATTCTCCCACTCTTTAAGGGTATTTGGGCTATGCCCATTCTAAGTTTTTCATGTTGGAAGGGGCTATTGATAATATGGGATGGGGGTGTGTGTGGAATTGAATTAGTTGATATTCTGGAAGGGCTGGCCCCTCTGCATTTCAAGACTTATCTGGTCCAAAGACCCACCTGGAGGTTGTAGGTTTTGGAGAGTTACCCTAGTGCGTGGAACCTTTGTAGAATCGTATATAGTGCCCTAGGTATTCTTTAGAATTGGCAGGAATGGTTTTGGTTGGGGTTTGGCAAGTATTCGTTTGCTAGCTTCCAGAATGCAATATACCAGAAACAGAATGGCTTTTAAAAAGGGGAATTTATTAAGTTGCAAGTTTACAATTCTAAAGCTGTGAAAATGCCAAATTAAAGCAAGGCTATAGAAATGTTCAATCTAAGGCACCCAGGGAAAGATACCTTGGTTCCAGAAGGCCAACGACATTCAGTGTTTCTCTATAAGCTGGAAGGGCACATGGTGATGTCTGCTAGCTTTCTCTCCAGGCTTCTTGTTTCATGAAGCTCCCCTGGACAAGTTTTTCTTCATCTCCAACGGTCTCTGGTTCTGTGGGCTCTCGTGTTTCCTGTGGCTCTTAGGACTCTGAAGCTTTTGCCAAAACGGTTCCTCTTTTAAAGGATCCCAATAAACTAATCACGACCCACTGGAATGGGTGGAATCACATCTCCCTCTAATCAAAGGTTAATACCCACATTTGGGTATGTCATCTCCGTGGACATAAGTTTCCAACCTACATTACTGAATAGGGATTAAAAGAAATGGCTACCTCCACAAGATGATCAGGATTAAAACATAGCTTTTCCAGGACATATAATCCTCTCAAGCCAGCACAGTGCCCCAAACTAGTTTACAGAGAAGACAGATTGTTTGAGAAAAGCATATGGGTTGAACTAGGGAATTCCCACTGAAATTTTTCTTTTTTTTTTTATGGCTGAGATTTAATTTTTTTAATTAATTGGTGCCCATTTTCAATGTGTTTCAGCATTGGTCCAGCTGGGAAATATTCTGTCCCCCCCTCTTTTTGGCTAACTTATAATTAATAACTTCTCTCATTGAATACCATGTGCCAGGTACTTGATACAGTTACGTGATCTTCCTGACAAACTTAAGAGTCATTATCATTCCTATCTTGTAAATGAGGAAGAGGGAAGTGTAGAAAGGTTAGGTAACTTGTCCAAGATTGTGTGGCTAGTAAGTGGCAGAGACCCTGACTCCTTGGGTGATTGTTACACCTCTTTCCTATTAGCAGGTCAACACTCTACCTTATAATCAGGCACTAACGAGCCAAAAGCTTGGCTTATAGGGCCCTACAGGATCTTCTGCCATATCCCTACCCCTTACCTCTCTGACATTCTTTCCTCTTTGCCCCTCTAGACTACTGTGCTTCATGGACTATGCTCCTGCCTCTGGTCTCATCCCTTCAGTATGTAACTTAATAACTTCCCCATACTCGCCCCAGCAATTCTTGCTTCCTTACTTAGTTGTGCTTAACGTAAGTGAAGCCTTCCTGACTACTCTAATTACAACTGTAGCCCCAGCACTCTTAATCATTTTTATCCTACTTTTTCTCCCTTATCCTTAACACTTTCTAGTTTGCATGAACTTGTACGAAGGCAGGGATTTTTTGTGTTCTTCTTGGTGTCTCTAATACCTGGAATAATGTCTGGCATAAATTAGACAAATTAGTATTTATTGAGTGAAGACTCAAAATATGAACCGATTAAAATTGATTATCAGGTCCTGTAGCAAATTAATGTCCAGGCTAGCCCAAGCTTAAAAGAAATATAAAGGCTAGATAAAAATGTAGTTTCTTGAAAATTATTGATACAGTTCTTTATTTAGAACTTGTTTTAGTCCATGTATATGCTTTTAGGCATAGCTCTAGTTTCTTGGGGTTTTTCTTTCAGCAGCTTTAAAAAAAAAAATAGCTGTACGTGTCCCTGAAGTCTGAACTTCTCAAATTCAACCCAAACAGATTATATTGACCTTAAGTGTTACACATAGGATATATATTCATCATTTTCTATAGAAATGCATTCATTAAAATATAGGGAACAGAAACATTTGTGAATTGCGTTTCCATTGAACAAAGATTGTAAACAGTGCCATGGTTATGCAAAGGGATTACTCTTAATTTGAGGGAAAATATAGTATTTTTAATATACCCTCAGACAAAATTTTTACTTAACTGTTACCCAACTTTTCTGGTTGTCTTCAAGTATCTGTACTTAGCTGTGGGCAGAATAGTGATAACATGATTCAACAAGAAAATACTTTTGTTCAAAGAGTTTTGTTCAAAGATTTTATATTGCTACAGTCTAACACAATGTATGTACTATCAATTCAAATCCTTGTCGTAAAGAGTTGCTTTATTCAATATACATATATATAAATTATTTTTCTGAGCCAAGGTATCACAAATAGCACATTGAACATTTTTTTCCTTTTAGAAATGAAAACAGCATTGTTAAAATTTTGGTCTAGTAACCCTTCTAGAAGAAATTATCCCAGCATTTGCTCAACTACTACTTTACACAAAAACTAAAGTTTACAATATATATATAGATATGCATTTTTTTTTTTTTTTTGCATGGGCAGGCACCGGGAAGTGAACCCGGGTCTCTGGCATGGCAGGTGAGAATTCTGCCACTGTGCTATCGTCGCACTGCCCTACGATATTTTTTTAAAAACGGCTTCCGCTTGAGATTATTCTCAGGTATCCAAAAATAAGTTATTTCATTGCCACCTGCTACTAAGAGGAAACCTACGCTAATTAGAAAATCTTAAAAGAACGGAAATACATGCATTAAAATCCTAACGCACAATTAGAAGTTAGTTGTGTGTTTATTAAACAGACATTAATTCTCGGGCAGTAATTGCAAGAATACATTATTCAGATTCATGAAGAACAAAATGTTTTATGTTTCTTGCAAATATCTGAAGATATTACACCCTTTTAATTAAGCAAACAATGTACACTGAATATAATCTTTTTCCTGATAGCCTGAATTCATTATTATGAACATCACTGGGAATCATACCATATAAAAGCAAAATGTTGCTGTTAGCACGGCTTCAACTTTCCTAGCTTATTACACCAATGGTTTTATGTCAACAATCTATGATAAAGTAGAAACCATTACTTTTACGACATTTTCTTTGCAGTCCAGTCTTGTTCATAGTTGTTTATATGGTCAAAGTTCCTAGAACTTCAAGAACCAGATTATTACCCAAATATAAAAAATTAGAAAACATTATTAAACTTTATTTTTCTAATTGGACTACCCTCTTTTATACAGTATCATCCTGATGTTTCTAAACATATCAATTTTTCATGCAATTAAAACATACATCTTTACTTTTGAACAAACCTTTTGAAAACTTTTATGTCTTCCTTTCTGTTTCTTGATTCAGACTCCCCTCATTATGAACACCTATAATATAACCATGCCCTTAGGGCTTTGCTGTACAAGGTTATCTACCTATACTCTACATATCCCGATTATTACAAATATAAACTATGTTTCTTTGAGTGTGCCAGAGTATTTTTCCCTGTTGCCTAAGGCATTCCTCCCCCAGTCTCAAACACATATATACACAAGGCACTTTGCTGTGTGGGCTGGGAAATCTGATAACTGAAGTTGTTACAATAATGAATTCATCATGTCAGTAAGGTTCTGCAAGGATTCTCCCAGGAGGAAAAGGCAACAGCTTTTACTTATAGACTTCTGTGGCCTATATCACTTCTTAGTGTTTCTATGTGTTTACATAAAATTCTAGTTGTGTTTTCATTTTTAGACCAATTTCCTAACACCTATTGCTCAAAAATATTTAAGCAAAAAATGTTTCTAAATCAGATTTCAATTTCCATAAATGTTAGGTGCAATGGCTACAAATTAACTTTAAATTTGAACTGGTGTTCTTTGGTGGTATGTTCAGAGAAAGGGTAAACATCTTAATATCAGGAATCATGAAGGGTTGCCAATATGTTTACTAATGAGAAACATTTACGTTCCAGTGTTCATTTGTGATAAGAGGGTTGATAGTTCAATTTATTGCTGCTTTACATTATACACAATTAAATGAAGAAACATGTTAAACTCAAGGGAATTTTTAATAGGTTACTTGCAATTGCTATTGCAGGCAACAACTTGTACATGATTTTATTTCCAAATCCACAAAAAACAAATTTTATACAAATCAGCACTGTAAAAATGTCAATTACAGCCCCAGAGGCTTTGCTGGCAGAATAATTGTCTAAATTCTAGAATATGGGGAAACAATTTTTTTCTGGATTCATCTTTTTTTTTCCATTTTTGTTTTTTTTTTTACAAAAAAATTTACAAGTGAAATGTTACTACAAAACTTTTTATAAGGAATTTCTGCAAAACATTTACATTTTACCATCAACTATTTCTTTTTTAAAATCATTATGTAGATTTAATACCCAATGCTGCACATCAATTTATGTGGGATGACAACTTAGTGACATGCATAAAAAAACACCACAAGGCATTAAAATGAAGACTTAAATACAAATATTGTTGCAATAAAACAGTTATAAAATTGAAAAATAGGACCTAAACATCATGCTTATCTAAGTTTGACAAATTAACTTTTTCTCCTAGATTACACACTTTTATTACTGCTCTCATGAGAGTGTGATAAATAATGACTTAACATCAAGTTCTAATGTAATCAGCAACACATACACAAACCTAACCAAAGAAAGTATACTGTAAGAAAAAACTATTCTAACACTGGAGTTCTACCATGATAAATACACAGCTTTGCACTGATAATTACAATAAAGAAAAGTTTTACAACAGTGGCAAAGGGAATGAAGAGTGAAATGCCATTAACCAAGACTCTACTGCACATCTGTGCCCTATTACTTATAACAGCTATATCCCACTGAGTCAAATAAAGGACACTGAAATTTACGATTCTTGTAAGACAGAAAAGTGGATTCAGAATGGTATGCAGAACAGACTGTCAAAATATTTCTAATTCCAGTGGTGAAAATGTGCACCTGCTAAAACAAATTAATAAATTTTATATGCTATAAAGCTATCCAGATTCAGTATGATAAATTTATAATAGGCCTCATTGTTGATTAAAAAATAACTCCATTTCTGATCAGCATACACAAGTATGCATTAAAACTGGTTCATGAATAATGGTGCAGAGTGCTTATACTTGGTATTAACAACAACAACAACAAAAAGCCACTCTGAGGAAACATGATTAAAACATTAAGAAAGTTTCTTTGCATAAAAAAATTTATAGCACTGATTGTGTAGCATAATGCTAGATAAAATATATATTTGATGTTTCAGCTCCTATATAATAAAATTAATCAACACTACCAAATCCTCCTCTGTACCAAACAAAACAACAAATTGATTTTGATGTTTTAAAGCCAGATATATCAGTTAAGAGTACATTAAATAAAATATACAAAACAATTTACAAAATCCAACTAAAATTTTAAAGACTTTGTTACAAGTCTACAAAAGCTTTAAGAAACTTGAAATTTATAACCACAGTGTAAAATTTTTTTTTCCTTTAATCTCAAAGCTTTTTTATACAAACTGAAAGCACAAAAGACCTTCAGTTTTATATAACGCTACAAAGGGCTGGCCTAAAGTATACATAGTGTAAACAGTGATCGTTACAGTATTTCTCCTTCATCAAAAATACATAAAACATCACAACTATGGAAGAGAATTCACATGAGTAGTAATTTTCCTGAAATAATAGAGAATGCACAAGAAAACATGTACTTCTATTCAAACAGCCCTCAAACTAATAATGTTAGACTGAGCAGGTAAAAAAAAACTTAGCTTCCAAATGGTCAATTCCATTAATTCTGATTCTTTGTAAATACTTTTTAAAACATGAAGTATCTTACTAATGTTTAAGCTATCGGTATAATCCAAAACTTTTATATGAAATTTTGGCCATCTTTCCTAATAAACCCTTTCCTATAAGACCTTTGAATAAACAATGATATACATTTTTCCCTTTAGTCACTTATTTGCCTGAAAATTATTCTAATTTTAAAAAATAACTTTTGCTTCATAATATCAAATCTATTATATATTTGGTAGGCTGTCTTTTTAGGATTCATTCATTGACTATTTTTATAATATAAAGACATTACTGTGCTATAAATTCCCTATCGACCTTCTAACAGTACTAGAAATAAAATGGGATTGGCCATTTGATTCCCACTGCCTGCCCATGTGAAAAAGGAAGGGATTGGTCAATTTTTAGTAGCGAGGAATAAGAAAATTGCATGTAGTTATAATTTTCAACTGGCCTTAAACTAAAGTGTGATAATTCTTTCTTTGGCTACCAAGTCCAAGCATAAAGAATTCTGCACATTGTCAACATAACTCATATTTACAGAACATGAAATTACAGAATGATTTATACTCTATGCAAATATTTCCAATATAAACATTTAAAGTGAACTTTGTGGTTCAATATAATCAAATCTAACTTAAAAATTTTCCATGTTAAGTTGCCTCATTTTATTTTTCTGAGGTTCTTATGAGTTCTGTTTTAACAGTTTTCTTCCAGCATTTTCCTAAGGTTTCAATCTACGATTTAACCTAAGCTTTAGTTCTAAGTTCCTCTTATGTCTCCAGATGGAGAAAGTAATCGGGCTTCACTGATTGTCTGCGTACACACTACTATAATGTAGTGGTAATAAAGATCTGAGATTCATCTCAGATTACTTTCTTGGAACTTACTTTCAGCTGTTGAAGAATTGCTAACATTTAGAAAAGATGGCCAAAACTGTTTTCAATTGATTTTCCAAAAATCAAGCTAAGGAAATACAGCATTATCCCTATTGTCAGTTAATTGTATTTATGTACTATAGAGAAAAAGAAATATGCATAAATTATTACTGAGTGAATTTATAAAAGTACTTTCAAAGAAAACAAGTCCAATTAAGGTCCAGCTTGCAAACTACTGAGGTCTGTCTTTTTAAACATGTTAACACATGATGTTAAGAGAGGGGGAAGATTCAGTTAACAGTTATATGATATATTTCCAATAACTACAACTCACAGCACGGAGGGAAATACTTTTTCATCTGTTTCCAGTACATCAGTTTTCTCTTTGTATTTTTCAAAAATTCAACACTTCACGTGTTGACCCACAACCTTGGAATACTTAAAGAAGCCAAGAATGAAAACATGATTTCCTACTCTGTAACCTACTTGACCAGCCCATTTCCAGATTTTCAACGGTGTGTAAACTTAAGTGCAGCACTAGAGGTCTCTCTATAAAATAACTTTTCAGAATTCTTCCATGTTGGTTGAAACATTAGGAGTTGCTGGGTTTGAATCTTGAGAAATGGCTGCGACTGTAACAATTCTCGGGGAGCCAAGCACCTCTGTAACAGATGAGTCCAGTTCTCCCGAAGTAACAATGGCAAGAGCTGTCCCACCACCTTTCTTATTTTGATGTGTTTTAACATGTTTGGAGAGATGATCACTCCGCATAAACCTTTTAGAACATTCTGGACATTCAAATCGCTTTTCACCTAAATGGAAAAATAAAAAATGAAATTATTCACATTTTATTTATAATTTTACAAAATGAATCTTCTGTGTTCTGCCCCAAATAGGAAATAAAGGCTGGAGTAATTAAAATAACCACTTGAAAATCTCTTTCAGATATAACAATATACATGTTTAAGGCTTATGTCTGCCTTTTAAAACTACTACCTGGGTTTTAGTTTTAGTCCCTAGAGGTATGAAATATCTTAGAACCATTAAAAAAAAATGCTGTAATAATTTAATAATGTATTGAGTTCCTTCAAAAAGCAAGAATGAGAGGCAGGCACATACTGTATTTCAAAAGCAATAGAGTTTTTAGATTTCACAGAATAAGACTGAAAGTTTTGTTATGCAAAATAATCCTTAAATTAGCTTTTGTTAAGATATTTCATATTCCTAGTAGAACTAATTATTTTTATGCTTTTGAATAAAAACTATCCATTTTCTATATTAAGTTAAAGGAAAAAGCCATTTCATTTTTGTGTATAATGGATGGAGCATGTAACAATTTGCTTAATTTGTATATTCTGATTTTTACAATGGATAAATCACATTAGCTTTGGTCCTTCCATCTAAAATTGTTAGTTAGAGGAATGAAATATTTCTCCAGTCTGAAAACGGGGGATAAAAACCTGGATTAAAAATTCTGTTTGAATGATTTCTTTTCTTGACCTTGCTATGACTTACCGACAGAAAATCTATATGCTCAAATTTGTCCATGTCAGATATTTTTCCCCTTTTTTTATGTTTGTTTTTTTAAATAATTACATTTGCAGTCTCTTAAAGAACTTTAATTCTTTCATGGTGTTGAAAAATTAAATAAAATGACAGATGCTTAAAACCTCCAACAACATTCAAAATAAATGCAATGGAGCTTTAAGGTAACATGACTGAGTTTTATCTTAAGTTGACACTTAAGATAAAGGCAAAAAATTAAACTAAACATTTGAGGATCAATCTCAAACTCTTTTACCTTTAAAGTTTGTTTCAAAAGAATAATTTTCATCTTACAAATTTTAAACCTGGAAGAAATCAAAGATTTTAATCAACACTTTCATTTTATAGTGAATAATTTGAGGCTCAGATATTAATTTGCTTAGGAACTAGAAAACTTATTAAGGGTCAGAGCAGGATTTATGGTATTTAACTTCTACTCAGAACTCTTTATGTACATCACCAGAGGGTATCTAGAGACATCCATTCCTATATAGCAACAATGGCTGCAAATTATCAGGAAGAAATCAGGTGGTGATAGTTTGAAGACATAAGATCATGAATTAAGCACACAACCCCGTTAACTGTATATAGTGATTATTTAATACATATGTGCTAACTGATTGCTTATGAAGTCATTTTGAAACAAATATTTGTTATAATTATTTTATGATTATAATATTTGTACCCTTTTTATAATTAATGTGTTTAATTTTCAAATTGTTGATGACAGCTACTGCGGTAGGCCAAATGTGCCCCCCACCAAATATATTCATTCCCTACTCCCTAGAATCTGTGAATTATTACATTACTCTGTAAAAGGAACTTCTGCAATATATAACAATATAAGGACAATATTCTGAGTTATTTAATGGGCCCAATCTAATCATATGAGTTCTTAAAAGAAGAGAACTTTCTTCAGCTGGAATTGGAATTGGTAAAGTCAGAGAGATTAGAAGTAAGAGAGATACTTGACCTGCTGTTGCTTTAGTGGGCCACAGGGAAAGCATGAGAATGTGGGCAACCTCCAGGAGCAAAGACTGACTCCTAGCTGAAAGACAGCAAGGAAAACGGGATCCAAGTTCTACAAGCAAAAGGAACTGAATTTGGCCAACAATCTTAATTAGTCTGCAAATGGATTCTTCCCCAGAGCCTATCAACACCTTGGTTTTATCTCTGTGAGACCTTAAACAGAGAACCTAGACAAACCCACCCAGACTTCTGGCCTGAAGAAACAGTGAGATAATAAATTTGTGTTGTTTTAAGCCAATATACTTGTGGTAATTTGTTATGGCAGCAACAGAAAAATAATAAAGTTACATAAGAAATAACCTTGAAAAAATAAAAGCCAAATAAGAAAGTAAATTGCATCTGACCTATTATATGGGTGAAGATGTATTAAATACCCTCATTACAAGTATCCAAAACATGTCAACAGAAAATTCCAAATATTATTTCTTTATGAAAACCCTGAGAATATAACCCAAACAATTTTTGTCTAATAAACTGAATTGAAAATTTGCTTATGTCTAGATTAAGACAATGCTGTACTATATCACCTATTAAAATAAGTTACTTTTAAAAAAGGATTTAAGATGATTCATATTTTAAAACTACATTAGGCTACTTCTTAGCATGATACATTTAATAATTTCCCTTGGAAAAATTTTGCTAAGATATTCAATGGCATCATGAATTTAAAGGAATGCATGGAATAAAGATCTTTTAAGCTTTATATATATGAAGTACCCATCAACAGCCAGTTATCTTGCTGTCTTGGTTCCACCTTATAATCTAGTTTTCAAAATGTTACCCTCATTTTGTAATGTTATGTAACTTACAAAATATGGTTTACTTATACCATTTTAAAGTCTGTCGTTTAACAGCATACCTCCATATTTATAAGTAAAAATTAATTTCAAGAAGAAACTAGGGAACATTTAAAAATGTCTGGCATTGTTATAGTAAGTGATACATACAAACTTTGCCCAATGAATGAAATCTATCATATGGCCACGTATAGCTTATGTACAGTTTCTTAATGAAAACAAGATTACAACATTACCGAAATAATCTTTTAACTTGTTTTAAGAACCTAATTTATTTAAACTAAGAGATGTGTAGTACCTGCAGAGCTCTGTACTCCCCCTACAACTTCAATCTAACAGTTCCTCCTGAAATTTCTTCCTTCCCAACCCAGTTTAGCTATGTAATTGAGCATTTCCAGGAGTAAAATGTGCTCCTCTGTAAATGTAATGAGAAAACTGGGGCAAAAATTGTCAAAATCAACCTTTTCAGAATGTTATAAATGAACAAAAGATTGCAGCAATCTGGGTAATTTTATTCAGGAAAAACAGCTGACTCTCAAAACAGTAAGCGTGTGGTATTTTAACTTACCTACTCCCACAGCCACCACTACCCAGCTCTGTGGTAGCCTTGAAAAACAGCAGCACACTTTCCCAGTGAGCCTAGAAGCCACCAGAGGGAGGGGAACAAAGTTGCAGGTCTTTCAAAATGTCATTCTGAAAGAAGTATCATTATTTGACCTGTCTGGTGGTTCCCTGGAAGACCCCACATACAAGGTTGCATTTCATTTGAGAGGTATGAAAAGCCTTCTCTCCCAAGGGAGCAGGAGAAGATGTATTATCAAAAACAATTAGAGGACAATGTTTTAAATTCATGGCTGCTTAAGGCTGTGGATAATAGCTGGCGCAAATAACAGACTAATAAAAATGCTTAAAAAGAAAACCTGGGAAATGGGATGCACATAGACATTCCTAGGAATACAGAAGCTCAGCGTTAGGGCTGTAAGCCTGCTAACGAAAGAGCTAAGAAAGCCCTGAGCTCTCAAATCTGCCTAATTTTAAAGTGCTGGACAAGCAAGAAGTTAAGGCTAAAACAGAATTATCAACGAACAACTGGCTGAGGGTTGAAGGTGTGCCCCAAACATACACAAAGCCCCATAGCACAGAGAGAAATTATCTGGTTCCAGGTATTTAAAGAACACTCAGTCCAATTATCAGCTTACAACTAAACTGAGCAGAGACTTCAGTAAACACACATGATAAGGAATAAATTCAGAAAAGTCACTAAAGAGAAATGACTACAACAAGCAGCAACAACAAACCTGGGAAGGGGAAGAATTTGTGTTGTCATATGTATAATTGTCAAACAAAGAATGCAAAGAAACAGGAGATATGATCTATATACATGGGCGTGGAGATGGATGGGGGAGTGGAGGCAATAAATAAAAAACTGTTACCGAGGAAGGTAAGATGTTGGACTCACTTCAAATCAGCTTAGCTATTTAAAATACATTCAAAGATCTAAAGGAAACCATGTTTAAAGAACTAAAGGGAAATATGAGAACAACGTTCCACAACAAGAGAAGACCAACAAAGAGATAGAAAAACATAGATATTCTGGAGTTAGGTATAATAACTGAAATGAAAAATTCACTAGTAGGCTACGTCAGCAGAGATGAGTAGGCAGAAGAAAGAATCAGCAATTTAAAGATAGGTTCACTGAGATTATCTGGACTGACAGAAAGAAAGAAGAAAAGAATGAAGAAAAATGAACAGAGCTGCAGAAACCTCTAGGATACCAGGTACGCTAAGAACAATGAATGGGAAGAGGCCCAGAAGAAAAGGACAGAAAAATATTGAAAAAACAAATTTGGAATATGTCTCAAATTTTATGAAAACCATTAGTCTATACATCCAAGAAGCTCACCAAGTTCCAAGGAGGTTAAAAGGCAAAGAGAGCTACACCAAGACTCATCATAAACAAACCGTAAAAAATCAAAAGCAAAGACAAAAATCAGAAATTAGCAAGAAAGAAGTGATTCATCATGTACAATAAAAATAACAGCTGATTTCTCATCAGAAACCATGGAGCCCAGAAAGTACTGGAATGGCATATTCAAATTGCTAAAAGAAAATTTTAACCAAAAACAATATATCCAGCAAAACTATCACTCAAAAAATCAGGAGACAGTATTAATTTTTGGACTGTGGGAGGATGGCAGAGTAAAGAACTCCAGAAATCAATCCCCCTCCACCCCCCACAAACAACTACTGATTTGACAGGAATTGTCTGACCTGGAGCCTAATGGTCCACATCCAGGGAGGAGCAGGACAAAGTGGCAGGTAAATGGGGTAAACAGTGATCAGCTTCTGCCATTCAAGGAAATCTGTCATATCACTAGATGGATACAAACTTAAGGGACAGCTCAGGGATTGAATATGAAAGTTAAAACTTAAAGAAGGAGGAAGTAATAGCCCATACAGGAAAACAAGATGAAAATCCAGAAACCATTAACATAGAAGACCAGACTTTGGACTTACCAGACAGATTTAAAAATTATGATTCTCAAGGAGATAAAGGAAAACATGGAGAAATAACTAAATAATGTGAGGAAAATAATGAATGAATAATATGGGAATCTCCTTGAGATTTTCAATAGCAACCAAAAAGAAATAAATAACACAAGAACTGAAGTGAAAAATTCATGGTTTCAACCATGTTCAAGCTCAATGTTTCAAAAACTAAAGGGAAATATGAGAAAAATATCTTACCAAAAAGAGAGGACAAATAAAAAGATGGAAATTATTTGAAAAAAGAAACATACAAATATACAAATTCTGGAGTTCAGTAAAATAACTGACAATGTTCTTAGGTATCTATTGCCTGTTATTAAAATATCAACTCCAATTTCATTTTAATTAGTCTTTGCTATATATTTCCTGTCCTTTTCCTTTTAACTTGTCTGTATGGTAATATTTAAAAAGTTTTTTTTTTTTGTAGAAAGTATATAGCTAGATCTCTTTTAAAATATGCAATCTGATAATCTCTTTTAACTGGTAATGTTAGACTATTTATGTTTAAAGTAATTATTGATTTGATAAGATTTAAGGCTGTCATTTTATTGCTTGTTTCTGTTTTGCCCTTTGTTTTCTTAGTTTTGTTTCCCCCTTTTCCTTTCTTTTGGATTATTTTAATATTGTTTAGTATTTTACTTCAATTTCTCCCCCTCCTCTGTAATTTAACTATGTTACTATTTTTTGTGGTTGATTTGGGGATTGCAATATACATATCTAACTTTTCACAATGTACATACCAACTTCTCTATTTTCTCAGAAGTTTTTCAGCCACATAAGGATTCTTTACCTTCCCTTCCCACCTGGTATTATAGTTGCCATGTGTATTATATTTAAATATATTGAAAATCCACTAGACAATGTTGAAGATTTTATTTTAAATAATCAAATATTTTACAGAATGTAAGCAAAGGAAAAATATTCTGCTATATTTACCCACATATTTACCATTTCTGTTACTTTCCTTCATTCTTAAAATCCAAGTTTCCCTCTGATTATCACTTCCTTTCAGCCTAAAGAACAACTTTTATCACTTCTTCTGGAGATCTGCTGACAACAATTTTTTTAGTTTTCTTTCATTGGACATTACTTTTATTTTTACTTTGGTGCTAAATAATATTTTCAATGGATATAAAAATTTGTTCACAGTTATTTTATTTTTGCACTTTAAGAATATTGTTCCAATATTTGGTCGTCTCCACTATTTCTGAGAATAAATCTGCCATCATTAGAATGATTGTACCAGTAAAAGTAATATGTCATTCTCTTCAAGTTCCTTCAAGATTTTTTCTAGATTTTTTATTTTAAGCAGATAGATGTGTTTAGACACAGTTTTCTTTCAGTTTCTGTTTAGGATTCAAAGAGGTTCTTGAATCTGTATCTTTGTCCTTCACCTAATATGGGAGTTTCATCTATTTTTTATTTGAGTTTTCTTCTACATCAATCTCTTTCTCCTCTCCTTCTGGAACTCGAACAGCACAAATTTTAGATCTTTTATTATTGTCCAACTAGCCCCTGAGAGTCAGTTCATTTATTTTCCCAATCTTTTTTCTTTCTGTTTTCCATTGTATATAATTTTTATTGACCTACATGCACATCTATAGACTCTGTTATCTCTATTCAGCTACTGAGCACTTGGGCTCAACTTTGCTTTCACTTTAGATGTTGTATTTTTCAGTTCTAGAGTTTTTGTTTCATTCTGCCTTTTCATTCATTTTATGTTTTTCCCATGGTTCATGGCTATGACAGCTGTGTTAAAAGCCTCTGTCATAATTTCAACATTTGGGTTATCTCAATATTTGTTGATAGTCTCTACCCTTGACAAATGGGCACAGTTATTTGTTCACAGTATCGTGTGCAATTTTCGATTCTTTCCTGGACATTTTGGTTATTATGTTGTGGACATTATGGGTCCTATTAAAAATCTTCTGGTGGTGATGGTATGGTAGCCCATGACAAACTCTGGGATGGTCCTGTAACTACCTGTTGAAGAGTGCTTTGAAAACTATTACTTTTTTCTTTCTTTGCTTTGTATATATATTATATTATACAATAAAAATAGTTAAAAAAAAAACTCTTCTGGAAAAGTTGACTTTTGTTTTAGTAGGTAATCAACCCATTTAGTTCAGACTAAAAGTACTGTCTTGCTTTCTTTGGGCAATTTTAGTATTAGTTCATGGCCCAACAATTTTATTACGCTGTTTAGGTCTGCTCAGCACATGCTGGAAACTGTAGTGGTTTATATGAAGATTCAATTCTTGAGGCCTTTCTGTCCTGTGGATGTGGAGCTCAGGGATGAGCCATACATTCTGCGTATGAATCATTTTGGTTCATACACAGAATGATTACCTTTTAATGTTCTCTCCAAAATTTCCCCACATTTTCCAACCCCCAGAAGCCTCTTGTCCTTATTCTCCTGGACAGAAAGCGGTATTTGTGCAGGTTTTAGCATCCTACACTGTCTTGTACTTTCATTGTAACTGGAACCATCTTCAGAGTAAATTGGCGAGAGAGAAAAAATAAAAATAATGGTGATTCCCTTCACACTCTTTAGAAAAATTATTTCCTGGCTCCTCAGACCAGATATACAGATATTTTCTCAGGTTTTTGTAGCTTGTGCAGCCGCTGCTGCACTGCAATCTGTGAATGGGGCTGACCTTGGGGAAAAGGGGTCCCTTTTCTTAGTTTCCTGGCTAGACACGGAGTTTCCACTAGAGGGTTTGCTTCCTGTACCTGCTATGCAATGCTCACAGAGTCAAAGCTGAGAGAAGCCTGCCCTTGGATAAACTCCTGGAGACAAAAAAGAGAAAGAACTGTGAAACTCAATCATGTTATGTACCTTTATTCACGTTTTGACTTCAGCCTTCAATTGTCTGCTATGGTTCACTTTTTGGAATCCTCATTTAGATATTTAAGAAAAAATTCTGCCTACAATTCTAGTATGAATAGCAGGAGAGAGAGAGTCCTAGACAGCTTAATCCACCTTGGCTGGTGGTAGACTCAAAGGCAAGAGTTTGACCACTTCATATTAGTTGAGGCATCTATGTAAAATATTCTGGGATAACACTTCAATGCAACAGACAGAGTTTCCTGTTTCATCAATCTCCACGTAGCATTTACTTATTTTATGAAAAATGTTGAGGTCTCTTTCTCAGGCTGATTTTATAGACTGTTTCAATTCCAATCAAATTATATGGTTATTGACACAATTACAAATACATACATATCGCAAATAACCTATACTACATTAAAAGGAACTTTTTAGGGCTTCTGTGGACTTTTTGTTTGCTGGTGGAAAAGAATTAGCAGTACGGTCAAAGATGTAATCTCCCGCTAATGGTAGTTACTTAGAAATCCCTAGAAAGCCTGTTGCTTGGCATAGTGTGAATAACAAATGAAATAAAAGAGTCCATGAAATGTGTAAAATATCTACAAAATATTCACAAAGGTAAACTATATTCATGCACAAAATATCAAAATATATTCTATATAAAATATTTACTATAACCATTCCTCACTTACATCAATATAGTACTTACTAGTAAACATGAAAAGTAAATGGAAATCTTTATGATTCAGACAGCAGACTGACCGTACCTATTTATTTCTTCTCCCCCCAGAGGCACAAATTAAAATAATAGTAAAGGTATTAAAAAAGAGTTAAACCCAAAGAAATAAAAAGAAAGGAAAGGGAAGTCATCAGCAAAATGATGATTATAACACATATCTGCAAACCAGAATAAAAATGATCAAGAAAGGTGAAATGTTTTAGAAGAGTGTCAAATTGTCTTCTGCAGAAACTTGGGACTCAAAATGGTGAGGGGGGAATAGAACAAAAAAACAGGAATTAGCGTACATATTTTAAATACCAGTTACACAGAGGAGGTAGCGTTTAACAAACGACTATGATTGCCAAAGCATTATATTGGTATTTCTTTCACTCTCCAGTATCTTAGAGCAACTAGAAGTAAAAACCTAAAATTGTAGAACTGTAATCCATACCAAACTATAAAATCTGTTCTATAACTGATTGTTGTACTGTGCTTTGAAATTTATTGCTTTTTTGTATTTGTTATTTTTCACAAAAAAGAAAAAAGGCGATTGTGATGATAAAAAATATATTTACTCCTTCTAGCCTCCAATGTTCTAAAGCAGCTAGAAGGAAAAATCCGAGATGATGGTATGCAGCCCATGACAAACTATGGGGTCCTGTAACTACATGTTGAAGAGTGTTTTGAAAACTACTGCTTTTCCTTTCTTTGTTTTGTATATATGTTATATTATACAATCAAAATAGTTAAAAAAATTAATCAATCCCACCATCATAAAATCTGGGCCAAATATTTAAGGATTTACTTCTAAAGAAATGTGGTGGGCGGGCAATGGTGGTTCAGTGGCAGAGTTGTCACCTGCCATGCTGGAGACCCGAGTTCGTTTTCCCGTGCCTGCCCATGTTAAAAAAAAAAAAAAAGAGATGTGGTACCACAGCAAACTACTGTATTCTGGTAATCAGGAGCTTTCCTGTATAACACACAGCACCTTACTCATTGCACTAAATCAGTCCACAAGCCCCATCTAGCTAAAGATACCAAAATGGTGTTTTTAATCTTTCACTTAAACATATTCCCCAATCATCAATATTATCATGAACAAAATCCAAGGATCACTAGACAATTCAAGAAAGCCTATAACATCAGAAAAATCAAGACAGAGACAAATAATCCTGGAAGAATGAGAGTTAAAAAAAAAATTCTAGATGGATGTGCAGGTTTGAAAGGACGTATGTCCTAGAAAAGTCGTTTTTATCCTAATCCCATTTTGTAAATGCAGCCGTTTCTTCTAATCCCTATTCAGTACTGTATGTTTGAAACTGTAATTAGAACATCTCCCTGGAGATGTGACTCAATCAAGAATGGTTGTTAAGCTGGATTAGGTGGAGACGTGTGTCTACCCATTCCGGGTGGGTCTTAACTAGTTTACCGGAATCCTGTAAAAGAGGAAACATTTTGGAGAATGCGGGAGATTTGGAGAGAGCAGAGAAGAGTGACAGAGTCATAAGAAAGCTACAATAGAGAACGCCACAGAACCATGAAGCAGAGAGTCCACCACAGAGACTTTTGGAGATGAAGAAAGAAAACACCTCCCAGGGAGCTGAAGAGGAAGCTAGCAGATGACTCTGTGTTCACCCAGAGCCCTTCCAGATGAGAGAGAAACCCTGTGTTTGCTATGTGCCTTTCCACATGAGAGAGAAACCCTAAACTTCATTGGCCTTCTTGAATAAAGGTATCTTTCCCTGGATGCCTTAGATTCGACATTTCTATAGACTTGCTTTAATTTGGGCATTTTTTGGTCTTAGAACTGTAAACTAGCAACTTATTAAATTCCCCTTTTATAAAGAAAAATAAATAATGGGGGGATATGGGGTAAAACAGAAAAATTGGGTAGACTGCAATATTAGTGGTCAATGGGGGGCTAGGGGTATGGGATGTATGGGTTTTTTTCTTTTTATTTCTTTTTCTGCAGTGATGCAAATGTTCTAAAAATGATCATGATGATGAATACACAACTAAGTGATGACATTGTGAACCACTGATTGTATACTGTGGATGGACTGTGTGAAGATTTCTCAATTAAAATGAGAGAGAGAGAGAGAGAGAGAGAAAGTGAAAAGCCTTCGCTTTTTCATCTGTAAAATAAGAGGGCAGATAAACTAGATGATTTCTAAGAGTCTTCTTCAGTTCTAAACTTCGGAAGTTCTCTATAGCACACAGTGTTTATGTCCTGGACCTATCTCCCACGAGAAGAGATTTACTAGAGATTATTTTTCATTAAAAATACCAAGACAAAAATTTGTTGTCTATGATCAAGCCAGGACCTAGGAGATGGCTCCCCTTCTTTTTCTCTCTGGTGCTTTCTTTCACACCCACACAAACACATACGACCATACCCTATAAGTTCTAACAAGTCACTGGTAGCTTAGGCAATCATTTTAGAGAGGTTAAGTTTTATAAATGAAAGCGGGTTTTAAAACTATCACTAGGTTTTATTTAGATAAGTAAAATAGGTGTGTTTTTAAAATGTAGAGTAATACATAATCAATCTAACTCTAATTAGCTTGTAAATGATACATAGGCAATGAAATATTAATTTAAGATATTCATCAAAGCAAAAAAAGCATTAGTAAATTTCTAAATTTAGTACAACCTTTAACAATTTCAGTAAATGATAACAATGGAGTTCTACAATATGTATGATTTATACCCTTTTTATATTTCAATAGCAGATACTCGGGTTCAGGCAACTTTTTATTTACACCTATAATTTACTCAGGATGAGAACTGGATATTTTACTCAACACACATAAATGACTTGTATTATGAAATTGCAAATTCTTCTTTGTTGTAAACACTGTCACTGACCATATCTCTAAATATTGTCACATTGTAGATGCTATGTGTCTACCTATGATAGAACACACTTGTATAAAAATAGGTCTATTTCAAATCACAAGAAATTGTAGCTGTATGTTAATTAGCATGTGAAATTAGTATGATAATTTGAACTTCTAGAAACAATTTACCACAAGGGAGTTTTAGTAGTATTAAGTTAAATTAGCCATTTCTCTTAAAATATAGAGAATTTTATGTAAAATTATGTAAATATACATAATATTTTAATATTTGCTTTTAATTTACCTCAAGATGTTTAGAAAACCTAAGTACAGGATTAAATACTTTGATGACTTTAAAAAAAAATTCCCCTTTTTAAAAGCCATTCCGTTTCTGGTATATTACATTCTGGCAGCTAGGAAATTAGAGCAATGGAAAATTCAGAGATTTTTAAAGGAAGTCTTCACCCATACAGTGAGAACAGAATGCAGTAAAAAAGGAACAGAAAAAAAAAAAAACACCTTAAAGTTTTAAAAAAAGATCAATGGAAAGATTTGAGATAAAGTAAGGAATCTTACTGAAACATTTTTACATGTTAAGGAGACAAAAGTGATAAAAAGTAATAAGATCAATTCAGAGTGTCCAACATAAGTCTAGTAAGAGACCAGGAAGAATAGACAAAGAGGGGAGAATATTATTGAAAAGAGAAAGAGAGAAAATATAACCCAGAGTTGACGTGTCCAACCATTTCAGAACAATGAATGAGAACCTATATACATTGTTATAAAATTAACAGAACATTAAAGATTAAAAGAAGTTGCTGTAGTTAAAAAAAAAAAAAAAAGAATGGGTGCATGTCAAAAGGACACAGGAGCCAATCTGAAAGAATTTTCAATGGCCAAAGATGGAACAATGTAAGCAAGAAAAAAAAAATGAAAGTATTGGATTATATTATATTTCTCTCTATATAGTACTGGATTATATTATAATATATATTTAATACTATAACTCTAAGAACAAAATAAATTTCTACGAGTCCATACTGATGTAAGTGAATGACTGAATAAACAAATAATTGGGATAGAATGTATAAATCCTCCTTATGCAGAATTTCCAATTAAAAAATGTAGAAGTAATGGGGTAAATAACAGAATATGACTTTTAGAACATTACAGTGATAAATGCTGCAGGCGAGATCCACCAAAGAATGATATAAGTGAAACTTTAGCATTTTTCCTTAAGGAGAAACAAGACTGGCATAGACCCACATAATCTCAAATAATGGTGGTTTTCTAATATTTGACTACAAATTCTTTTACTCCTTTCTCCAGGAAATGGAGATTTATTTTTCTCCCCTTGACTGTGGATTGGACTTAGTGACTTGCTTCTAAGAAATAGAGCATGGAAAGAGAAAAATAATATCTTCATGGTACAGAAACTTGTAGGTACTACAGCAACTGATTCATAAAGGTTAATATTGCCAATAATAAAATACAACATCAGGTATATCTTAATAATATATGATGAGAAGGTATGCCATATTTTTTCCAAGAACAATTCATAACCACAGTCTAAACATGAGAAAACATCAGGCAGACCTAAGAAAAACCTAAACACCTAACCAGTTACTATTGAAAATTGTCAAGGTAATGAAAGACAAGAAAAGGAAGAGGAACTTTCACAGATTACACAGGACTAAGAAGACATCACAAATAATGCAATGTGATATTCTGGATTGAACACTGGAAGAGAAAAGGTATATAAATGGAAAAGTCTGTAATAAATAGTATCTAACCAATGTTAATATCTTAGTTTTCAATTGTACCATGGTAATATAAGAGATAAGCCTTATAGAAAGCTGGATAAAAGGGAAACAAGAACTTTCTATCTTTGTAGCTCTTCTGTATGTGAAAAATTTTTTGAAAATAGAAAGTTAAAAAATGAATAAGTTCTAGGGTGGGCCATGGTGGCTCAGCAGGCAGAGTTCTCGCCTGCCATGCTGGAGACCCGGGTTTGAGTTCCAGTGCCTGCCCATGGGAAAAAATAAACAAACAAACAAATAAGTAAGTAAGTTCTAAAAAGTTCCAGAGGAAAAAAAAAACAGGTCACCTACAAAGGACGAAGAAAAGAACATCATCAGACTTCTCATCAGCAAACAAATTCAAAGAAATAACAAACCAGTGCCAGCAATGTTTTCAGGGAGTGTAACTTCCAAGCTAGAATTCTGCATTGGCCAAGCCATCAATTCAGTGTGAAAGCATAATAAAGACATTTTCAGACAAATTTCCTTCCCCACGCTTTTTGTTAGTAAACATTTCAAAAAGTTTTCTAGCAATCAAGGGAGTAATAAGCCAGAAAAGGCAGGACATAAGATCCTAAGAATAATGGATCCAAAACAATAGAGCTCTAAAGAAAAGTCTTGAAGACAGCTGTGCAGCAGGTCTACAGAGAATTAGATTTGGGTTCGACTGGGAAGATGGAGAGCTCCAGGAATAAAGAGAAAATGGATGGAGCTGAAACTGGTCTTGAAATTTCGAAATAACTAAAGGAGGCAATAATGTTAGGCAATGCAAGAAACAAAGGACAAGTGCAATTACAAGGAAAAAATGAAAAACACTTAAAGAAAATGTAAACACATTATATCACATGGTCATAATGTAAGTAAACTATTGACTTACTTTCAATTTTAAGAACCTAGCCATAAAAAAGGGACTTAGGGCTTCCTGAAGTAAATGTAAATATATTAACCTAGAGAGAGAAACTAACATTTTGGTGAGATAAGTCGAAAGCTGGACTGGGTAGGAAATGAAGGACAATGATAATATCTTGATCATAGAGTGATGAGTAAAGAGATCATGTCTGACATTCAACACAGTATTTTAAAAAATAATCTTAATGTCCTCACATGGTACAAAGTTAACTAGGCCAACTCCCAATGAAAAAATTATATAGTTCTAAAATATTAAATACTTGATCAAAAATTACATCAAAAGATATTTTATTTCATATTCTTACCTAAAACTAAACCTCAGAACAGAGATTACTATGCTAAGGTTTTTTAAAGTAACATTTATTAGTACATTGATATAAACAACATTTTAGCTTAACATGTTTTAATTTTAAAATGCTGCATATGTATTCAGGATGCTTGAAAAACTGAAAGCAAATTTAAAGCATATTCCACACTGAATATTCAAGCCAGAAGATGGCAATGGTGTAGATCACTAAAAAAACAAACAAACAAACAAAAGATATACCCCAAATTTAAAATATATGTGCTCATAAATCCTTGAAATAATAAATTCATATTCTGTCTTTATGAATGTAGATGTATGACAGAAACTTTAGACACTTGTTTCTCAAACAAAATGATGAATCACAAAATGAGGTGCAATACAAAGAAAGCAGCAGTTTTCTTTGGATGCCCTAACTGTCCCACTGCTAGGTCAGGTACAATAACAACCTCCATTCATACTGACACAGAGAGCAGAGTGATTTTCTAAAACAGACATCTACATCATTAATAGGATTAATTTTAATCACATATTTGCCAATATAAATGGTAAGGTGGCATTAGAAACTCCAATGCAATACCATTTAAAAATGTTCATATGGTTTTTAAAGAAAAAAATTCATTAAAATTCCTAGTTTTCAAGTTTTAGGGGAGTGCAATGGTGGCTCAGTGCCAGAATTCTCATCCGCCATGCTGGAGACCCAGGTTTGATTCCCAGAGCCTACCCAAGCTGAAAAAAGAAAGAAAGAAAAAAAAAATCCTAGTTTTAACAAATGCTAACTATTTTAGGGATTGAGTCAGTATGCCAACGCTAATTTTTCTGATTACTTTATGCACATATCAAATTAAGTAGCTTTACATTTATTGCTTTTGATGAGTTTAATAAGTATATCTTCTCTGAGGCCATTTTCTCATTTGTAAAATGGAACTAATTTTTATCTCTCAGTGTTGCTCTTAAAATTAACAAAACCAGAAGTTGGTTCTATGAGAAAATCAGTAAGATTGATGGACTCTTAGCAAGGTTGACCAAAAGAAGAGAGAGGATGCAAATAAATAAAATCAGAAATGGAAGAGATGACAAAACCACCGACCCCGCAGAAATAAAGGAGGTAATGAGAGGATACTATGAACAATTTTATGCTAATTGTTCTAGACAGAACAGACAACACAGATGAAATGGACAACTTCCTAGAAAGGCATGAACAACCAACACTGACTCGAGAAGAGACGACCTCAACAAATTAATCACAAGTAAAGAAATTGAATCAGTCATTAAGAAGCTCCCCAAAAAGAAAAGTCCAGGACCAGATGGCTTCATATGTGAATTCTACCAAACATTCAAGAAATAATTAGTACCAATTCTGCTCAAACTCTTCAAAAAACTTGAAGAAGAGGAAAGGCTTCCTAACCTAACCCATTCTATGAAGTCAACATCATTCTTATATGAAAGCCAGACAAAGATACTACGAGAAAAGATGCAAACATCCTCAACAAAATTCTTGCAAATCGAATCTACCAGCACATTAAAAGAATTAAACATCATGACCAAGTAGGATTCATCCTATGTATGCAAGGATGGTTCAAGATAAGAAAAATCAGTTAATGTAATACACCATATCAACAAATCAAAGCAGAAAAACCACATGATTGTTTCAATTGATGCAGAAAAGGCATTTGACAAAATTCAACATCCTTTCTTGCTGAAAACACTTCAAAAGATAGGAATAGAAGGGAATTTCCTCAACATGATAAAGGGAATATATGGAAAACCCATAGCTAACATCACCCTCAATGGGGAAAGACTGAAAGCTTTCCCCCTAAGATCACGAACAAGACAAGGATATTCACTGCCACTACTGTTATTCAACATTGTGTTGGAAGGTCTAGCCAGAGCAATTAGACAAGAAAAAGAAAAACAAGGTATCAGAATTGGAAAGGAAGAAGTAAAACTCTCACTGTTTGCAGATGATATGATACTATATGTTGAAAACCTCCCAAAAATCCACAACAAAACTACTACAGCTAATAAATGAGTACAGCAAAGCGGCAGGTTACAAAATCAACACTCAAAAATCTGTACTGTTCCTATATGCTAGTAATGAGCAATCTGAGGGGGAAATTAAGAAAAAAATTTCCATTTAGAACTGCAACCAAAAAAATAAAATATTTAGGAATAAATTTAACTAAGTACACAAAAGACCTATACAAAGAAAACTACAAGAAACTGCTAAAAGAAATCACAGAAGACCTAAATAGATGGAAGGGCATACCGTGTTCATGGATTAGAAGACTAAATACAGTTAAGATATCAATTCTATCTAAATTGATTTATAGATTCAATGCAATACCAATTAAAATCCCAAAAACTTACTTTGCAGAAATAGAAAAAACAATAACCAAATTTATCTGGAAAGGCAGGGTGCCCCAAATAGCTAAAAATATCCTGACAAAGAAAAATGAAGTCAGAGGTCTCACACTACCTGACTTTAAGGCGTTTTATGAAGCTACAGTGGTTAAAACAACATGGTACTGGCATAAAGATAGATACACTGATCAATGGAATTGAATACAGTATCCAGATACAGATCCTCTCATCTATGGACAATTGATCTTTGATAAGGCAGTCAAGCCAACTCACCTGGGACAGAACAGTCCCTTCAATTAATGGTGCCTAGAGAACTGGATATCCACATGCAAAAGAATGAAAGAGGATCCATACCTCACATCCTATACAAAAATTAATTCAAAATGGATCAAAGACCTAAACATTAACTCTAAGACCATAAAACTTTTAGAGGAAAACATAAGGAAATATCTTATAAATCTTATAATAGGAGGTGGTTTCCTAGATCTTAAACCTAAAGCACAAGCATGGAAGAAAGAAACAGTAAAACGGAAACTCCTCAAAATTAAACACTTTTGTGCATCAAAGAACTTTGTCAAGAAAGTAAAAAGACAGTCTACACAGAAAGTAAAAAGACAGTCTACACAACTGGAGACAATATTTGGAAATGACATATCAGATAAGGGTTTAGTATCCAGAATATATAAAGAGACTGCTCAACTCAACAACAAAAAGACAACCTATCCAATCACAAAATGGGCAAAAGACATGAAAAGACACTTCTCAGAAGAGGAAATCCAAACGGCTAAAAGGTGCTTGAAAAGATGCTCAATTTCCTTAGCTATTAGGGAAATGCAAATCAAAACCACAAAGAGATATCATCTCATACCCACTAGAATGGCCATTATCAATAAAACAGAAAATGACAAGTGCTGGAAAGGATGTGGAGAAACAGGCAGACTTATCCACTGTTGGTGGGAATGTAAAATGGTACAACTGCTGTGGAAGGCAGTTTTACGGTCCCTCAGGAAACTAAGTATAGAATTGCCATATGATCAATCCAGCAATATCACTGCTACATACCTATTCAGAGGACATGTGGGCAAGGACACAAATGGACATCTGCACACCAATGTTTATAGTAGCATTATTTATAATTGCCAAGAGAGATGGAAATAGCCAAAATGTCCATCAACAGACAAGTGGCCAAACAAGCTGAGGTATATACATACAATGGAGCATTACGCAGCTGTAAGACAGAAGAAAGTCATGAAGCATGTAACAACATGGATGGACCTTGAGGATATTATGTTGAGTGAGATTAACCGAAACAAAAGTACAAATACTGTTGGTCTCACTGATATAAACTAACATTAATGAATGAAATTTGAGAATTTCAGTTAAGAACAGAGGCTTTCAGGAGATAAAAAATAGGGGAGAGTTTCGGTAAATTGCAGCTGAAGGGATACAGATTGTGCAACAGGACTGATTGTAAAAATTCAGAAATGGATAGCACAATATTACTTAACTGTAATTCAATAATGATAGTACACTCAAAGCTGAATGTGACAATGATAGAGGGAAGACGGCTGGGTACACAAATGAAATCAGAAGGAAAGATAGACAATTGATTTGAACAGTGAAAAAAGAAGTATCTGCAAAGTCCCCTTAGGGGAACGGCAAGAAAGGTGGAAAATTCAACCTCCCCATTTGAAGAACCCCTGATATTCTCACAAGCAGTGGGGACAACCAAATCAATAGGACAAGCCCTCAATCTTGGGGTTAGTTCCTATGAAACTTATGCCCACAAAGGTTAGGCTAAGCTTACTTAAAAATAGGTCTAAGAGTCACCCCCAGAGAACCTCCTTTGTTGCTCAGATGTGGCCTATCTCTCTCTCAGTCAACATGGCAAGCAAACTCACTGCTCTCCCCCTCTGTATGTGGAACATGACTCCCAGGGGTGTAAACCTCCGTGGCAATGTGGGAAACAAATCCTAGAATGAGCTGGACTCAGCATCAAGGGATTGAGAAAATCTTCCAACCGAAAGGGGAAAGAGAGAAATGAGACAAAATAAAGTAGCTGAGAGATTTCAAACAGAGTCGAGAAGTTATCCTGGAGGTTATTCTTACACATTCTACAGATATCCCCTTCTTAGTTTAAGTGTATTAGAGAGGCTAGAGGGAAGCGCCTAAAACTGGAGAGCTGTGTTCTGGTAGCCATATTTCCTGAAGATGATTATATAATGATATAGCTTTTGCAATGTGACTGTGTGATTGTGAAAACCCTATGTCTGATGCTTCTTTTAATCTACGGTATGGACAGATGAGTAAAAAATACAGATTAAAAATAAATAAATAATAGAGGGAACAAATGTTAAATTGGTAGATGGAAATACTAGCGATCAATGAGAGGGAGGGGCAAAGGGTATGGTATGTATGACTTTTTTTCTTTTTTCCTTTTATTCCTTTTTCTGGAGGGATGGAAATGTTCTAAGAAATGATTATTATGGTGATGAATACAACATTATGTGATGATATTGTGAGCCATTGATGTTATATCATGTACGGAATGTTTGTATGTTAAGAATGCTTGTGTATCTATGTTGTTTATCAATAAAAATATTTAAAAATTAACTCAAAGTTGATCAAACACCTAAATATAGGAGAAGATGGCGGCTTAGTAAGACGCGCGGGTCTTAGTTCCTTCTCCAGAACAGCAACTAAAGAAACAGAAACAATACGAAACAGCTCCCGGAGCCACGACAGAGACCAAAAAGACAGCGTACCCCATTCTGGAACGGCTGAACGGGCAGGGAGAATCCGTTGCGGTGAGATACCCGAGGGGTGCGTGTTTTCCCGGCCGGGGCGGCTGGCGACTGGGGTCCCCTCCACGCACGTGGCTCCCCGGTCTGACTGGGAACATCGGATAGTGGGGCCCTCCCACCACGCTTGGCGTCTCGGGCCAGCTGGGCAATTTGGACCAGCACTCCCCCAAGCCGCGGCGGCCGGCGACCGCCCCCCCTCCACGCGCAGTTTCCCGGGCCGACTGTGAGATTCGGATTGGCAAGTTAAAGGAGCCACAGCATCTTTTACTGGTAGGACCCGCAGACAGACAAGCGCCATGAGCGCCACCTACTGGGCAGGAAAAGAAAAACAGAGCCCAGAGATTTCACAGAAAAATCTTTCAACCAGCCGGGTCCCACACCCAGGGAAATCTGATCAAATGCCCAGACACCAGCAGAAAATAATGGATGACGCTCGGAAAATGGAAGATATGGCCCAGTCAAAGGAACAAACCAATAGTTCAAATGAGATACAGGAGCTGAGACAACTAATGCTGAATATACAAACAGAAATGGAAAAACTCTTCAAAAACCAAATCAATAAATTGAGGGAGGACATGAAGAAGACATGGGCTGAACAAAAAGAAGAAATAGAAAATCTGAAAAAACAAATCACAGAACTTATGGGAGTGAAGGACAAAGAAGAAAAAATGGAAAAAACAATGGATACCTACAATGGTAGATCTAAAGAGAAGAAGCTACAATTAGTGAACTGGAGGATGGAACATCTGAATTCCAAAAAGAAACAGAAACTATAGGGAAAAGAATGGAAAAACTTGAGCAGGGGATCAGGGAACTGAATGACAATATGAAGCGCACAAATATACGTGTTGTGGGTGTCCCAGAAGGAGAAGAGAAGGGAAAAGGAGGAGAAAAACTAATGGAAGAAATTATCACTGAAAATTTCCCAACTCTTATGAAAGACCTAAATTTACAGATCCAAGAAGTGCAGCGCACCCCAAAGAGAACAGACCCAAATAGGCGTTCTCCAAGACACTTACTAGTTAGAATGTCAGAGGTCAAAGAGAAAGAGAGGATCTTGAAAGCAGCAAGAGAAAAACAATCTGTCACATACAAGGGAAACCCAATAAGACTATGTGTAGATTTCTCAGCAGAAACCATGGAAGCTAGAAGACAGTGGGATGATATATTTAAATTACTAAAAGAGAAAAACTGCCAACCAAGACTTCTATATCCAGCAAAACTGTCCTTCAAAAATGAAGGAGAAATTAAAACATTTATAGACAAAAAGTCACTGAGAGAATTTGTGACCAAGAGACCAGCTCTGCAAGAAATACTAAAGGGAGCACTAGAGTCAGATACGAAAAGACAGAAGAGAGAGGTATGGAGAAGAGTGCAGAAAGAAGGAAAGTCAGATATGATATATATAATACAAAAGCCAAAATGGTAGAGGAAAATATTATCCAAACAGTAATAACACTAAAAGTTAATGGACTGAATTTCCCAATCAAAAGACATAGACTGGCAGAATGGATTACGACCCAGCAATACCACTGCTAGGTATCTACTCAAAGGACTTAAGGGCAAAGACACAGACGGACATTTGCACACCAGTGTTTATAGCAGCATTATCTACAATTGCAAAGAGATGGAAACAGCCAAAATGTCCATCAACAGACGAGTGGCTAAACAAACTGTGGCGTATACCTACGATGGAATATTATGCAGCTTTAAGACAGACTAAACTTATGAAGCATGTAATAACATGGATGGACCTAGAGAACATTATGCTGAGTGAGTCTAGCCAAAAACTAAAGGACAAATACTGTATGGTCCCACTGATGTGAACCGACATTCGAGAATCAGCTTGGAATATATCATTGGTAACAGAGACCAGCAGGAGTTAGAAACAGGGTAAGATAATGGGTAATTGGAGCTGAAGGGATACAGACTGTGCAACAGGACTAGATACAAAAACTCAAAAATGGACGGCACAATAATACCTAAGTGTAATGTAACTATGTTGGAACACTGAATGAAACTGCACCTGAAATATAGTTTTTTGTTTGTTTGTTTGTTTGTATCTTTTGTTTTTGTTTTTTTCTTTTTCCTTTTTCTATATATATATATTTTTATTAGTATTATTATTTTAATTCTCTTCTCTATATTAACATTCTATATCTTTTTCTGCTGTATTGCTAGTTCTTTTCCTAAATCGATGCAAATGTACTAAGAAATGATGATCATATATCTATGTGATGATACTAAGAATTACTGAGTGCATGTGTAGAATGGAATGATTTCTAAATGTTGTGTTAATTTCTTTTCTTTTTTTTGATTAATAAAAACAAACAAACAAACAAAAAAAAACACCTAAATATAAGAATTAGCACTATAAAGCTTCTAGAAGAAAACGTAAGGAAATATCTTCTAGACCTAGTACTGGGAAGTAGCTTCCTAAACTTTACACCCAAAGTACAAGCAACAGAATTAAAAAACAGAAAAATGGGAAGCCCTCAAAATCAAATCCTTCTGCATTTCAAAAGACTTGGTCAAAAAGGTGAAGAAGGAGTCAACTCAATGGGAGAAAATATTTAGAAATCACATATCCAACAAAGGTTTGATTTCCTGTAAATACAACTCAACAACAAAAGAACAGACAGCCCAATTGTAAAATGGGCTAAAGATATGAATTGGCATTTTTCTAAAAAGCAAATACAGATGGCTCAAAAGCACAGGAAGAGATGCTTGTTTTCATTGGCTATAAGGGAAATGCAGATCAAGACTACAATGGGATACCATTTCACACCTGTAAGAATAGCTGCTATTTAAGAAACTATAAATGTTGGAGAGGATATGGAGAAACTGGGACACTTATGCACTGTTGGTGGGAATGTATAATGGTGCAGCCACTATGGAAGACAGTTTGCTGGTTCCTTAGGAAACTAAATATTAAGCTGCCCTATGACCCAGTAATAGCACTACTTAGTATATACCCCAAAGACCTGAAAGCAATGACACAAACAGACATATGCATGACCGATGTTCATAGCAGCATTATTCACAATCGCCAAAAGATGGGAAACAAATCAAATGTCCATTAACAGAAAAGTGGCTCAACAAAATGTAATATATATATACGATGGAATATTATACAGCAGTAAGACAAGATGACATCCTGAAGCACATGACAAGATGGATGAGCCATGACGACATAATGCTGAGTGAAATTAGCCAGACATAAAATGATAGATACTGTATGATTCTTCTTTTATGACCAGCATAAAGGTATAATCTGAGGCTTATAATACAGAATATAGGGGACTTAAGATACATAGAAGCTACAGATGGGTAAACCGTTAGCTAATGAGGCTGAACTCCAAAGTAAGGTGATATGAGTGAAGGTGGTTCTTTAGTAGGTCTATAAGTAATATTACCATATTGACGATGAAGAAGATGGAAAGGAGTTGTACAGGCCTACGTGCCCCACTGATTAACACTAGAAATATGAATTAGTTCTTGCAAGAATTACTTCAAAGATACGATTCTTGTACAAAGAGTGTTTAAGTCCAGGGTACAGAGGGAAAACTACTATTGCATGCTATGAGCTATGTTCAAAAGGAAACCATCAGCACTACCACAGCAACAGCAGAGGTAAATAATGGTGGGAGGGACAAGAATTAAGAGGAGGTTTAGATTTCCTGTTTGGCAAGGGTGTGGTTATGGTTTTCTTTCTCTTGGGAACAATGAAATTATCCAAATTTGAGAATGTTGATGGACTGTGGACTTTGGGCCCTATACATGATGCCCCGTGTATGCAGGTGGCTGAAGGATGTACTGATAGAGAAGTAGGTTGGTGAACAATGGTGCATACTTACGAACAAAGGTTGTGCTGCTACAATAAAAAACAAAGTCGGGAGGCAAGCAACAATATGAATGAACATGTGGGGCATTTGGTGAGACAAAACAAGCCAGAAACAAAGAACAAGAATCATACGGTCACCTTTAGAAAATGCTTATAAGAAAACAGGGGCCTAGATTGTAAGCTTTAGAGCAGACACATTAAGTTCGGAGTGGTGATTATTGTTTCTGGATTTTGAGAGGCTGTTTTACATATATAACCTGATATTTAGAGATAAGAATGAAGCCTAACAGGTTGGGGTTAAAGTAATTCAGAACACAGGGGTGAGGAAGATAGTGTCTATATTTAAGAACCACACATACTCTTTGAGACCAATGGAAGAAAAGATTATTTGGTCTTGAAGTGAAATTTTCTGTAGTGCATAATCTAAGTCAACCTATCTGTATAGCTCATTTGAACAACTGAAACACAGGGAGCCCAGAATAAGAAACAGATCCTTGAATCCTGCATAGATTATTGTAATGCCTGGATACATCCTAGGGGATATTAAGCAGATAACCAAAAAATATTGGCAAAGTCCCCTGAGGGATGAGAGAAAGAAAATGGAGAATTAAACCTCACCATCAGGGAACTCCTTGATACTGTGTCAAACTTTAGGGACACCCAAATCAATAGGCCATGCCCTAGATCATGAGGCTTACACTTGTGAAGCTTATGTAGGTAGCAGAGAAGCATAGACTACCTATAGGCATGCCTTAGGGTTACTTCTGGAGGACTTCTTTTGTTGCTCAGATGTGGTCTCACTCTCTCTAAGCCCAACCCTGCAGTGCAATCAATGCCCTTCCCCCTTATATGGGACATGACATCCAGGAGTGAAAGTCTCCCTGGCAATGTGGGAGATGATTACCAGGGGATGAATCCAGACCTAGCACGATGGGATCAACAATTCCATCCTAACCAAAAGGGGGGAAAGAAGTATCAGTGGCAGAGAGAGTTCTAATAGCGTCAGGAGGCTACTTGTGAGGTTCCTCTTATGCAAGCTTCAGTTAGACCTTGCTACCTATCATAACCTACCAAACCCCAATCAAGACCACTCCACCCAGTCCTAAAGAACACGGAGGGCAATATATAAGATTCCACAAGGGTTCCATGCACTAGAGTAACTTTCTAGAAACCTACAACTTCCAGATGGGTCCCTGGTCCAGAAAGTCCTGAAACCTAACCCAACCTCTCCAGAACATCAGATAATTCCATCTCCCTACCCAATGTTAGTGATAGACCCTTCCAATATGAAAAATTTGGAATTGTCATAGCCCAAACATCCCTAAAGAGAGAGATGGAAAGATTAAAGGTGATGGTGGAGTTATACAGAGAGAACAGGATTTACCAAATGAATATGAATGCTGAATCATTAAACTGGTATCTCTTTTAGTCTCTAGTATTTTAGAGCAGCTGGAAGTAAAAACCTAAAATTGTGGAAATGTCACCCATGTCAAACTCTGAAATATGTTCTATAACTAATAGTGGCGCTGTGCTTTAAAATTCATTGCCTTGTATATTTGTTATTCTTCAAAAAAACAAGAAGGAAAAACAGTCCACTGAGATGATAAAAAAACATTTAAGCTTTCTAGCCTCCTATATTCCGGAGTAGGCAGAAGGAAAAATCGGATGGTAGCCCATGACAAACTCAGGATCTGTCCTGTAACTACTTGTTGAAGAGTGCTTTGAAAACTACTGCTTTTTTATTTCTTTGCTTTGTATATATGATATACAATAAAAAAAGTTAAAAAAAAAAAGATATCAAGACTTAACATAAACCTCCGGTAATTGAAATCATATAGTATGGATACAGGAACTGACAAACAGATAAATAGACAAAAAGATGCTTAATATCACTAATAATCAGGAAAATGCAACTTTAAAAAATGAGGTTCCACTTTAAATTGATGAAAACCTTCAAAATCTGACATAACTGAGTGTGTTTATGAATACAGAGTGAAAAGGAATCTCTCACTGAGGGGTGATTACAACAACTACTTTAGGACGATTTGGCCATTATTGAGCAAAACTAAACATCTGTATTCTCTATGGTCGTACAATTCTACTTTTCACACATGGTCACTATATGTTGACAGCAGCAAAGTTTGTGATAGCAACAAAATAGCTATGAATCGGGAAATGGTGTGGTAGAGTTATGTGATAGGACATTACATAGCAGTTAAAATACAAACACACACCCATATGTACATATATACATTATTTGGGAAATATCTAAAAATATAATGATTGAAATTATGATATTGCAAAATATCACACACAAATTCTCATAATACACATACAATAACATTTTACATATATCTATGAACAATACATGTAAGAGTTTTAAAAATGTACTAAAAAATATACATTAAATTGATGGTAGCTATTGTCTTTGAGAGGTAGGAGGATAAAGAAGATGTAACATTATCAGTAATGTTTATTTTAAAATAACAGAAAATAGAACATTAACATTGGTTAATTCTGAATTGGAGTTAGGTGGGTATCTGTGAAATCACTCTTGATATTTTGGTGAATTTTCTGGACTTGTTAAAAAAAAGTTTATAATTCAAGCTCTACTTTTGCCTATTCAAACAATGACAAAAAATAGTATCTGTGAAATCAACAAATATAAGGTAAGCAAATGGAATAAATTCCATTTCTTGATAATATGCTGTTATAGCTTACAAAAAGTAGAATAACATGAATTTCAGAAAAAAGCAAAGAATTCTGATGTTAAACATCTTTCATATAATCAATATAGTCATTCATTTATCCTTTATTTTCATGTTTCTAACCTGACAGCCAAATGTTCAGTAAAATTGTCATCAAAATACTGAATAAATATATAGTACAAATCCCTAAATAAACCCACTAACCTGTATGTGTTCTTCTATGTCTCTGAAGCTCATCACTCCTTGTGAATCTTTTACCACAAAACATCCAGTTGCACACAAAAGGTCTTTCTCCAGTATGCCAGCGAAGATGTGCTCGTAGGTGAGATGTTTTGCCATAAACTTTTCCACATCCTTCAATATGGCAAATATGCTGTTTCTTTTTTCCTGGTTCATTACTGCCTCTAACAAAAACCAAACATTAATTACACTCCCAAATACCAAGGTATAACTATGGAAAAATAAAAGGGAATCAAGGTAACTTGATATTTTCTCTAAACAAATTCTTTTAAATCATGATGCCACAAGTGTAGTTAAAATCAGAAAAGTTTCAGTAAAAAATGAAACAGGTATGAGTTTTAAACATAAAAGTACTATGCAAATCTGCTAATCTCAGAGAATTCATGTTCTATCCTGAAAAACTCATGTTCCTTCCCTAAACAGACCCTTTCCTTGGGAAAGAATCAGTTTAAGCTTTTCAATATAAGTGGAAATTCTCCTCTAAAATAACATAAGCAGTAAGCTAAGAAATCTTGAGGCTCCTCTCACCCCTCACCTCAACCAAGTGTTCAACTCCTAAACCAAGAGAGTGTCATTAAGGGAGAAATGGACACAAGTCCCAACCCCAAGCTTCAGAGCCATGGCTCAGAGATTATGCCTGGGCAAAGAAACAGGAGATAAAACAGAGAGCTCCAAATCTCTTCACAAGGGAAATTATTTCATTTACAACAGTCTGGAAAAGTTTAAACTTAGAACACTCAAAAACAGTGGAAGCTGTAAAAAGCAACTGATAGTGATAAATAGTGAATCTGTCAATCTAACACAAAAACTATAAAACTCTCGAAAAAAACAGAATCTTCATGACCTCAGATGTGGTAACAAACTCTTAGCTATTACACCAAAAGCATGAGCAACACAGGAAAAAAAAAAGTATTTTATGCCTCAAAGGACAACATCAATAAAGTAAAAAGAAAATCCAAAGAAAGGGAGAAAATATTTGCAAATCATGTATCTGATAAGGGACTTGTATGTAGAATATATCAAGAACTCTTAAAACACAATTTAAATAGACAATTATCTCAATTTAAAAAAAGGCAAAGACATTGTTCACTAATCTAACTTCAGAGGAATTCAGTGTGCCTCCTGATTGTGGACACTTGCATCAGCATTGCTGAATTACTGTCTCAGGATGACTGTGAGGCTTTAGTGATGCCTATACTTCAACAGGCAGCAAACAAATCTTGACAAGTTCATTATATGGCAGCTGACAAATTTTCAGAGCTCCAGAAAGCTGTGGCTCTTTAAATGACATCGTCCCTGCCTTCTTCTTAAAAGATTGTGAATTTGGAAGTCCGAACCAACTGCTGCCCACAATGTGAAAGAACTTTGTGAGAACTTGCCCAATGAAGTAGAGAGACTATAATTATGAGACAAATTCTGCCCTATATAAAGGAATTAGTATCTGATATCAATCAACATGTCAAATCAGCTCTAGCTTCAGTAACTATGGAATTGTCTTCCATTTTGGGCAAAGAGAATACCATTGAACATCATCTACACCTTTTTTTAACTTAGTTAAAGGATGAGTGTCCATTTGAATATCATTCCCAATTTGGATTGTGTAAATTAAGTGACTGGAATCCATCAACTCTCTCAGTTTCTCCTTCTTGCCACAGTGGAGCTGGCTGAAGTTGCCAAGTGGAGGGTCCGCCTGCCATCATTGAATATAGGCCACGGTTGGCAGGCAGAATGGTGTGGAACTCCTTGATGAAAAGCTTGATTCTTTATGTATGCCTCGTTTGTGGACCATGTATATGCTTTTCAAGAAGCGGCCACAATTTCATGAAACTAGTTCAGAACTGTGGTACAGAGTGGGCACAAAATATATCATTCCCAAAGTGTTAGTAATGGCAAAGGATTCTAATTACTTGTATAGAATGACCACTTTATTCTGCATTAACTGTCCGAAGCCTGTGATCAGGAAATAACCACCAAACAAATGCTGCCCCTTGTATTAAAAATGGCAGGAGAGGGCAGTGCAATGGTGGCTTAGTGGCAGAATTCTTGCCTGCCATGCCAGAGACCCGGGTTGATTCCCCGTGCCTGCCCATGCAAAAAAAAAAAAAAAAGGCAGGAGACCAAGTAGTGAATATTCATTTCAATGGGGCCAAATCACTACAAAAAAAATTGGACCAATTCTAGATACTGAGTAAGATTTTAGTGTTCTCTCGTTTTAAAAGAAGGTTTTAAATTTGCCTTATACTGGAGAGTAACAGGTAAAATCAAGTTCATTGATTTCACTTTATCCAAGTTTGCCTAAAGAAACTATGGTAATTTCACAACCATTTTTAAGGAAATCCATTCTTTTATGTTTGTATATGTGGATATCATTGTTTGAAACTAATTTTCTGAAAACCTAAAAACTAATTTCTGAGCTTTATGTTGTAGATGCTTTAATTTTTTTAATTTAAGCTTAAAAATTACTACAGTGCTCAAAAGACAGCCAGTCATAGACAATGACAGTTGAATTTCAGTACTTTGTAGGAGGAAATTAAACCGGCACTATAGAAGTTAGGTCAAGATGAAGACGAGGATGTCAAATACTTTGCCCAGGTAGCTGTACATGTTCTTGCGTTGGCATAAACAAGGAACAGGAGGGAAAAGGCTTTACTAAATTCTTATCACAGATTTCTAGTCAATGTGTTCTTAAACTGGGTGAAGAAAAAAAATGGAAGAACTTTAAGATTTCATTCAAGCAAATGGCAACAATTTACAAGAAATCATATTTTAATAACTTGATTTCTTCCTAAGGAGATGGGATTGTTTTTTATTGTCTTCTTTGATTATTTAAGTCAATTTTATTGTTTTTGATCAATTCCTGACATTTAGTATAGCCATCTCTTGACTGTCTCCTAATGATTTATCTGAGTTTTTTCTGGGCTCCTGGATCCTCACAGTATAATTGGGTCTGGCCACTTACTATTCCGTATAAAGCCTGGATGTGGAGTGGAGTGAATGTCCTGATGTTTACATATATCTATGTGTCTCTCCATTCCGAAGTTACAGATACATGGATTAGAATAACTTATTTTATAAAGTCTCCACTTAAGACATACTGAGATCTAACTATAGTGAAAGTCACATTCTCCTGGATAATGATGATCTGCATCAATGTCTCACATGGAAAGAGAATGCAGAGGCTCAGGGTCAATGTATTTATTGGCTGTTTTGGTTTTTATTTGCTTGTTTTTGACTGTAATCATGTCATTCAGAAACTTAACTTGTGGATGCATCTTGCTGTTAATGGGTAATGTCAAAACCTAATTGAATCTCAAAAGCTCACCACTATAACTGCATTCAAAAATATTTCTTTCTTCTGAGAAACATTAAATTCTGTGCCTCCTTCGAAGCAGTTCTATCTCACTGTGAGATTTCAGTTTTGTATTTTTCTTAAGTAAAGGAACCACTGGTATAATACTGTTCAGGTGGCCTATACTTTACCTGATTGTGTTTCCAGCATTGTTAAGTGTACAGCAGCTTTCCAAACTGAAGTTTCATTACTAATTTTTTTTTTTTTTTTTTGGCATGGGCAGGCTCCAAGAATCAAACCCGGGTCTCTGGCATGGGAGCGAAAATTCTGCCGCTGAGCCACCGTTGTACCACTCCATTACTAATTTTTTTGTTATGGGTGATGCCAAAGTCTTATCATTTGAAATGTTTTTCTGCTTTTATAGTAAAACCTCATGAATTCCTCCTGGAATTTAAGATAGTGGGTTAAGCTGAAAGGTTTGCTGAAACAAATAGTCTATGAGGACTACTTAAGAAATTATTTTAAAGCTCTTTTTAAAAAGCACCCATTTACAGTTAATATGCCAATTACCAATCACTCTTTTCAATTACATTAAAATGCCTTCTTTAAGGACCCTTAGGAAGCCTCACTTTTTTTCAGATGCATTCAATTTATTGTTTATTCTTGAAATACACACATAGTATTTTTAAATATTTTTTTCTGCTAATTTATTTACATTTTTCACCTATTCAAACTCTACCTTGTCCCTAATGAATGTTAAATTTATGAGGTTTTACTTAGCTTATTTTTCTCTTAGTGCAACTTACTATGTAGTTTGCATTTGGTTTTTGAACTGTTTGATTCATTAGCAACCTCCTAGCCCTGTTCTGTTTTGTGAAGGTCCAAAGACTCCTAGAAAACTTTATACATTAAACAATTACATAAAATTTTTTTAAAAAGGCAAAGGATTTGAATAGACGTTTCTCCAATGAAGGTATACAAATGTCTAACAAGTTCATGAAAAGATGCTCATATTTTTAGTCAGCAGAGAAATGCAAAGCAAAACCAGAATGGGATACCACTTAACACATGTTAGGATGGCAAAAATAAAAAACACAAGTCATAAGTGTTAGCAACACTGTGGAGAAATTACAATTCTCATATGCTGCTGGCAGGAGTATTAAATGGTGCTCAACTACTGTGGAAAACAACCTAGCAATACCCCAAATGGTTAAACACAGAGTTACCACATACACTCAGCAATTCCTCACCACCTCATATCAAACGTTTATAGTAGCATTATTCAAAATAATGCCAAAAGTGGAACAAATCTAAATGCTCATCAAATAATAAATGAACAAACAAAATGTAATATATCATACAACGGAATATTATTTGGCCATAAAAAGGAATGACGTATCAAGTTATGTGCCACAACAAGGATGAACCTTGAAAAGTGAAACAAGCCACTCACAGAAGACTACCTATTATATGATTCCATTAAAATGAAATGTTCAGAACAGGCAAATACATTAAGACAAAAAGTAGATTAATGGTTGCTTAGGGGTGGGGGTCGAATGAAGGGAAGAGGGATGATAACTAAGAGGCATGGGTTTCTTTCTGAGATTACGAAAATGTTCTAAACCTGACTATAGTCATATTTGCACCACTTTGTAAATATACTAAAACCACTGAATTATACTCTTTAAAAGGATGAGCTGTATTGTATGTGAATTATAGCTCAATAAAGTTGTTTAAAAAGTACATAAAAAGTAAAAAAAAGAATACCACTAAAAAGTGTTAAGGTGAAAGGCAGAAGAGCACTCATAATCCATTCCTTAAATAGCCCAACTTAATCCCATTCATAACAAATACATGTAGTTTAAAATTTATCCCAACTTCTGAGCAACAAAGCTAGACAGGTTTAGTAATCACAGTACAAAGCCAATAACTTGGTTTTGAATATTATTTCATAACTTCATTTACCTTCCCTCTCCTTCCCTACAATTAGGACAGGAGCAGGCAACTCTTCGAAGCCTCTTGCCCGGTTGCACCTCTTGATCAGAAGTTTGTTGTCCTTGCTGCAAATGCACTTGTGTGAGTTGATCAGGACTAACAGCACCTATGGTTGCATTAGCAATTCCTCCAACTGCTACGGTTACAGGAGCTATAGTAGCTTGTTGGACTTTTACTCCATCCTGTCCTTGCTGCTGACCTGAAAAAAAAAAAGAGTACTATAGTTTCCTGTTCCTCAAGAAAGGATGAAAATTTTAAAGCTAAAGGATACATACTTTAAAGCTAACATTTGTTTTAAAAGAATCTGTTTAAAGTACAAAAGCAAAGGGTTGATGATTACATTATGTCAAATCCTCCTAAAATAGAATATTCTTACTTTAGTGACTCAGATTGCCTTTATATCTAGCTTGTGTGACTATACATAAATCATTTAATCCTCTTTGTGGCTTAATTTCACCATCTGTAAAGTGAAGATAATTCTTGCCACCTACCTACCTCACTGAAGGGTTGTGAGAATTCATAAGACATTATTTGAAAAGGACTCTGAGACCCTCAGATGAAAGATGCTATATAAATACAAAGTATTATTATTATTATCCCAGAGTAAGTAATATATCTCATTCATTTCTTGAAAACACAAGAGTGAAAAGTAATTAAACAAAGGACTAAGTTTTATGGACATTTCTCATTCTTAATTAGATTAAATAACCATCTCTTTTTTGTTAAATCACTGTATGTAATAATCTGACATCTGATTATATTACTGTAAACATAAAAGACACCTAGATTATTACTTTATTCACTCATATAATATAGTTTCATCTCTCAGGTTAGTATATGTACCAGTTTGGCTTCTTAAGAAAAAATGTGAATATGGCTTAACTTTATTCTAAAATACCCATAGAGATGCCTTATAATCATCCTTTCTTTCAACAGTAAGTTCTACTTTCTCCCCATCAGGTGTGGGAACAGCAAGTACATGAGTGGAGAGAAAATGCAGAATAATGAAAGAATATTCTCACATCAGAACTGATGCAAGGATTAAATAAATTAATTTTTATAAATCATTTACCACAGTGCCTGGCACAGTCTTGTTCATTTTTTAAAAAATGCTAACTATTGTTGCTATCAGTCTCTACTTGTAGAGTTTGGTGGTAATATAAGAAAAAAACATGCTAGCACAAATAAACATGTGGGTCCTGGGTATGAAACAAAAGGACTTATTGTAAAGCTGCATATGTAGTATTTTAAACATATTGAGCAAGCAAAAAAAAAAAGACAAGAAATATTACCAAGTGTGAAAAGAACACATTTTCTAAACAAAACTAAACCTCTGACTCACAACCACAGTAAATCTTACCCTCTTCCTTACACTCACAACACTCTGAACCCTTTGGTAGCATATTCATAACTGCAATACAAATTTTAAAAATGACCTATTTTTCCTAGTTTGGGTAAAGATACATATTTTATCTCTTCTACTGAAATCTAAATTTTAGTTCACCTGTGAATTAGGATAGCATGACAGGAAAATCGATACAAGTGAAGTCAGAAGTCGTGAACTTCCATTCCATTCTATGAGCACTTGGAGATACTCCATTTTCTCACCTTAAAATTCTTGTACCCTTGTACCCTACCTACCTAAAGGGGTTATTTTTGAAGCTTAAACTGATATCCTAAAGGAAAAGGCTTTTTTAATTGTAAAGGAATACACAAGTTTAAAGTATAATTTTTACTCCTTAATTTATCTTTAAAGCATACAACCTTGGCACACTAGTTCTTTGGTAAATACAAGTTTTACATATTCAATAACACCAAACGACACTGGCTAAGCAAACTACTCAAACTATTTTGTGTATCCAAAAGTACAGTAATTTGCATATACCCTGTTTACCAAAATGAATGCATTTCTGGAAATGCAGCTCTATTTGAACCAGTAAAGTCACAGGGCCCCAATGGAGTGGTAGGTATTTTAATTTGGTAAATATTCTTCAAATCCCCCAAAGTCATGAGATATTTCTGGCCATAATTTTTCCAACTTTTGTTCATATAACAGTTGGTCATGTCTTTCAGGTTACAATGATATTGAAGATGCCTCCATTATGTCAAAGAACCGCTATGGGTCCATGATGCCCCGCTGGTCATTTCCCTGTTTCTTTAACTATTTCCTTTCAAACTCTCAAGTCTCCAGATTATGAGGATTTGTTCAACATCTAAATAATATGACAAATTAGTTCACGAATAATACCCAGCAAAATATATTTCAATGTATGTATTTAAGCCTGATAACTCTTTTGACTTCTAAATGTCCCACATCTCAAGTTCAACATGGCCCAGTACTACTCTTCTTTCATTTCCACTAATAGCAATCATATACAAACCTCCAAACTCCTTATAAGGCCTCCAAGACCCTCCTTAAGTTTAACCTACTGAACTTTCAAGTCTCATCTTGTATTAGTCTCTCTCATGTTCACTCTGCTTTTAATGCAATGGCCATTTTTCTGGCCCTCAAAAAATCATTACCTTCTTAAGGCCTTTACATATAATTTTCAGTCTGGGTGACATGTTTTTCACTTAGATCTTTGCCCAGCTGATGCTTTACTAATATTTCAGTCTCAGCTCAAATGTCTCCTCTTCAGCAATGCCATTCCTGACCAAATGCTCTAAAGAAGTTCCCCTTAGCCCATCTCTGTATCATCACCTGCTTTTATTGTCTTAAATTATCTTGTTCAAGTATTATTTATTTTCTGTTTTTCCCTCACTTCTGAATATAAGTGCCATGAAAGCAGGACTCTTGCCTGCTATGTTCACTGCTATATGCCCACCATCTGGAATAGTGTAGAACACACAGCAGCTACTCAATCAATAAATGAAAGAAAGTTTAGAAATGCATTCATCCTCAAATCTTGCTTCTACTAATGTCCCTTTTTCTGTAAATGTTATAAAACTCTCCATATTACTTAGACTCAAAACCTTTGAAAAGTCACCTTTAAGGCAATTTCTCCTTTACCCATTACCTCTGGTTATCACCAAGTTGTACAGATGCTACTACATAATAGTTCTTGCATTCATCTTATTTTTCTATTTTTCTTATCACCCTTGTTACTCATGACTCTATCATGGTCCCTTACCTCCTATCTCATCCTTCGAACTGCTGCCAGTAAAATTAAAAAGCGCTATTCTAATCATATCATTTCCATGCTCAGTAACTTTCAATTGTTCCCTCCACTAACCAGAGTCTGGCATTCAAAGCACTCTACCACAAGGATTTGGTTCTTGGCTCACAGACTTCATCCTAATGGTCAAATCCAATGGACATTTTCTCAATCAGCATGACAGGATTGCTCTGTTGCATCTGACACCTTAACTACTCTGGTCCTCCTAGAAATTTGACTCTCTGACCTAACTTTTTACAATTCTCAGAAGCCCTTCCTCTCTGTTACGTCTTTCTTACCAGCATTTAAACACCAGACTTGATGTTTAAATTTCTGAAAAGATTTATCTGTACTGGTTGTCTTTACTCCTCATCTCCCACTCTCTCAAGTCACCGAAATTAGGCATCCATCCCATCACTCTGCTAAAAATCATGACAGAAGTAATGAACAATTTCTTTGTTGCTAAACCCAAAGATAACTTCTCTCTCCTTGATCTTATTTTACCTCTTGAGTACCTGGAGCTGCTAATTCCACTCTTCTCAAAAATTTTTCCCCCTGGTGCTTCACTTATACTACTCAACACTAGTGTTCCTCCTCCTTCTTTGATCACTCACTTCAGTGTCCATTCCAGATGTGCCAGTTTGAAGCTGTAATATACCCCAGAAAAGCCATGTCCTTTGTCCTGCTCCAATCGTATGGGAGCAGCCATGTTTCTTTTAATCCTGATTAAATATCGTGGGGTGGAAACTTTCACTGGATTGTTTTCATGGAGATAAAACACACCCAGTTGTTGGGTGGGACCTTTTGATAAGATGGAGATGTGACTCTACGCATTCAAGGTGGGTCTTGATAAGTTTACTGAAATCCTTTAAAAGGGAAAGCATTTTGGAGAAAATTCAGAAGTGACAAAGCCAAAGGAAGAATCAGACATTTGGAGATGCAGAAAGAAAATGCCCCTAGGGAAGCTGTTGGAAACCAGAAGTCAAAGGACCAACAGATGTCAGCTATGTGCTTTTCCAGTTGACAGAGGTGCTCTGAACCCCACGGCCTTTATTAAGCAAGGTATCTTTCTCTGGATTCCTTAGTTTGGACATTTTTATGCCTTAGAACTGTAAACTTGTAACTTATTAAATTCCCTTTTAAAAGACCATTCCATTTCTGGTATATTGCATTCTGGCAGCATTAGCAAACCACTTCAACAGATTTCTCTTCCTTGGCTCTTCCCTGGTTATTCTCCAGGGTTCTGATTTCTCTCTCTCTTTAGATTATTTCATCCACTTTTTAAACGTTTGCTACATTGTGTAAGCTGTTATCTCCCAAGTTTATACCTTCTGCTCAAGTATCTCTCAGTGCCAAATTCTTGTTATCTTCCAGGAAACACTTCCACTCAGAATTCTCAAAAGCAACCTGTCTAAGAATCAGAGAGGTTGCTTCACTCTCTGAACTAGCCTTTCTCACTGTCCATATTGGAAACTTGGAAATTATTCTTCACTCCCCTCCATCTCCTTCATCTCCTCCTACAATAGCAGCTATCATGTATACCAACTATGTGGGGAACCACTTTACTGGAGGCTTTACATAAAGCATTTTATTTATTCCTCACAGTCCTATGGACTGAGCAATACTCATATTACTTAGACTCAAGTAAAATATGAATGAAGAAGCTCTTCATTCATTTTTTTTTTTTTTTTTTTTAGAGGGAGGAAGGGAAGGAAAGACAGAGAAGGAAGGAAGGATAGAAGGAAGGAAGGGAGGAAGAAAGGGAAACATCTTTAAACATTTTCTTGTTTTATTATATTTTGTTTGTTTGTTTGTTTTTTACATGGGCTGGGGCCGGGAATCGAACCGGGGTCCTCCGGCATAGCAGGCAAGCACTCTTGCCCGCTGAGCCACCGCGGCCCGCCTCTTCATTCATTTTTTGTTGTTGTTTTTAAAATATGATAGCTTTTAATTTTCTATAAACATTGTCAAGACTTTGATTATTGCTATGGAGATTTAAATTTGTCCACATAAAAATCTGGAAGATGTTATCAATTCTATAACATTATAAAAATGAAACTGAACTTCTAAAAATATCTTTGTCATATAATATTGCATTTAGCAAATATGAAAAATGTATATATATCATACCTTTGGACTTTATTTATACCTTATACAAGAATATGTTCTAATAAAAGTTTTATTAAATTTAATCTGGTTTTAGGCAGGAAGGATACATTTCTTTTATGTCAGATGTATTTACTGATTCCATAGTTTAAGGTCAACATTAATATTTTCAATAGGTAAGCTCATGAAGGTATCATCTTCTTTCTGATCTCTGTTATTCTGACAGATTGTCTAGTCATTAATTAGTTTGCAAACGTAGGTTACTATTTTTTGCTTCTAATGCTACATCTTAGCTTTTAAGCATTGAGCATTATTTAGACAAGAAGAACTTGAAGAAAAAGAGCAAGAGTTCTGCTCAAGCAAGCAAGAAGAGATGCAGCTCTAAAAGCAGGGAATAAACAGAATAACAGCACAGTCACACCACTTCACAACAGGCAGCTAAGTGATGTGAGAACACTGGTTGAAAAAAACTACAGATTGTTGTTATAGTCATGAGGGCGAGGGGAATAATTTACTTGTATTTTTTCTAAATAATGATTTTTCCTCAGACTTCTTTTTTTTAATCTTACTTACTTTTTAACTTTATTCTTTGGCACTCCACTACTTCCTCAATCAATACCAGTCACAGTGGACTCCTATTTTCTTTAATGCTCTATGTTTGATCATCTCTGGATCAAACATTTCTGGGCGTTTGAACAATATAGCAAGACTCTCACACATCCTCCCACCAAAATCTCCACCTCTTTTAGTATGATAAATTCCTATTCACCTTATAGAACTCAGTTCATCTGTCATCTACTTTGGGAAGTCTTAATATGTTCCTCTCTGAGTTTGGGTCAGATATTTCTTCCTTGCCTTCCCATAACAACATGAACATAATTTTATAAAATACTGAACAAATTATATGATAAATGTATATACATTGTAAATGCTTGTTTGTCTTTCCAACTAAAACATACATTTTTGGTCTTTGAGGAGCTAAGTACATCTCCCTTCACGTTACAATCCTAAAATGTACTGCTTGGGTAGATTAGACCTATATACAAATGACTTGCCCATGTGCTAGGTATGCTGTCACTGTATTAAGTTAAAATGATGAGTACAGGAATAGCTCCAAAACTCTAACTTTTTATAGATCAGTTGGACATAGCATGACAATATTAGGAGTTTAATTTTAAAATGAGCATTAAGAAAAAAAGTGTTGTATAGGGAAAAATAGCTAGTTTGCTGAAATGGCTTTGTATAATTCAATTTATCTAATAACAAGTGGTGATAAACATATAAATATAGAAAAAGCTATGCCAAAGACAGTGGGGGTGATGATGGGGAAGTATAAGTCATTATAGAAGGAAAAACATGTATTTATAGTTCTTAAACATCTTCATTATTGAAATATGTAAAGGAAAGAAATAACATTACTTACTGCTCTACTGAAACTCTAATCTCTATAACCCTCTCTTATCACTGATACAATTGTTTGTAATATGAGTTTTAAAATAACTCAAAATCTCTTGGTAACGTAATTACGCATAATGGAGGATAGAAGGGGGTAACCCTTCTTTTCCTTCCATACTACCAGAGGTAAAAGCATTACACGACTACTTGGAGCAGCCAAGTCATCTTCCTTATTATTCTCTTTGTTTTGTTCTGCATCTCTTTTCCATATATGGAAGCTGGGGCAAGGGTATAGACAGGCAGCTGGATGGTAGGTGGCAAGACATTAGATTGCCAGATGCTCAAGAACACCTAGAATGGATGTTTGGAAGAAACTCATTGTTTCTTGAAAGTTTTCCCAGCACCAGCTGGAGCGGTCTTTTGCCTCATTAGGGTGATAAGATTTGACACTTGAATTCTTAGGACTTGAATTTAGAAAGCCTAACTGGTATAGAAAAATGGTGTCTTCCATATAGACTAGTCTAATTCTTTGGATTTTGAGACAGAGGTCCTAAGCCTTAGCCAATAAACTATTATTACCCTGACTTGAATTTCAGGTTTACCTACCCTCTTCCTGAAGAGACTGCAGGGATTAGATGAGTTAGAATTAACTGGTACTTGTTTCTCTGATCAGTACCACCTAATTTCATCAAAATATGAATTCGAAATGACATCTAACAAAAGCTACACACAGAGGGCCTCTGTGTGTATATGTGTTTCTTTTAATCTATGTTTTGGCTATTAAAGTGCCTGGCACACTGGAAACACTCAATGAATGCTCTTTAAATTTTCCTTAAACAAGGAGAATGATTATCCAAAATCCATGTAAACATAAAAACTTTCTTAGGAAACTAAGCAAGCATTAGATCACAGGGCTATGTGATGGCAGCTAGCTTGCAAAAGACAACAAACATGGGGGACAAGACAGTAAGAAACAAAATAAGTGGATATTACCACAATTCTCTTCTGCCTTATTGATTTGTAATACAGATCACTGAAGAGCACATCCTAGAATGTAAATTGCCAGCTGCCACGTTTTTTCTCTCTCAGCTATCAAATTTATCTATTATATTTACCATTCACATTACGCAAGATATGTAAAATATATTTTAAAAAATGTAACTAGAAGAGATTGACTTTAAACATGATAGCATGAGATTTTCCACTGCTCTGCTTCCCAGTAAAACCGGTGAAATTAATTTTTAAAAACAACTATTTTTAAAGCCTCTGGATATGGCCCTGACGGCAAATACCAAATGAAGAAACGTCAATTCCAAAAAATCTATAAATGTTTGGTAAGAAAGGCCAGAGTCTGTGGTATTTTAACCCAAACCACTCTCTCTCTACTTCCTGTTTCCCAGCTAATGGACATTCCACTCCAGATGGCTGTAGAAGAAAACAGGGTACTATCTGTGGAACCTAGGGCCTAAGACCCTTCTCCAAATTGAGAGTAAGTTACTGAACATAGCCGCCTACAAAGTTCAGGACACAAAAGAGAGAATCAAATCTGCTGGGGTGGGAGTGGGTGGGTGATGAGGTGGGGGTGGGGGAGAGTGGAGGATGAGAGTGGTAGAAGAACGTATAGATGCCATTGTAAACAAAGCATTAAAAACTCCCCTCCCTTGATCACTGTTGATAACAAAACTCCAAACTCCTGTGTCACAAGTTCTTGCTATTGTTCTCACACCGGGGTCCTAAACCCTTATAAACCCTTGTACTCCCCCTGCCCCCTTTGCAGGGCATTAACTTCCATTTCCCACAGATAGTAGCCATCGTGGAAGTTTCTCTCCTGTTCATAAGTCTGAACTAAAATTCATGTCTAATTCATGAAGTTAGTCATGTCTAACTTCATGACTCATGTGCCATTGTACCACCACAGCTCCAGAGTCCAGGCTCAGAGATTCTGCCTGGGGGAAGAAGCAGGAAATAAAACAGAGCTTCAAATCTCTTCCCAAGGGAAATGATTTCATTTACAACAGTCTGAAGTAGCTTAAACTTAAGAACACTCTCAAAAACAGTGAAAGCTGTGGTAAAAGGCATCTGATAGGAAATTCACAGATTTCATTGGCAATACAGGCTAAACTGTAGGCCAGCTAGTTTGCACAGGAGAACATGGAATGATACAGTTGGGAGAAACCCTCCCGAGGTCAGAACAAATTTCAACCACTTCTGGAACTATCCTTATTTGAACAAAGCATTAATTTCACTATCATCCCAGAGTATCTGTGCGCACATACCCTACTCTGTGTCCCTGAAGAACAACTCTGTGTGTGGGTGTGTGGGTAAGAGGTCAGAATAGAGGTCACCAAAATAACCAGTCAATCACTAAACAAAAAAGCCAGCAATAATGATAACAAGCCCTAGAAGGCTAGAAGGCAGAATCAAGGCTTGCCATAATACATTCTCTAAACTGTCCGCTTTCCAACAAAAAATTGAAACATAAAGAAACAAGAAAGTATGACTCATATAACAGAAAGAAAAAAAGCCGGCAACTGAAACTGCCTGTGAGAGGAACTGGATGTTGAATTTAACAGAAAAAAATTAAAAGTAGCGTTGTATTTATGTTCATAGAATTAAAGGTAACCCTGATAAAAGTAAAGGAAAGCATGATGACAATCCAGTATAATAACTGAAATTATAAATTCACTACCAGGCTTAACAGATTTGAACCAGCAGAAGAAAGAATTAGTGAGTGCACATTTGGCTTACAAACAATCATACATCAATCCATTATATAATCTAGATGAAAGGGCCAAATTCCTAGAAACTGCTACTTAAGAAGAAACAGAACTTCAAGAAGTGAAGAGAGTAAATAAGCTATCAAACAAACAAAAACTACCTAAAAAGAAAAGCCCAGGTCCAGATGGCTCTACCACTGAATTTTACCAACATGAAAAGATGTATTAATACCAATTCTTCATAAATTCTTCCAAAAAACAGAAGAGGAAGGAGCATATTCCAACTAATTTTATGAAACCAGTATTACCCCATCACCAAAAAAAAAAAAAAAATACAAAACAAAACAGATAATGACATTGCAAGAAGTTTACAGAGCAGTATCTTTTATGAATATGGACATAAAATTCCTCAACAAAATATTAGCAAACCATATCCAGCAATATATATAAAAAGAATTATATACCATGATCAAGTGGGATTTATTCCAGGGATTCAAGCATGGTTTCACACCTGAGAAATCTATTAATATAATAGAACATATCAACAGACTAAAACCAAAGATCACATGATCACCTCAACAGACAAAGAAAACATTTGACAAAATCCAACATCCTTTCATGATAAGGATACTCAACAATATAGAAATAGAAGTGAACGTCCTCAGCCTCATAAAGGTAATGCACAAAAAACCACAGCTAACATCACACTTAACCATGAAAGACTAGATGTTTTCTCTCAAAGATCAGGAACAAGACTACGATGTCCACTTTAGAGGCTTTTATTAAAAATTGAAATGGAGGTTACAGCCTGGACAATTAGGCATGAAAAAGAAATAAAAGGCATCCAAAATGGAAAGGAAGAAGTAAAGCTACCCCAGCTCACAGATTTACATAATCTTGTATATTAAAAATCTTTAGGTGGGTGGACAGTGGTGGCCCAGTGGCAGAATTCTTGCCTGCCATGCCAGAGACCTGGGTTGGTGCCTGCACATGAAAAAAAAAAAACTTAAGGAAGCCACTAAAAGTCTAATAAATGAGTTCAGCAAAGTTGCAGGATAAAAGGTCAATATATAAAAAACAATTATTTTTCTGTATGGTTATAATGACCAACCGAAAATTTATCAAAGAAGTATAAAATTTACAACTTTGAAAGCTACAAATGGTTGTTGAAAGAAATTAAAGATCTAAATAAATGGAAAAATATTTCATGCTCGTGGATGGGAAGACCTATTATTGCTTAGATGGCAATACAACCCAAATTGACCTACAGAGTCAATACAATCCCTATCAGAATCTCAACTGACTCTTTTTTGTACAAACTCATAAAATTCATATAGAATTATACGGTCACAGAATAGCCAAAGCAATTTTGAAAAAGAAAATAAAGTAGGACTCACATCCTGATTTCAAACTTTACTACAAAGCAATGACAACAATCAAGACAATGTGGTATTGGCACACGGAGGCCAACCCTTCAATGGGAAGGAATAGTTTTTCAACAAATGGTGCTGACAACTGGATAACCACATGAAAAAGAATGAATTGAACTCCTATCTCACACCACATATAAAAATTAACTCAAAATGGATGAAAGACCTAAATAAAGCTCAGAAGAAAACATAGAGATAAATCTTCATGACCTTGGACTTAAAAAAAGGATTCTCTAATATGATTCTAGAAGCATGAGTATCAAAAACAAACAGGCAAGCAAACTGGACTTCATCAAAATTAAAAACTTTTGTGCTTCAAGGACACTATCAAAAAAGTAAAAAGACAACCCAAAGAACAAGAGAAACTATTTTCAAATTTTATCTCTGATAAGGGATTTATATCTAGAGTATATAAAAAACTCTTGTAACTCAATATAGTAAAAGGACAACCCTCTTTAAAAAGGACAAAGGATGCAAAAAGACATGTCTTCAAAGAAAATATACAAACGGCCAATATGCACATGAAAAGATGTCTCTGAGAAATGAAAATCAAAACAATAATGAGATACCACTTGTCATCCTCCAGGATAGCTAGAATCAAAAAGCTGCAACAAGTGCTGGTAGGATATGAAGAAAATGAAACCTCATAACTCTGTAAAACATGATGGCAATTTCTCAAAAACACAAGTTACTATATGACCCAGCAATTCCACTCCTAGGTATCTACCCACAAGAAATGAAAACATGTATCTACACAAATGTTTATAGCAGTGTTATTCATAATCTGAAAAGGTAGAAATGGTCTAAATTGACCATTTACGTATGAATGGATAAACAAAATGTGGCATATTCATACAATGGACTATTTGTTGACCATAAGGAATGAAGTATTGATATATGCCACAACAAAGATAAATTCTGAAACAAGCCACACACAAAATACCCACATACTAAATGATTCCACTAATATGAAAGTGTAGAATATGGAAAATCTACAAAGACAGAAGGTAGATTAATGATTGCTTAGGGCTAGAGGCTGTACAGGAATATAGGAAGGTGATAATTAAAAGATATGAGATTTCTGTTGGTACGATGAAATGATCTAAAATTGACTGTGGTGATAGCTGCACATATATGTAGATACTAAAAGCTACTGAACTGTACACTCTGAATGAATAAACTGTATGGTATATGAATTATATCTTATACAGCTATTAAAAATTATAAAGTTGCCATTTCATAAGTGAATCAGCTAATAGTTCTCCTTTTCCACCCATTTTGAGAAAGCTAACAGTTTAGTGTTACTGATATATGTATTTTAAGGTTTTTTTTTTCCTTTTCTGATTATAAGAACAATGCATACTTACATGGAAAAGAATGTAGGAGGAAATAAAGTCACACATATATTAACTACCCAAAGATTTTAACTATTATTATTTTGGCATATTTTCTTCTAATTTTTATTCTGTCTCCTTTGATATTGATGTAATTCTACTGTATAAATGTATTTTTCCCATTTAATAATACAAGTACTTCCAAGTAAATATATATGCTTTATTGCTTTAAAAATAATATAATGGCTATACAATATTGTCAGATATATATATACAAAATATATATACAAAAACATTACTGTATTTAGACATTCCATTTCCCCTAACCTTATCACTGTGGTTGCTAATAGGAATTGTGCTTGCACTCACCTCCACTCTTCCATATTTCCTGAAAGTCCAACCCAACACAATAAAACAAATAACAGACACATACAAGAAATAAAGATATAAAAGGAAATAAAATGTCATGATTTACAAAAGACATCATTTAGAAAGTTCTAAAAAATAGATATTAACAGAACTAATATGACTTTTCAGCAAGATAGTCCAATACAAAATCAACAACAAAAAAATCAACAGCTTCTTTCTACATCAGTAGTAATCAACTGGAAATGTAAAAGAAAAAATATTTTCTTCAGAATAGCAACAACACCTGAGAATCAATCTAACTATAAATTGCAAGATCTCAAGGAAGAAGATTTAATAAAAGACATAAAACAAGACCTGAATAGAGAAAAATATCTGCCTATGAATGAGAAGAATATTGTAAAGTTGCTAATTTTTATAAAATTAATCTATAAATTGAATGCAGTCATAAATTAAATTCAAAACTTTTTCATGAAACTCTATTAGATGATTCAACATGTGAGAGATCAGCCAAAACAATTTTTAAAAAGTAGAATAAAGATGTTATAAAGTTATAGTAATTAATGTAGTTACTGGATTAGTATAGTATAATGAAAAACTTGGCTGTCTTTTGTCCCCAGTTGCTGGGCAAGCAACCTCTGAATCTTTGGAATTTTCTATGATATGAGTCTTTTGCTCTTCATGCTGGGCCAGGGGAACATTTGTTGGTTACAAGGTGGGGCCAGCCAAACCTGCAGTTTAGTGGGAGCTGACCATGCCAGAAAGACCAAACTATGTGATTAGAGGGGTTTGGGGGCTTCAAGCAACGTCAAATTAGCCCACTTTCCCGATCTTTTGGAGGGAATGGTGCCTAAAAGATTGAGTTCAGCTACAATGAGTATATCAATCTAATGAGACCCCATATAAATGAAAGATACTCAATACCCCAAAGAGCTTCCATGATTGATAAGAAACATCTCTGTCAGGAAGGTGGTGAGTTCAGATCCTCTTAGACCTCACCCCATGCTTCCATTCTTTTGAATTATTTGTATTCTCTTACTATTAAAAAAACTGTAATTCTAAGTACAGCATTTTCACTGAGTTTTGTGTCATTCTAGACAACTATCAAAACAAAGGGGGTCTTTTTATTTCTTTTTCTGGAGTGATGGAAACGGTCTAAAAATGATCATGGTGATGAATACACAAGTATATGATGATATTGTGAACCACTGACTGAACTCCATGTATGGACTGTATGTGTGTGAAGATATGTCAAATAAAAAACATTAAAAAAAAAAAAGAAAAAAGAAAAAAGGGGGTGGTGAGAACCCCAGAAATTGTAGTCAATTGGTCAGAACTGCATGTTGCCTGAGTCCCTGAACTTGCAACTGATGCTTGAAGGGGAATCTTGTAGAGAATTGCTCTTATTCTGTGCAATCTGGCCTAACTCCAGGTAGTTAAGAGTCAGAATTAAACTGGATTGAATTATTGCAATCTTTGCAGTTGCTGACTGCAGGATTTCAATAATCATTACAGTTAGCAGTAAGGTCAGACCTTAATCTGAAACACACTCGGGTATACATGAACATTTAAAGATGGCATCTTAAGTCAGAGGGGAAAAAGATGAAATAACCTAGTTGAGATTATTGGCTATCTGGGCTGGTGGGGGATGGGAGGAAGTTTAAATCCCTATCTTACACCATTCACAAATGTAAATTGCAAACTTCAATACAAAAACAAAATAAAACATAAAACAACAAAAACATTGGAAGAAAATACAGAAGTACCACATGGTTTTCTTAAACAAGACCCCAAAATAAAAGTTAAAGGAAAAGACTGATAAATTTGACCTTATTAGAATTTTAAATTTCTTAAGACAAGTACACAATTTCATCTTATCAAATGCTTCAAACAAAACTAGTGGTGTCATCATTATTGTTCTTTTTTTTGGCATGGGCAGGCACTGGGAAACAAACCTGGGTCTCTGGCATGGCAGGCGAGAATTCTGCCACTGAGCCACCGTCACACCACCCGTCATTATTATTGTTGATTTTTGTCTTTCATACTCTATTACCAACCCTTCAAAATATATCCAGATTCTAAGCACTTCTTCAACACCTCCACCGTTTGTGCCTTAATCCGAGTCACTATCTTCTCTTGCCTGATTACTACAATCATTTCCTAACTGGTCTCCCTGACACCACTGCCCTCCTGTGTCAGTCCCTTCTTAACATACTTGCAAGAAGGATTTTTTTTCAATTTTTTTATTGTATAATATAACATATATACAAAGCAAAGAAAGAAAAAAGCAATAGTTTTCAATGCACTCTTCAACAAGCAGTTATAGGACAGATCCCAGAGTTTGTCATGGGCCACCATACCATCTTCTCAGATTTTCACTTCTAGGTGCTCCAAAACACTGGAAGCTAGAAAGAATAAATATTTTATCACAACTGACTTTTTTTTCTTTTGTCAAAAATAACATATATACAAAACAGCAATACATTTCAAAACACAGCTCAACAATTACTTGTAGAACATATTTCAGAGTTTGGTATGGGATATAATTTTACAATTTCAGGTTTCTAATTCTAGCTGCTCTAAGATACTGGGGACTCAAAGAAATATCAATAAAATGATTCTGCAATCATACTCATTTATTAAACCCTATCTTCTCTGTATAACTCCAGGGGCTAAGGCCATTCTGAATTTTCCATATTGGAAGGATCTGTCACTAATATGGGGTAGGGAGATGGAATTCTCTGATGTCTGGAATCAGAGACATCAGAGCTAGGTTTCAGGACTTATCTGGACAAGGGGCCCATCTGGAGGTTGTAGGTTTCTGGAAGGTTACTTTAGTGCATGAAACTCTTGTGAAATCTTATATATTACCCTAGGTGTTCTTTAGGTTTGGCTGGAATAGTCCTGGTTGGGGGTTGCAGGTTATGATAGGTAGCAAGGTCTAACTGAAGTTTGCATAGGAGCAATCTCCAGAGTAGCCTCTAGACTATTCGAACTTTACTGACACTGATACTTTATTAGCTACACTTCTTTTTCTTCTTTTGGTCAGGATGGACTTGTTGATCCCATGGTGCCGGGGCTGGATTCATCCCTGGGAGTCATCTCCCATGTTGCCAGGGAGACTTTCACTCCTGGATGTCATGTCCCACGTAGGGGATGGCAGTAATTTCACTTACAGAGTTGGGCTTAGAGACACTGAGGCCACATCTGAGTAATGAGAGGTCCTTCAGAAGTAACTCTTAGGCATGCCTATAGGTAGTCTAAGCTTCTCCACTACCTACATAAGTTTCACAAGAGTAAGCCTCATGATCGAGAGCAAACTTTTGGTTTTATTGATTCGTTCTATACTTCTTTTATTCTCCCATTCATTTGTCTGTGCTTTGATCTTTGTTAATTCTCTTCTTCTATTTGCTTTGGAGTTAGTTTGCTGTTCTTTCTCAAGTTCCTCCAGGTGTGCTGTTAAGTCCTCAGTTTTTGCTCTTTCTTGTTTTTTAATTCAGGCTTTTAGGGCAATAAATTTCATTCTTAGCACAACCTTTGCCACATCCCATAAGTTCTGTTAATTTGTGTTCTCATTTTCATTCATCTCCAGAAAGCTACTGATTTCTCTAGCAATTTCTCCTTTGAACACTGGTTGTTTAATCTGCATATATTTGTGAATTTTCTCATTCTTTGGTGGTTATTGAGATCCAGCTTCATCCCATTGTGATCAGAGAAAGTGCTTTGAATAATTTCAGTGTTTTTAAATTAAAAAAGACCTGTTTTGTGCTCCAGCATATGATCTATCCTGAAGAACGTTCCATGAGCACTAGAGAAGTGTGTATATCCATCTGCTTTGGGTGCATTGTTCTGTATATGTCTGTTAGGTCTAATGCATTTATCAAGTTATTTAACTTCTCTATTTCCTTGTTGATCTTCTGTCTGTTATTCTATCTATACAATACAGGAGAGTGGTGTATTGAAGTTTTTTGTTATTATTGTTGAAACATCTTCCGCTTCCTTCAGTTTTGCCAAGATCTGTCTTATGTACTTTATAGTGGGCATGTGCTTTTTCTGTTAATTTCAACTATAGACAAGAGGGAAAGGGTTAGAGGTCCTGAAACTTAGGTAAGACTGGAAATGTGGCTCCTGTGTTAACTACAAAAGGATGGCTAGAGGATGGCTACTATGAGGAGGCTACCCTGGGCTCAGCCGCAGAGATGGGAACAGTCAGAGCTGAAGAGTCCATGCCCCGTCTGTCTTCAGTCACTAGGCCAAAGAGGTCTGAGACTTTAAATCCTATAGGAGGGCTACTTGCCAAGGATGGCTGCCTATTCCTGTGGTGAGATGCTGAAGGACAGTCAGCTTTCCAGTGTCCTGTCTTATGGCAAAGAGGGTAAGGCCCTAGAGGTAGCTTGGAATTAGGGCAAACTCTTGCCCAATGTCTTTCCTGGCCACAGTGTAAACATGGACCTGGAGGTGGCTTATTTCCTGATTTGTTCCATCTCACCAGGTGAGGGTGATCCTTGCAAGGCATTGGCTAATAATAAATAGTGAACGTCTTTGCATTCCCGTCTGAGTTTTTTCTGGGTTGATTTTTTGGTTTCCCTTTTCCTCCTGCCTATTTTTGAAAACACGGAAAGCAACCCAGATGAGTTTATCCTGTGGTATTTGGGGTCCCTGCTCCAGCTCTTGAAGTTTTTTACGAATGCCTGGAGTTGAGTATGTTATGAAGTGTGTGTGTAGGAAAAGGTGCACTTCAGGTGAGGTGGATTTAGAGCAGCATACTTATCTGAGAATTGAAGTCGTTAGGAGGCTCATAAAAGCCAAAGGATTCTTATTCAATCCTTGGGAGAGTTCTAAAAGTTTGTCATAATTGACTGCCTTAGATCCTGCTTTTTTTATTCATTCCATTAGACAAGAGAGGAAGTGGCGCAACCTGAGTAAGTCAGGGGAGTTGGGTTGGTAATTTCAATTAGGGAGAAATGCAGCAGAGCCCTGTGAGTAAGTTTATGGGGTCAGTGGCAAAAAATTGCTCTACATGAGCAGTAGTTGCTGCCCAAATGCGTTCTTTTTCCCCCAGAGTGACAGAGGAAGTAAGGATTACAGCTGCACCTTAGTAGGTGAGATTATAGGTTTGAGTTAGATATTTAAATTCATGTCCTTCTACTTCCCTAAGAGGAAAAATAATGGCAGAGGGGGTGGCAGTTGAGGATGAGGAAGTGGGGAATTTGGCACTAGGCTGAGAAGAGGGGTAAGGTAAGAGAAGAAGTAGGGGATGGGGAGGGGAGAAGGGTGAGGAGGAAGAGGAAGCGTGGGGAAGAGTGGAGGGTTGGGGGGAGGGGGACAGTGGTGGAAGAGAGGCAGAAGGTTGCGGAGGTCATTAGGAGGCAGGTGATCGGCTAGGTTGAAGAAGTTGCTGGGAGGGGGAGAAGAGGGGGAAGAGGTAGGGAGGTTGGCTTTTCCCAAGAGAGAGGAGTGAGAGGTTTTGCTTTTTTGTTGAGGAGGAGGATGTGGTATGTAATGTAGTTAGAGAAAAACAGCGAGGATTTAGCACACAGTGTCCAGAAAGATTAGGCATAGGGTACTTTACCCCACTTCGAAGACTGTCGCAAGAAGTTATCAGAGTCAGTAAGAATTTTAAGATCAAAAGTACCACTTTCAGGCCAATGATTTTGGCTGCCCAGAGGGTACTGGGGCCAAGCCGTGGCAGAGTAAAATAAAAGGTTCTTTGGTTTGATGTTGCCTTGTAGCTCCAGTTTTTTTTAAGGTGGTGTAACAGACAGCCTAAGGGATGTCTTTAGGAGGAACAGATTGTGTTGCCCCCATAGCCAGGAAAGAGAGAGCATGAGAAAGCCAGAAAGAACAAGAACACCCAGTAGGGACACTCTTTGGGGTCACAGTTCAGGGACGTAGACTGTGTCTCTGAAGAAGAGAGGTGGGCATTCCCACATCAGTGTGTCAGAGAGAGAGAGTCTCAAATGGAGTCTGGGCATCCCCAGAATCCACTGGGACTAGGATCAGGAGCAGAGCAATAGCCTGTGGGAGGTCCTGACGAAGCACTTACATTTGTGAGAGGAGAGCTCTGACCACTCTGTCCTGGATGGGGTGGGGTGTTCCTGAAACACTGAACAAAACTGTCCTGAGAGTGGGGCCTGGGACCCAAAATGGAACCTCCATGCTGTGTACACCTGAGCCCAAATTGCTGCGGATCCTGCCAATATGTCTTGTGAATGTATTCCAGCACAACCCAATTCCTCAGTCTTATTTATAGTAGGAGAGCTCCAGTGTTGAGTGCTGGGTGTGGCAAAGTGAAAGGAGGGATGTTCAAGCTACAGTGGACAGAGTGAAGACATAGCTGGTTTCGGCACCATATGTGAGAACAAAATGTGGGGGTGGGGGGGTGGGTCAGCCCAACACTCATAACCATGCAGCGAGCAGAGGCAAGGAAAGATTTACTGCAAGAAGGGGAGGGGGATAAAGCAGGCGAAAGAGGATAAGGGAACATTTTCTTCAGGGAGGGGGAAGAGGAAAGGTGGGAAGGGGAAAGAGGGCGAAGGAACACTTTCTTCAAGAGCTTAAAGAAAATGTCCCATCACTTTTGATCTTTCTCCCACTCTTTGGGAGTATTTGGGCTATGCCCATTCTAACTTTTTCATGTTGGAAAGGGCTGTCAATAATAGGAGGTAGGGAAATGGAACTAGCTGATGTTCTGGAGAGGCTGGTGCCTCTAGGTTTCAGGACTTATCTGGTCCAGGGACCCAGAAGGATCATTTTTAAATGTATAGTCAGATCACGTCTCTTCTCTGCTAAAACCTCTGGCTCCCCATTTCACTCATAGTGAACTTTATAATCACCTATAAAACTGGCCACCCAACACCTCCCCAATCTCATGACCTGGCTTACTCTACTTGCGCCACACTGGCTTTCTTATCAATGCTTGTCATACTAGGCATACTCCCAACTTGAGGCCTTTGCATTTCTGTTCTTTCTCCCAGGAATGGTATATATTTCTCAGTATATATATGCTAAACTTACTTACTTCCTTTAAGTCTTTGGTCAAGTCACCTTCTCAATGAGGCCTACCTAGTCTGACCACTCTATTTAAAACTATTACAGCCTCCTCTGTCCAGAAATGCCAACTCCCTTATACCTTGCTTAACATTTATCACAGACCAATCACACGAAATGATATTCACTGTAGCAGTGTTTGTAACAGTATAAAATACGATACAACCTAAATATCTATTAATTGGGAAACAGCTGAGTAACTGTGGAATAGTCACACTATGGAATGTTATATTGTAGTTAAAAAGAATCAGAGAAGGTGGAATAGTAACCCATACCTAACTGAAATCTGTTCTACAACTAATTGTTGCGATGTGCTCTGAAATTTATTTATTTATTTATTTTTCACAAAAAAGAAAAAAAAATTTCTTCTAGCCTCTAGTGTTTTATAGCAGCGAGAAGGAAAATCTGAAATAGCAGAATGGTGTCATGATCAGGGACATGTGTCAACTTGGCCAAGCTGTGGTACCTGTTTTATCTGGTTGGGCAAGTGCTGGCCTGTCTGTTGCAATGAGGACATTTCATAGAATTAGATCATGATCATGTCAGCTGCATCCACAGCTGATTCCATTTGTAATCAGCCAAAGGGGAGTATCTTCTACAATGAATGATGCTTAATCTAATCACAGGAAGCCTTTTAAGGAGGACTCAGAGGAGATAGGTTCCATTCCTGCTTCAGCTGGTGAGTCTCTCCTGTGGAGTTCGTCCAGACCATCCATCAGAGTCGTCGGCTTCACAGCCTGCCCTGTGGATTTTGGACTCTGTGTTCCTGTGGTCACGTGAGACACTTTTATAAATTTTATATTTGCAAGTGTTCCCTGTTGATTCTGTTTCTCTAGACAACCCTAACTAATACAAATGGTAACCATTAAAAATTTCTTCTGTATTTACTTGTTGAAGTGTACTATAAAAATCATTGTTTTTCTTTCTTTTTCTTGTACATATGTTATATTTAATAATAAAAAATGTTTATAAAAAAAAAGAAAGAGAACTCTATATACTAACATAAAACATACCACATTGGTTAAGAAACACAGTTGAGCAACACAAAATTGCTGATAGATGTGTACAATGTGATAAATATAACTATGATATATTCAACTACAGATACTACACAGGTAGGAAAATATCTGAAAGAATATATAACAAACTGATTAAAACTATTTACCTCTAAGAAGGGGTCTGAGATTGGGATGTAGTCAATGAGAGCTTCAGTCTTAGTTCTAACAGTTGCACTTGTTTTTAAGAAAGGAAAATGTCTCCATTTAAAAGGGAAAACAAAAACAGGTAATTTAATAGACCCAATATGGAATTTCATTATTGCTTTTATTTGTATTTATATGATTCCTTATGGAGTTGTTTGAATTTTGAACTGGCCATTTGAATATTCTTTCTGAATTCTTTATGTCCTTTATCCATTTATCTATTGGGACTCAGATCTTTTTCTTTTGTGTGGCTCTATACAGTAAGGACCCTTTCACTTACTGGTTGCAAATACTGTGTGTGCTGCATATATTTTAACTATATACATTGAAATCAAAGGAAATATGGTTTGGTAAATGGTCAGCTATAACTGACAATAAAAATAGCTTAACACTTTAATTATATTTATAAGGAACCACAGGGGATAAAATATAAATGAAATTGTCAATTTCCTCAGACTGTTATTGAATCTTTTAGCACTTCACACCAACCCCTTAAAGTAATTAGGACAGTTAATATTTTGATTTTTTAGATAAAAAAATAGACCCAAAAGTAATCCAACTGGGCCTTATTTCTTCCCAGGAAAAAAAATCATTTGCAAGTTTTTTTCTTATAGTGAATACTAGATAACACTGTGCAGGTAAGAGATCCATAACTTAAATACAAAGAACCCAACTATCAATCTACCTACCTATAAATGAATTACCCTACCTACCAATTGAAGGAAAATGATCTACATCACAAGTTACACAGCAAGTTCAAAAGACAATTTTGCGGCACTGTTGTTTCTTACACAAAGGCTAGGAAACAAGTTTTCTACTAGAATTGAAACTGGAAAAACAAAAACTGTTGATTTCTAAAACAGAAAACTTGCCAGAGCAGGGGGAGATGAGGTAAATGCCAGGTGGGGGTGAGGGATGACTTCTTACTATTCTGGATAATATTAAAATGATTCTTTTTAAGTTCTGGGAAGATGGCAGAACAGGATAGGTATATTCCATTACTGCTTCAAGGAACAGCTAGAGAAAGGATGGGATGGCAATTCTACAGTGTAAATGACCTGAGAGGGTCTCCTACACCACACAGGGAAGCTATGGGTACAAAAGCTAAAGAATTAAGATGCAGGGAACCAGAGACCATCCAGCTAGTGCAAACAGCCTAACAAGCCCCTTTTGAAATGGAAGCCAGGAGTCCAAAGGAATGCAGAGACAGGGAGACAGGGACAAGGAAGCATCAGCATAGGGTCCTCAACCTGTGCATATACCAGTGCTGCAACCTGGCACTGCACTGTTGTGTCCTGTCCCACACTCCACATCCTGCTCTGTGACCATCCCACAAATACAAAGCTTTAGACTACTGAAGGAAATCAACTTCCAAAGTAACCCTGTCAAGATATTTACACGCCTCAAAGGCAACAGAAGATCACTAAGCATATCACGATGCAAACAGACAGAGCCAAGCCTAACGACCAAATTAAAAAAACCAGAGAAGACACAGACTTTGGAACAACTAATCAAAGATGTTCATATAACTCTACTAAATAAAATCAGTGAGATGGCTAATGAAATAAAGGAGATCAAGAAGACACTAGAAGAATATAAAGAGGAATTTGAAAGAATAAATAGAAAAACAGCAGATATCACAGAGATTAAAGAAGCTGTAGACCAAATAAAAAATATACTAGAAACACACAACAGCAGATATGAAGAGGCAGAAGAAAGAATAAGTGAACTAGAGGACAGGACAACTGATTTCAAACACACAAAAGAGCCAATGGCAAAAAAGACTGAAAAATCTGAAGTGGATCTCAGGGAAATGATGGAAAAAACAAAGCACAATATAAGAATCACTGGTTTCCCTGAAGGAAATTAAAAGAGCAAAGGCTAGGAAAATTAGTTGAGGATAATGAGGGAAAACTTCCCAACTCTTATAAAGGACATAAATATACAAATCAAATAAGCCAAATGAACTCCAAATAGAATAAACTGAAATAGGCCTTCCCCAAGACACATATTAATCAGTCTGTCAAATGTTGAAGGGAAGCATAAAATCTTGAAAGCAGCAAGAGAAAAACAATCTGCTACATACAACAGAATCCACAAAGGACTGAATTTGGACTACTCAACTGGCACTATGGAGGTGAGAAGGCAGTGGTATGATACATTTAAGATCCTGAAAGAGAAAGACTTCCAGCCAAGAATTCTGGACCCAGAAAAACTGTCCTTCAAAACTGAAGAAGAGATTAAAATTTTCACAAATGCTGAAAGAATTTTTCAACAATATACAAGAATACTAAAGGGAATTCTGAACTGAAAAAAAAAAAAAAGACAGGAGAGGGAGCTCTAGAGAAGGGCACAAAACTGAAGACTACCAGTAAGGATAACTTAAATCATAAAAAGAAAAAGAAAAAGAAGGGAAAAATATATAGATCTGAAAAATGAAATTCAAAGGATAAGATGGTGGATTCAAGAAATGCCTTTACAGTAATAACTTTGAATGTTAAAGGATTAAATTTACCAATTAAAAGATACAAACTGGTAGAATGGATTAAGAAATATAATACAGCTATATGCTGCTTACAAGAGACTCATCTTAGACACACAAGGATGCACTCAGATTGAAAGTGAAAGGATGGAAAATGATGTTCCATGCAAGATGCAAACAAAAGAAACACAGGAACAGCTATACTAATATCAGACAAAATAGTCTTCAAATGTAAAGACATCATAGGAGACAAAGAAGGACATTATATATTAATAAAATGGGGAATTCACCAAAAAGAAGTAATAATCATAAATATTTATGCTCCCAGTCAAGGAGCCCCAAAGTACATAAAATAAACATTGGCAAAACTGAAGGGAACAACAGGTGTTTCAACAACAACAGTGGGAGACTTCAGTACACCACTCTCCTCTATAGACAGAACAACCAGACAGAGGATCGATCAACAAGGAAATAGACAACATAATTCGATAAATGAATTAGACCTAACAGATAAAATATAGATCATTACACCACCAAACACCAGGCTATACTTTGTTCTCTAGTGCTCATAGAACATTCTCCAGGATACATCATATGTTGGGGCACAAAACAAGTCTTTATAAATTTAAAAACACTGAAATTATTCCAAGCGCTTTCTCTGATCACAATGAAATGAACCTAGAAATCAACAACCACCAAAGAATGAGAACTTTCACAAATAATGGAGATTAAATAACATACTCTTAAACAATAAGTATGTCAAAGAAATTGCTAGAGAAACCTGTAGCCATCTGGAGATGAATGAAAATGAGAATACAACATATTAGAACTTATGGGATGCAAAAAAGGCTGTGCTGAGAGAGAAATTTATTACCTAAATGCCTATATAAAAAAAGGTGAGAGTCAAAACCCTTCTGGGTTCTTTAACCCTACTGCACACTAGACTATGGGAATAAACAGATGAATAAAATACACTGCCTGCCCTGCAGTTACTGGACTGGCTTCTGGGACAGCAAAGGTGGGAGAAAGATACTCTCCCCTCCCATATGACCTGAAACAGCTGTTCTAAAAGTGTACCTCTGGGGGTCCCAGAGATCCTCTCAGTGGATCTGTGTTCCTTCCTTTTCTAACTCCCTGTATGTGTAAGATTGGACTTTCATCATGCACTTCAACCAACATACCACATCACAGAATATTGAACACAGAAGCAGAAATAAGAGTTGACCTATCTTCTATTAAGCTGAATATTGAAGAAATATGCAAAAATATAAAACCATAGCTCTCCTTGCAACAGTTTTTTTAGGACAGAAAAAGTCATTCATTAAAATATGTTTATGTAAAAAAAAACAGATGAAAGAGTAAAAATCAAGGACTTAACTGCTCACCTGGAGGAACTTCAGAAAGAACAGCTAACTAACACCAAAGCAAACAGAAGAAGAAAAATAACAAAGATTAAAGCAGAGTTAAATGAATGGGATAACAAAAGAACAATAGAAAGAATCACTAAAACCAAAAGTTGGTTCTTTGAGAAAATCAATAAAATTGATGGACCACTAACAAGGATGACAAAGAAAAAAAGAGAGGATGCAAATAAAATAAGAAGTGAGAAGAAGGTTATTACCACAGACCCTGAAGAAATAAAAATAATATGAAGAGGATACTATGAACAACTATAAGCCAAAAAACTAGACAACTTAGATGGAATGGACAAACTCCTAGAAACATAGGAACAAGCTACAATGACTCAAAAAGAAAGAGAAGCTCTCAACAAATCAATCACAAGTAAAGAGATTCAACAGTGATCAATAATCTCCCTATAAAGAAAAGCCCAGGGCCAGATGGCTTCACAGGGGGATTTTATCAAACATTCCAAAAAGAACTAACACCAATCTGGTTCAAACTTTTCCAAAAAACTGACGAAAAAAGGAACATTACTGTGCCAGTTTAAAAGGATGTATGTACCCTAGAAAAGCCATGTTTTAATCCTAATTACATTTTGTAAAGGCAGCTATTTCTTCTAATCCCTATTCAGTAATATACGTTTGAAACTGTAATTAGATCATCATCTCCCTGGAGATGTGACTCAATCAAGAGTGGCTGTCAAGCTGGATTAGGTAGAGATGTGTCTCCACCCATCTGGGTGGGTCTTGATTAATTTACTGGAATCCTATAAAAGAGGAAACATTTTGGAGAATGTGGGAGATTCTGAGAGAGCAGAATGACAGAGCCATGAGAAGTAGAGAGTCCACCAGTCAGTGACCTTTGAAGATGAAGAAGGAAAATGCCTCCTGGAGAGCTTCATGAAACAGGAAGCCAGGAGAGAAAGCTAGCAGATGATGCTGAGCTTGCCACGTATCCTTCCAGCCAAGAGAGAACTCCTGACTGTATTTGCCATGTGCCTTTCCACTTGAGAGAGAAACTCTGAACTTCATCAGCCTTCTTGAATCAAGGTATCTTTCTCTGGATGACTTATTGGACATTTTTATAGACTTGCTTTAATTGGGACATTTCCATGGCCTAAAAACTGTTAACTTGCAACTTATTAACTCCCCTTTTTAAAAGCTGTTCTGTTTCTGGTATATTGCACTCCAGCAGCTAGCAAACTAGAACAATTACCTAACTCTTTTTATGAAGCTAACTACCAGAACCGGGTAAAGATGCTATAAGAAGGAAAACTACAGGCCAATCTTTCTAATGAACAAAGATGCAAAAATTCTCAATAAAATACCAGCTAAAAGAATCCAACAACATGTTAAAAGAATTACACACCACAACCAGGTGCGGTTTTTATCAGGAATGCAAGGATGGTGCAACACAAGAAAATCAATTTATGTAACACAGCACATGAACAAATTGAAAGGGAAAAAAATCACATATCATCTCAATTGATGATGAAAAAGCATTTGACAAAATTCAACATCCTTTTCTGATAAAAACACTCCAAAAGATGGGAATCAAACGTAACTAACAACCTCAATATGATAAAGGGAATATATGAAAAACTGATAGCCAGCATCATACTCAATGGAGAGAGGATAAAAGCTTTCCCCCCTCAGGTCAGGAATGAGACAAGGATGCCCACTGTCACCACTATTATGCAACACTGCGCTAGAAGTTCTAGCTAGAGCAATAAGGCAGGGCACAGAAATAAAAGGCGTCCACATTGGAAAATAAAACTTTCATTTGTAGATGACATAATACTATACTTGGAACATCCTGAAAAATCTACACCAAAGTTACTTGAGCTAATAAACAAATTCAGCAAGGTGGCGGGATATACAATTAATTTGCAAAAATCAGTAAATTTCTATGCACAAGCAATTACATAGCTGAGAAGTCAGTTAAGGAAAAAATTTCATTCAAAATAGCAACTAAAAGAATCAAATACTTAGGAATGAACTTAATTAACTAGGGAAGTAAAAGAAAACTACATAACATTGCTAAAAGAAATCAAAGAAGATCTAAATAGGTGGAAAGACATTGTCTGCTCATGGATAGGAAGGCCAAATATAGTTAAGATGTCAATTCTATCCAAAATGATCTACAGATTCAACATAATACCAAGCAAAATCCCAACAACCTACTTAAGACTTGAAAAAGCTAACTACCAAATTCATCTAGAAGAGAAAGAGGCACTAAATAGCTAAATGCATACTAAAAAAGAACGAAGTGGGGGAATTAACACTCCCTGACTTTAAAAGCTATTATAAAGTCACAGTGGTCAAAACACCATGGTACTGGCACAAAGATAGAAGCATTGATCAATGGCATCAAATTCAGAGTACAGAAATAGACTACCAAATCCATGGTCAACTGATTATTGACATGGCTCCCAAATCCACTGTACTAGGACAAAACAGTCTTTTCAATAAATGTGCATGGGAGAACTGGATATCAATAACCAAAAGAATGAAAGAGGACCCTTACTTTACACCCTACACAAAAATTAACTCAAAATAAATCAAACACCTAAATATAAGAATAAGTAACATGAAGCTCCTAGAAGAAAACAGAGAGAAGCATCTTCAAGACCTAGTAATAGGAGACAGCTTCCTAAACTTTACAACCAAAGTACAAGTAATAAAAGGAAAAATAGGAACTCCTCAAAATCAAATGCTTTTGCACCTCAAAAGACTGTCAAAAAGGTGAAGAACCAGCCAATTCAATAGGAGAAAATATTTGGAAATCACACATCGGATAAAGGTTTGATACTGCGTATATGTAAAAAAAATCAAACAACTCAATAACAAAAGAACAAATAACCCAATTGTAAAATGACTAAAGATATGAATAGGCAGTTTCTGAAGAGCAAGTACAGATGGCTAAAAAGCACATGAAGAGATGCTCCTTTTCATTAGCTATAAGGAAAATGCAAATGAAGACCACAAGAGATACCACCTCACACCTATAAGAATGGCTACTATTAAAGAAACAGGAAACTACAAATGTTGGAGAGGATATGGAGAAATTGGGACACTTACGCACTGCGTACGTGGGATTGAATAATGGTACAGCCACTATGGAAGAGAGTTTGACGATTCCTTAGGAAACTAAATATCAAGTTGCCAGTTTAAATCTGTTGTGTACCCCAGAAAAGCAATGTCCTTTAATCTGCATTCAATATTGCTGGGTGGGAGCTTTATGATTGCTTCCATGGGGATGTGACCTACCCAACTGTAGGTGGTAACTTTTGATAACATATTTTCCATGGAGATGTGTCTCCACTCATTCATTCAAGGTGAGGTTGCTTACTGGAGCCCTTTAAGAGAGAACCATTTTGGAAAAACTTTATAGTCATGAGAGCCACGAACACCACAAGAGTCATGAGAGCCACCAGAACCGAAAGAGCCAACAGAAAGGACAGAGTCCCAGGAAAGCCAGTGAAGAGAAAGCTACCAGATCTTGCCATGGGCCTTTCCGGCTGTGAGAGAAACTTTGAAAGTTATCAGCCTTCTTGAACCAAGGTATCTTTTCCTGGATGTCTTAGATTGGACATTTTTATAGCCTTGCTTTAATTAAGACATTTTCAGGGCATTAGAACTGTAAACTTGCAACTTAATAAATTTCCCTTTTTAAAAGCCGTTTCACTTCTGGTATATTGTATTCTGGCAGTTCAACAAATGAAAATACCCGGTAATAACACTACTCGGTACTTACCCAGAAGAGCTGAAAGCAGTGACACAAACATATTTGCACACCAATGTTCACAGGAGCATTATTCACAATTGTCAAAAGACAGACAATCCAAGTGCCCATCAACAGACAAGTAGATTAACAAAATGTGGTATATACATACAATGAAATTTTATGCAGCAGTAAGACAAAATAATGTCCTGAAGCACATGACAAGATGGATGAGCCCTGACGACATATGCTAAGTGAAATAAGCCAGATTGAAAAAAGGGTAGTTCCTTTATGATTCTAATTTTGTGACCATGGTAAAAGTAAAGTCAGATACATAATATAATTCATATATTACAGATTATAGGGGACCTAAAGCTAGATGGAAGCTAGAGGTGAGTGAAAAGTTAGCTAATGATGTTGAAGCTAAAGGTAAGGGAATAGACAGAAGTGGACACAGGTCAATAGTGGGTCTATAAGTAATATTACCATATTGAAGGTGAACATTACTGAAAAGGGTTTTATAGACCCATGTATCCCCAATGATTAACACTACAAACACAGATAAGTTCTTGCAAAGGTATGAATGAACCACTGCAAAGGTATGAATCTTGTATAAAGAGTATATAAATTTGGCATATAATGGGGAAACTTCCATTGCAAGCTATGGACTGTTAAACTGGAAAACATCAACAGTACCACAGTAATAACAGGGGTAAAGAATGGGGGGAGAGATAAGAGTTAAGGGGAGGTTTAGATTTTGTATTTGGTGAGGGTGTGTTTATTGGTTATCTTTCTCTTGAAAACAATGAAATTATCTAAAATTGAGACTGCTGATGGACTGGTGGACTCTGAACATTATACATGACACCCAATGAATGGAGGTGGCTGAAGGATGTGCTGATTGAGAAGTAGATTGGCAAATGATGGTGTATACATCTGATTGAATAATTGGACTGCAATAATAAGGAACAAAGCTGGGAGGCATGCAACATTGTGAATGAACCTGTGGGACATTTAGTGAGGCAAAATAAGCCAGAAACAAAAGAGTAATTATTGTATGGTCTTATTCAGAATATACTTATAGAAAATAGGGACTTAGATTGTAAGCTCTTATAGCAACCACATTTAGTCCAGAGTGGTAACTGTTATTTTTGGATTTTGAGAGGCTGTTTTCATTCTTATTTACAGATAAGAATGAAACCAATCAGGTCAGGATAAAGGAGATTCAGAATACAGGGGTAACGAAGACATTGTCTATATTTTAGAACCTCATCTACTCTTTGAGACCAAAGGAAAAAAGGTTTATACTGTTCGGGACCTAAATTTTCTGTAGCACATAATCTAACTCAACCTGTCTGGATAGATCATTTAAGTAATCCAAACAAAGGGCACCCAGAATAAGAATGAGGACTCTTAATCCTATATACCTTAATGTAATGCCTGGATAAATCTCAGACTATATTAAGCAGATAATCAAAAAGTATTGACAAAGTTTCTTGAGGGGTGGGAGCAAAACTATGGAAGTATTAAACTTTACCACTGGGGAAACCCTGACACTGTTTCAAACATTAGGGCCACTCACATTAATAGGCCAAGCCCTTGATCTTGAGGCTTGCTCTTGTGAAGCTCATGTGTGTAGTGGAGAAACTTATCCATGGATTTCTGTCCCATGTTGCCAGGGAGATTTATACCCCTGGAAATTATGTACCACATGGTGGGGAGGGCAGTGGGTTCACTTGCTGTGTCAATTTAAAGAGAGTGGTCACATCTAAGCAACAAAAGAGGTTCTGGGGGTGACTCTTAGGCCTAATTTTAAGTAGGCTTAGCCTATCCTTTGTAGGAATAAGTTTCATAGGGGGGACACCCAAAAATGAGGGCTTGGCCTATTGATATGGTTGTCCCCACTGCTTGCGAGAGTATCAGAAATTATTCAAATGGGGAAGTTACCCCTCTCTCCCCATTCCCCTAAGGGTACTCTGCAAATACTTCTTTATTCACTGTTCAAATCGCCTGTTCCATATTATTGATAGCCTCTTACAAAATGAAAAAGTTAGAATGGCCATAGCCCAAATATGCCTAAACAGTAGGAAAAATATCAAAGCTGATGGTGGAGTTATACAGAAGAAGGCAGGATTTAACAAATGAACATGACTGCAGAATCATTGTATTGATATTTCTTTTAGTCTCCAGTATCTTAAGCAGCTAGAAGTAAAACCTAAAATTTTGTATATATGTTATTTTTCACAAAAATGAAAAAAAGTCAATTGCGATGATTAATGAACAGCTATATCTGATGATATTATGAACACTGATTGTATACTTTGGAAGATTATGTGATATGTGAATATATAATATATAGCAATAAAAAATAAAGAAAGAAAGAAACATAAATGTTGTAAAGAGGGAAATGAGAATGCATATTCTGATCTGGGTTTTAGGGAAACTCTGGAATGTCACGTATAATCAGAGATATGAAAAGTTAGAAGCAGAGAAATCAGTTAGAAAAGAAGATTCTTCACCTTCCAAAGGATGAGGCACTGAAACAGAGCCCTGACAAAAGGAGAAACTGGATATAAGAATAATGAATAATTATTATAATAAGAAGTTGTGGACACTTCTTGAAAACTGTGTTCTAAGCACTGTACAAAGCATTTTAGATTATCCCACTAAAATAACATCATCATAGCCATTTTACAGATGAGGACACTGGGCCAGTTTGAAAGGATGAATGTACCCTAGAAAAGCCATGTTTTAATCCTAATCTCATTTTGTAAAGGCAGCCGTTTCTTCTAATCCCTATTCAGTACTGTATGCTTGAAACTTTAAATAGATCATCTCCCTGGAGATGTGACTCAATCAAGAGTGATTGTTAAACTGGATTGGGTGGAGACATGTCTTGATTCCAGGTGGGTCTTGATTACTGGAATCCTATAAAAGAGGAGACATTTTGGAGAAAGGAGGAGATTCACAGAGGGCAGAGAAGAACAACATAGCCATGAGAAGCAGAAAGCCCACCAGCCTACGACCTTTGGCGATGAAGAAGGAAAATGCCTCCCTGGGACCTTCAAGAAACAGGAAGCCAGGAGAGAAAACTACCAGATGATGCCATGAACATGCTGCTTCCAGACGAGAGAGCAACCCTGACCGTGTTCCCCATGTGCCCTTCCAGCTGAGAAGAAACCCTAACCATGTTTGCCATGTGCCTTTCCACTTAAGAGAGAAACTGTATTTTGTTGGCCTTCTTGAATCAAGGTATCTTTGCCTGGATGCTTTAGACTGGACATTTCTATAGACTGCTTTAACTGGGAAATTTTCTTGGCCTTGGAACTGTAAACTAGCAACTTATTAAATTTGCCTTTTAAAAGCCATTCCATTTCTGGTATATTGCATTCCGGGAGCTAGCAAACTAGAACAGATTTTGGTACTGGAGAGTGGGGTGCTGCTGCAGTCTGCAAATAACAATCATGTTGGAAAGGCTTTTTTTTTTCGTGGGAAGGCACCAAGAATGGAAAGCCTTTTTAAATGGATAAGAGGAAGATTCTGGAGAAACTGTGAGAAGCTTGATAGAGAAGGCCAAGAATGCTTTGAAGAGGCTGTTGGCAGAAATGTGAACTCTAAAGACACCACTGACCAGGCTCTACACAGAAATGAGGCACATGTTATTGCAGAATGGAAGGAAGGCAATCCTTGTTTTAAAATGGCAGATAATATAGCAAAACTGACTAGTGGCTCTGGCTGGATTTTAAAGGCCATGAACTTGGGATATTTAGCAGAAGAGATTTCCAAATTAAATGTGGAAAGCACAGCCTGGTTTCTCCTCACAGCTTATAGTGAAATGCAACAGGAAAGACAGAAGCTGAGAACTGAACTCCTGGGTATAAAGAAACCAGATACTGGAGGTTTGAGAAATTCTGGGCCTCCAAAAAGGGAAACCCCAGACAACAGTACCCCACGTGAGGATTTAACCAAATGTGGAACCAGTCAGCCATTTCAGAGAAAGCCAGGATTGGACATGGAGTTATACAGGAAGGATCTGTGGAAACTTATGTCTGATGGATATGATCTGAAATCCACAAGAGTGTTGTGGGATCTGTATAAAGAGAACCATTGCCAGTTGGGACTGAAAGGAACAGAGAAGGGACATACTGGAGGAAAAATAATTTCAGAGGCAAAACCATGGAGGCTAGGGTCTGAAGTCAAGAAGCCTTGGGCCAGGAGAGCAGACCCACCCAAGCACGTGAAGGGAGAGAGTGAGTTTGCCCTAAAGGCAGAAGATGGGCCTTCCACCTCCTTGCATGGAAGAGTTATGCTGCCTCATTCTTGGAGAAGGTGAAACACATTCCTTGGGGTTTGGGGAGAGCCTGGCTGCCACCACAAGGAAGGGTTGAGTGTGCGTCCCGGAGATGGCAGAGAGCCCAGGTGCAGCCCTGATCCTTGGAGAGGGTAAAGCCGAGAAAAAGGTGGTCTCTCCAATGTCCCCCAAGGTTGCATTTGGAGACAGGCCTCTGCACAGTCCTTTGGAAAGGGTGGGACTGTTGTTTTCTAAAGCCCCAAAGAAAAATGACTCTTAGTCTTCGAAATCTAATGAAGTTAGCCCTTAATGGTTTTCAAAAATGTATGGGTCCATTGACCCCTGTGTTCCTTCCAATTCCTCCCTATGGATATGGGTGTATGTATCCAATGACTGTTCCTTCTTTGTATGTTGGTAGCAAGTAACTTGTTCTGAGTTTCACAGGTCCAGAGCTACAGGGTAGTTTTTCCTTAGAACAGACTATATGTGTAACTAACTAACTTTAATAGGAGTTTGTACTGTTTATAACTTTGCACTTCATTTGTATTGCTACTAAAATGGTTTAAGGATTTCTGATATCGCGGTGGAATTAATATACTTTGCATATGGGAAAAACAGGTCTTTTTCAGGGTCCAGAGGGTGGAATGTGCCAGTAGAAAGGATGTATGTACTCTAGAAAAGCCATGTTTTAATAATAATCCCATTTTGTAAAAGCAGCTGTTTCTTCTAATCCCTATTCAGTACCATATGCTGAAACTTTAGATCATCTCCTTGGAGATATGACTCAATCAAGAGTAAACGTTAAACTGGATTAGGTGGAGCTGTGTCTCCACCCATTCCAAGTGGGTCTTGATTAGTTTACTAGAATCCTATAAAAGAGGAAACATTTTGGAGAAAGGAGATGCAGAGAGAGCAGAGAAGAACGACACAGCCACAAGAAGCAGAGAGTCTACCAGCCAGTGACTTTTGGAGATGAAGAAGGAAAATGCCTCCCGGGGACCTTCATGAAACAGGAAGCCAGGAGAGAAAGCTAGCAGATGACACCATGTTTGCCATGTGCCCTTCCAGCCAAAAGAGAAACTCTGTGTTTGCCATGTGCCTTCTCACTTGAGAGAGAAACCCTGAACTTTATCAGCCTTCTTGAACCAAGGTATCTTTTCCTGGATGCCTTTGATGGGACATTTCTATAGACTTGTTTTAATAGGGACATTTTCTGGGCCTTAGAATTGTAAACTAGCAACTTATTAAATTCCCCTTTTAAAAAGCCATTCCATTTCTGGTATATTGCATTCTGGCAGCTAATACACTAGAACAGACACTCAGACTAGACAAACATTTAACCAAAATTTAAGTAATAAAAACAAGACTTCAGTCAAGGTCTAATTTCAGGGCTTACAAAGTAAACTCCAAACTTAATCAAAACACTTTTTGGAGAGATAGGAATTCTAATCTAAATAACAAGGAGGAAGATGATTTATTTGCCATTCTCTTACTATTCTTTAACCTTCTGCCACTCCCTCTCCCTTCATTTTTGAACATTATCTTCTTCTGGTCTTCCCCAAGTGACTTGACTGACACATTCCCAACCCAGCAACCCTCCTCTGGCTTCATGTGACATTTCTGTCAATCCCTTGCTTATATGAACTTCTGATATATGTGGTGGGAATTCTCACTATCCATATTCTCCTACCCTTAAAATGCCAAATGACAAAGGAAAGAGGCTACAAAAAGCTCTAAAATTTTATTTTAATGGCACATTGCCTGGAGCATCACTGTTGTTTGGTATCTATCATTCATTCCTGGTTGACAACGCATATATCCCTTCATCAACTCTTTGAATTTTTCTCTTTAGTCCTCAAGTCATTTTTTCCTTCCCTTGCATCTTACAATGGATGGATGGCTTTGCCTTCTAATTTTACTGAAAAGACTAAAGTCACACAGAAGTCTCTTCATCCTCTCATCTCTTTATCTCCAGTATCTATTTCTCCAAATGCTGTGACAGTCTCATCTTAGATTTTCACTTGTCCTTTTTATCTTCTAGTACCTTCACAGAAAACATATTCACATACTCTTACCTTCTCTCTCGTCTTTTCCTCTCCACTAGTTCCACCTTCCCACAGAGCCAACTTACTCATCTATCATCCACTGTCTATACTGTACAACACAAAATATAAATTGGACCATGGTATTCCTCTCATTAAGGTACCAGAAAGGATACAGTTTAAATTCTGTATCAGGGCAAGGGAAGAGCTTCCATGACTACAGCACATGCACTCTTGGTCTAAACATGTAAAACTATCAACAGTCCCCTGATTACATCAAGCTAATACAATGACTCTGCTCTTCTGCCTGCAAGGTCCTTCCTCTGTCAACTTGGCTAATTTCTAGGCATCCTACCTGAACTATCCTTTATCACCAACTCCAGGAACTCTTCCTCACAAATTCCACTGTTTGACTATATACCACACCTTCTGACTATATATCTCACTTTTAAGTCCCCAGGAAGAAGAATCCTTATATTTAAAGCATTATCAAACTGTATAATAATTAGAATGATTTCCAGCCACCTCTCTCATCCCCAATGTCTCTGGCTCCAATCATATACTTATATACTCTTTAATACTTCTTTAGCATAATACTTAGCATATAATAGACCCTCAAATATTTTCTAAATCAATGAACATAATCATAGTCCTAAAAAGCTTTTCATGGTATTAGCCCCCAGATACTGTCTTATTTCTATTTTTTTCATTGAACTTTCCCATTCTGTATCCTACACTTGCTACATTAATATTTTCACCACTCATTTATCCATTTAAATGCTTGCAGTTTTATTCATAGCACTCTCTGAGCTCTCTAAAGTAATAACGTCCTATGGAACTTTCTGCAACTATGAAAACTTCATATATCTCCACTGTCCAACATGGTAGCTTCTAGCCACATGTGGCTATAAAATGTGGTTAATGCAAATGAAGAAATGAATATTTAATCTTAATTAATTTAAACTGAAAAAGCCACATATGACTAATGGCTTCCATACTGAGCAGCACAGTTCCCAAGTCTAGCCAAATGATTCAATCACAAAACTAATGAAATTTTCTCAACGCTCATTTTCCAATTCATCTTTACAATTCAACACTCCCTGAAATTCCTCTAAACTGATGACATACCACCTGAGATGTCTCTTCTGCTCTCTGACTGCTCTCAATTTTTTTTTTTTTTTTTTTTTTTTAAAGGAAAGACAGAGAGAAGGAAGGAAGGATAGAAGGAAGGAAGGAAGGAAGAAAGGGAAACATTTTCTTGTTTTTATTGTACTCTGTTTCTCCGTATTTGTTACATGGGCTGGGGCCGGGAATCGAACCGAGGTCCTCCGGCATAGCAGGCAAGCACTTTGCCCACTGAGCCACCGCGGCCCGCCCAATTTTTTTGATGCAACTTTCTTTTTAGCCCCAAAAGATTGGGTGCAAGCCTAAGTTTACTTCTTCAATCACAAATCTAGAATACCAATTTTGACTCCTCTTCTCAAACCCAAATTCCAAATATAAAGTGGACATCTCCAACTGAATGCTTTACTATTAATTTAAACTTACCAAATACCTAAAATTTGCTCTTTTTCTGAATGCTACTTTTTAATGGTACAATCACCTTCATAGTTATCTAATTTCAAATCTTTAAGAATTACCCTTAAATTGTTTTCTTCTTTTTCTAACTCATTTACCAAACCATGTCAACTGTCTTTAGGTCTCTTGAATTATTCCCTAAACTCAAGTTCAGATTTCCCACAACTGACATTTGCACTAACTGTACAATTCCTTAAATTGGCTTCCCTTTCTCTTTGCCCTCTAACCTACAGCTGCTGGGTAATAAAACTAAAACACCACTTCACATTTTGACATTTCTTTTCTTCTACCTCTCCAAAACCCACTAATACAGCCTCCACAATGACCTGTCACCTGTCCTAAGTTTGGCATCATTCTATAACCAGATCTTTACCAAGCATGCCAACTTCAGCTTCTAACATTTCATTCAAAGTCTTCACCACAAATAAAATGGTCCATCAAATCTTTCTGGAATCTGTAAAGCAAATTCTAGCTTCCTTTTTTGCTTCTGTTGTTTCCTCAATCTATAATGTCATACAATGCTTTTCTTCTTAGTCCATGATTGCTAGAGCTCTCCTTTCCTTCTAGAATCAGTTCAATCCTCAAAGACTTCAGGAAGCCTTTCCTTCCTTCGTGGCCTTAAGTGGCTACACTCCTCTTAATTTTGGTATTGGTACCTCTTACCATTCATTTAGATTTTAGCTTATGTCACCAAGAATTACGTTTCATACTGCTTTTTATTTTAATAAATATTTTGTCCAATTAGAATGTCAACTTTTAAAATGCAAAGACTTTGCCTAATTTCATCTTTATAGCCTCAAAACTTAGCCATGTATTCACACCTAGTGGTAATGAATGCATGGCTATATGATTATGCTGAGAACCATTGATTGTTTACTTACTTTGGATTGTACAGTGTGTGAATAAAACTATTTTAAAAAAAAACAGTGACAAAAGAGTTGGAGAAAATGTGAAGAGAGAGATATACCTATTCACTTTGGTAGGAAAGTAGAATGGTATAGCTCTTCTGGAGGGCAGTATAGTGGCTACACAGGTGGCTATGTGTGGGCCTGCTGTATGATCCTGCAACCCCACCGTTACGTGTATACTTGGAGGAACTCAAAGCAGGGACATGAATGGACGTACGAATGCTGCCGTTTATCATTCATCAGTGTTTTGCAGTTTGCAAAGGATGGAGGTGGCATAAGGGTACATCTACTGATGAATGGAAGGGTGAACAGAAGGGTATACATGCAATGGAAAACTGAGTGGCTGCAAGAAGAAATGAAGTTGTGAGGCATGCAATTAGGTGAATATTGAGGACAATATGCTGAGTAAAATAAGCCAGAAACAAAAAGACAGTTATTATAATGTCTCACTACTATGGATTAACTATAATGTGCACTGAGAATCAAATTTGAAAGCATAGCTCATCAGGTGAACATCTAATGTAGAGGTATCTAGATTATAAACTCTTACAGCAGTCACATCTATTCCAGAGTTGTAACTGTTATTGCTAAATTCTGAGATGTTTAGCTCTTTGTATATAACTCTGGAACATCAGGTATGTGTGTGGTACCTGAGACTCAGAGCTAGACTTCTTCAGCTATGATAGTCAGCGTTACCCCATACACCAACTGTTAAAAACACTGAAAAAGTGGTCAGACTTCAATTAGAGAAACGAATGAAATGAAGCTGATCTGGGTAGGACTAAGGTAAATCAGACTGAAGGGAAAAAGATGATATTGACTGCTTTTTTAAAAAACTACAACTTCTGTGTGAGACCAAAGGAAAAGATGTTTATTTGGTGCAAAATTTATCTTTACAGTAGCATACTATCTAAGTTAACTTTTATGGTCAGCTTATTCGAACACCATAATTACATGGAACCTTGAATAGGGAGTGAGATGTGTACAGGTTTAATTCTTGGTGACATAAGCTAAAATCTACATGAATGATAAGAGGTACCAATACCAAAATTAAGAGGAGTGTAGCCACTTAAGGCCACGAAGGAAGGAAAGGCTTCCTGAAGTCTTTGAGGATTGAACTGATTCTAGAAGGAAAGGAGAGCTCTAGCAATCATGGACTAAGAAGAAAAGCATTATATGGCATTATAGATTGAGGAAACAACAGAAGCAAAAAAGGAAGCTAGAATTTGCTTTACAGATTCCAGAAAGATTTGATGGACCATTTTATTTGTGGTGAAAACTTTGAATGAAATGTTAGAAGCTGAAGTTGGCATGCTTGGTAAAGATCTGGTTATAGAATGATGCCAAACTTAGGACAGGTGACAGGTCATTGTGGAGGCTGTATTAGTGGGTTTTGGAGAGGTAGAAGAAAAGAAATGTCAAAATGTGAAGTGGTGTTTTAGTTTTATTACCCAGGTTGTACAGGTTGGGGTGATGCCCTGCACATCCCAGAGTAATCTAGGCAGAAGATAAAAACGTATTTACAAAATCTCCTTTAGGGACTGAGGGAAAATGTGGAAATATTAAACTTCCCCACCTGAGGAAGATCTGATATTACAACAAGCATGAGGGGCTGCCAATTTGATGGGCCATGACTTCGATCTTGGGGCATGTCCTCATTAAACTTATTCCTGCAAAGGAGACGCTAACCTTACTTTTAATTATGCCTAAGAGTCAGCCTCAGAGAACTCTTTTGTTGCTCAGATGTGGCCTCTCTCTATAATCCAACTCCACAGGTAAATTCACTGCTCTTTTCCCTACTTGGGATAGGATTCCCAGGGCTGTTACTCCCTGGCATCATGGTACATGATTCCGAGGAATAAGCCTGGCCCTGGTCTTGGCATCATGGGACTGAGAAAGTCTTCTTGACCAAAAGGGATAAAAGAAATGAAACAAAATAAAGTTTCAGTGGTGAGAGATTTCAAAAAGAATCCCTTTACCCAATGTATGGACAGATGAGTAAGAAAACAAAGACAAAAAATAATAAGGGGGGAATTTTTAAACTTTTATTATTTTTACTTTTGGGGATAATAAAAATGTTCAAATATCAATAGTGATGATGAATGCAGAGCTATTTGATGATTATGTGAACGACTAAGTGTACACTTTGGAAAATTATATGGTATGTGAATTAAAAAAAGCACTTTGACATGAGGATAGAGAATACTGGCAAAGACAATTATAGAATTAGGTATTAGTGTACTGGACATCTAAAAAGGGCATAATCTTATCACAATGGCCATCAAATGAGTCTTGGGATTTTGATTTAAAGGAAGTTCATCCAAAAAAGCAATGTTCAAAATAAATGGGTATAACAGCGACTCTATCTTTAATTATCTTTTTTTCTACAATGGTATTTATTTTAATAGAATCTGCTATAATCAAGGCAAGCTGATAACTTGTGGGGGTGGAGAATGAGAATGCCAAAAATAGTAAAATGATAAGCCTAATTTCATAGAAGAAGTTACAGCTGGCCTGTCCAGCCCTGGAAACACAAACTGGCACTTAGTGCTAAAGAGGGTACAGTTTGCCCTGTCAGTGCTTAGGGTCACAGCTTAAAATAGTTGCACAGTTTAGGGCCAAGGGAGGCTAGACCAAAACTGTTAAGCTGGCATGGATCAGTCTAGCCCCACAGATAGCTATTTTAAGCTGAATCTCTAAACAGAAAATAGAGCAACCAGGAAATATTAGCTTCCTACTTTCAAGGATAGAAAAACTAGTCACAGATTTTTCTTTAAAATTGTAGGGGGCATCATTTCAAACATGTAAGAATCATTGTACATTCTCTATCCTCCAATCCATTTGTGCTCTGGTTTTCTCTTTTCACTTCTAATTTAGGTGAGAAAAGTGCAAGCACATATTTGGTGAGAAAAGTCAGACTGATTTTTTATTTATATTGAATTTCTTGAACACAAATAATATTAATATATGTTGGGGACCAGGGATTAGCCCATAGGCAAAGAAAAAACTTTATTCACTTATACAACCTGATGAAATAAAGAAAAACCTTATTTACAGTAACAACCTTGACATATAACAATTTATACATTTGATAGATTAATTTAGATAATTTAAACAGGTGTTTAGACTACCAAAAGAATGACCACTACAGTAAAATTATAATCCAGCAGTAATAAAGACTAATTGTGTTTAAAAAGTTATCTCTAGGGTACACGGGTCAGTGGTAGAATGCTTGCTTTTCATGAGGGAGACCCAGGTTCAATTCCCAGACCATGCACTACCTCCTCCCCCCCTAAAAAGAAGTTATCACTAAATTTACTCTTTAAAATAGTTATAAGAACTCAAGTTTAGGTATTTTGGCCTTCTAATTTTTCGTAATACTAAAACTCCAAAAGATCATGAACTTGCAATGCCTACGTTGCTATTTTAGAAATTAGTGGCTTATCTCATTAACTGCTCAAAGCTAAGATATCTCAAAATTATTTCCACATTTGTGCATCTTAGCCATGATATATGATAATGGGTAGGAAATGAGTAATATAAAGTAAAAAAAAAAAAAAAAAACCTAACTTCAAAAACCCCACAACAGTGGATCACATTTATACACTGCTTTCCCCTGTCACACTGGTAATGATCTATTCAATATCAAACAACACTTTTTGTCTGCTTACCCTGATGACCTGAAAAGGAAAGGAACACACAAGTATTCTTATTTCTATAAACTAAGAGAATGGCTTTTAAAAAAAAAACAATTAGTGATGTTTCTTGGGAAACTTGAAAAGTTACTAAGTTCTTCCAAAAGATGCTAATAGGTTTGTGTCCCGTGAAAATTTTATATTTAATTTGCAAACAAAGAATGGTGAAAGATTTTTAAATCTTAAACAATAAAAAATAAAATTTGGCCTGAACAAATATCTGGATTATGGCTGCCCAGGTGAGTAACATTTCAGTATAGAAAGAAAACTGTAATAATGAAACACAGGAAAAAACTTAACTGTTTAATACAGCCTTTATTGGCAGTTACAAAACAGATACACATTATTAAATAAAATCAGCAGATCTCATAGTAATAAAGAGTATTGCTATTTTCATGCTGCCAGGGATTAACAAGGTAATCATCTTTTACTCATTTATATGAAAAGTATTCCAAAAGATGAAATCTCAAGTTTCTATATGCTTACTACAGCTAAAATAAATATTAGCCCTTGAAATAATTTTTAAGTTTTGGAAAATGCCCACTTCGGGAAAAAAAGAAGCAAATAATAAAGTACAACACAATTTTTTTCAATAGAGCTACATATTTACTCAGTCAAATATTTCTTAAACACCCATACGCATGGTATAATTAGCACATAGTGGAGGAAAGCAAAGTGATCACAGGTTTATTAAAAGCAGTCTAGTGGAGTCGCAGCCCACTCGGACCCCTTCACCCTGCCCTGTCGCTGTCATGCAGGATGGAGGGTCTGCTCTGGCCTTTGGTGCAGACCACGGTGTCCGCCACCTCAGAGCTGCCTATATTGGATGTGAAGTGGCCCTTTCTGTGCAGAGAGTCACTGAGCGGCCAGGCGGCAGGTTGGCCTTTGGTCGCCTTCATGGGTCTCAATGTTCCTGCTTCTGCCTTCTGTTCATTATTCCCATACAGACATCAAAGTGCCTAACTTCTCTAACTACTATCACACTGGAGTGTTAGTACAAAGTCTTCAAAAGAGAACAGTGATGCTGGAAAAGGCTTCTCCTGTTTGGTAACTGCAACAACTGTGGGTATCACTTGTGCTGCCAAGAACGTTGTCTCCCAGTTTGTTTCCAGCATAACTGCTTCAGCTGATGTGTTGGCCATATCAAAAACTGAAATTAAGGTATCCAATATTCCAGAAGGCAAGAATACAGCTTTCAAATGGAGAGGCAAACCCCCATTTGCGAGTCATAGAACCAAGAAGGAAACTAGTCAGAAAGCTGCAGGGGAAGTGTCCCAGTTGAGGGACCCACAGCATGATTTAGAATGAGTAAAGAAATCTGAACGGGTTATCTTGATAGGTGGTTGCACTCACCTTGCTTGTGTACCTGTTGCAAATGCAAGAGATTTTGGGTGTTACTACTGCCTTTGCCATGGGTCAAACTATGTTGCTTCTGTCAGGATCAGGTAAGGGCCTGCACCCCTCAACCTTGAAGTTTCCTCTATGAGTTTACATTAATGATATAGTTATTGTTGGTTAGAGACGTGGGCTCAAATCATGGGCTTCTTCCAGTCTTCACGTAACCTCAGAAGAATTATTTCAGAGCAAGCCTTTTGTACTTAAAGTTAGTTGATAAGAAATATTTAGGAATGGCTAATAATGTATTTGTAAACATTAATGTGAAATAAATTGAATTGAATGTTGAATACTTTGAAGCATTCACATAATAAAGCTATTATAAACATTGTTAAGCTCATATAGATCTGAAAGATGCCGTGTTCTGATAGTTAATTTTAATTAAAAATTACCAACTGGTGTAAGAAATAAAGGCATATAGGAGCATTACTTAGTTAGCAAACATTTTCTATTCTGTCCATTTTCCATTACAAAAGCTAAAAGTTGTGACAAGAGCATCACATGGCCTAAAAGAGAGCAAGTACAGCACTTGACAAGAATAGGATAGAGGGCAAATATGACAGGGAATGAATGATTTTAAAAACTTCCACAAGACCTGGTCAACCAAGTAGGTAGAGTAAGAGGCTCCAGAGTGCCTTTTCCCATAGAATCTCTGAAAAACTAGGAAAAATAGGCAGAACGCCAAAAAATACTTAAAGAGTGGCAGTAACAAGACAAACGCTGAAAGAGGAAAATGCAACTTTAAAAAAATGGTCGAAGCAGCCTGTGCTGTTTTCCCTACCCTCTCCATAGCACACAGCATGGAGATAGCCCAATCTGGGTTCCTGGCTTCTGGAAGGAGTAGGTTAATCCATTTGTCAGTATCAATGTACCAGACGGCCGCCAGAAAGAATAAACCAGGAAACCTGTCCTGATTCATTCTCAGGGAAATCTCTGTCATATTACTACCTGGATAAAATTTAAGGAACAGACAACTCTGAAACTAAATCCCAGAGTTAACACTTTAAAATATTAAAAGGAATAGTGTTCAACAAAAGATTACAAGACAAAGAAAAAGGAACATTAAAATCCAGAAACTTAAGAGATGAAGAAATCCTAAACATGGAATCCTGTCCACTGAGGTGGGCACGGGGGAGGATGAGATTGCTTTCTTGCCTCTTCAGCTAAAACAGAATGCCACTGGGTAGTAAAGGAGTGTGAGAGGGTATATATCAACACAATTCCATGAGATTTGTTCTCTTTTTTGCTTTTGGGAAGTGGTTGAATTTAAGACAAAGAAAATTTGATGTTATTTAAAGGAGGATTATAAAAGAGCAGCAACATTCTTGCTCTTTTGTAGACAAAACTTACGAGGTTATGCAATAACTGGAATCCTCTATGTCCCTGAGACAACCCCTACGTGTGATCTACCTGTAGTTTTCCAACAGACATTTTTCCAAGAGAGTTTTAAGCAAGATTATGAAGCATGACAGCGCAGAAGTTTGTAATGTTACTGTGATGGACTGCTTTCCAGAATGCTGCAGTTTTATTTTTAATAAATCAATGAGTGATATGAATGTAAAGGTAACTGTATACCTTTCATTGTATATAATGAAAATTTAAATGCAGCTTCCATACTTGTAAATAATTTCAAAGCATTTTATTTTTATCAGTGTTAAATAGCTTTTTGTACAGGCTTCAATCCATTTTTCTGAAGTGTACTGCTTTTCAACGAAAGTTATATTTTCACATCCCATGGAACTGTCATTTAGGCACTGCAAGTTTTTAAACTTACCATATTTTTCAACATTAACTTTTTGAAAAGAGGAAAATCCCCACTTGCTAAGTGATACTGAACTGTTGTTTGGGCTATCTTATAATTAGGTCTTGAGATTTTATAAGAATTTAGTCTGTAGCCTTTTAGGTGCTTCACTGAAGTTGATTGTACAAAAAAATAAATAAATATATATATAAAGGGACCCCTAAATTCTTTTAAATGTCTGGATTTTTCCACTAATATCTACTTTTGAGAATATTTTGTTCATATATAATATTTCCATTAAATGAAAAAGTCTTCTCTTGGTCAACGTGAACCATTTGGTTTTTGTTGTGCTTTGGGAGGGAGGGGGAAGGGTTATTTAATGTAATGTTTGCCTCAAACACACAGCCCACTCTGAATGTCCTTTTTAAAATGTCAAAATTTGAGGAACATTTATCTTGGAAGCAAGAGTCAATATGCTTAAATGGTATAAAGAATGAGAAAATTCTGGAATTTGTCATTATTGACACTCCACTGAGACAAACTGATAAGACTTTACATTTTGATCAGTCAAATAAGATACCAATGTCAACATGTGAGAAATAGTCCTTAAAACTTGTTCATATATTATTTTGATACACTTCTCTGTGGCATTTGCAGCAATAAATCTTTTGAATTAAAAAAAAATCATGAAGCCATGGATTCGGAAGAAGACCAGATTTCAAATAAAGTCAAAGATTTTTTAACAAAATCCTCAATATACTCAAGAAAGTAAAAGAAAACACAGAGAAAGAACTAATGGCAGAAAACTTCCCAAATTTAATAAAAGACATGAATATACACATTCAAGAAGCTCAATGAAGCCCAAATAGGATTAACTCGAAGAGAACCACCCCCAGACAATTAGGAGACAAGCAGGAGAGAGTTATAAAAACTACAAGAGAAAAGCAACATATTATGTACAATGGAGTCCCAAAAAGAATGAGTGCCAATTTCTCACCAGAAGCCATGGAAGTTAGAAGTTAGTGGGATGAAAAATGTGAAGTGCTGATAGAAAACAACTGCCAAGCAAGAATTTCATATCCATCAAGACTATTTTTCAAAACTGAGTGAGAGACTAAGCTATTCCCAGATAAAGAAAAGCTGAGGGAATTCGTCAGCATTATGTCTGCCCTACAACCACTGATACAGATAATCCTTCAGACTAAAAGGAAAGGACACTAGACAGTGGATCAAAGTGGCATAAAAAAATGAATTTGAAAAAAAAGTAAATACCTCTAATAAAGGAAACCATATGGGATAATTAGCAATATCATTAGTATGGTATTGCATTTTTTTGGAATGTAACTCCACCTTTTACCTCTTACAGGTTCTAGAATGCAAATTCATAAAATGCAATGATCAATGAAAAGTTCTTAACAATGTATAAAGATAATCTGCAAGAAATACAACAAAAATTGAGGGAATAGAGAAATGTAAGAACAATGTATGTGTATGCTATTAAAGTAGCATACTTTACTTTTCTACCATACTTTTTGGTAGAAAATTGTTCTGGTTTGCTAGCTGCCGGAATGCAACACACCAGAGACGGATTGGCTTTTAATAAAAGGGGATTTATTTTGTTGGTTCTTCAGAGGAAAGGCAGCTAACTTTCCACTGAGGTTCTTTCTTACGTGGAAGGCACAGGATGGTCTCTGCTGGTCTTCTCTCCAGGCCCCTGGGTTCCAACAACTTTCCCCGGGGTGATTTCTTTCTCCATCTCCAAGGGCCCGGGCTGAGCTGCAAGTGCTGAGATGAGGAATGCCAAGCTGCTAGGCTGTGCTACCTTGCAATCTCTCATTTAAGCACCAATCTCTCATTTAAGCACAAAAATCAAATGTGATTGTCATAGATCTAGAGGTAGCCCACGATGCCTACCAAGAAAATATTAAAAAATAAATAAAGAAATAAATGAAAGGGCTCAAAATGGTATAAGTAGGTATTAATGGAATAACTGAGGGACAAAAATAAGAGTTACAAAGACCAAATAGCAAAATAGCAGAAGGAATACCAGCAATATTATCAGTAGTTATTTTAAATGTAAATGGTTTAAACTCTCCAGTCAAAAGGCAGAGAATGGCAGAATGACATAACTACACATTGTTTACAAGAGACTCATTCAAAATTCAAAGACACAAGCAGGCTGAAAGTGAAAGGATGGAAAAATACATATATCATGCAAACAGTAACCAAAAGAGAGCTGGGGGTAGCTCTACCAAAGTCAGACAAAATAAAATAAAATAAAAAGTCAGACAAAATAGACTTTAAGTCAAAAACTGTTACAAGGGACAAAGAAGGTTACTATAAACTGATAAAGGGGACAATTCAATAAGGAGACATAACAATTATAAATTTACATGCATCTAATTGCAGAGGCCCAAAATATTTAAAGCCAATACTGACAAACTGAAAGGAAAAATAGATGGTTCTGTTAATAGTTTCAGACCAATATATCACTTTCAATAATGGATGGAACATCTAGGCATAAGACAAGGAAATAGAAAACATGACCAATACTCGAAACCAACTACACTTAACAGACATAGAATATTCCACTCAACTGTAGAATACACAATTCTTCTCTAATATTTACGGATCATTTTCCAGGACCATGTCAGGTCACGAAAAAGGTCTCAATAAATTCCAAAGTACTGAAATAATACAACTTATGTTTTCAATTCAATGAAGCTGGAAATCAATAAAAGAGGGAGAGGATTACTTCTTGGATAGGAGGGGAAGAATCTGCTGAAGGATGGCTGTTTCCCCAAGAAAAGGGACAGGGGGAGGAAGGGCAAGGACAGGCCTCAACTTCAGCTTTTAATTAGCAAATCTGAATTGCTGGGTTACAGCTCCTGTAGAGACAGCTAAAGTTCCAACTTATCCAAGATAGAAAGCAGTGGGCAGCCTCTATTTCAACCCCACCCCTATCAGGGATGGAAGCGTGGCTGACTGAGAAATGAAAAGCGGCTAGAATCCTCTGTCACAACCACACCCCCAGCAGGAGCAGAGTCTGTTTAGAATAAAAGGAGCAGTACCATGCTAGGCCTGCAGAGTACAGTTGATTAAAGAGTGCCATTTGCAGGTCCAAACTGACATATGAACTTAACCATTACAATAGCTGAAAAATTCCCAATGCTTAGGAATGACATAAATGTACATGTCTAAGAAGAGCAACATATATCAAACTACATAAATTCCAATATGCCTATTCCAAGACATATAATCAAGACGTCAAATGACAATACAGAGACAATTCTGAAAACAGCAAGAAAAAAAGTGATTCATCACACACAGGGAATGCTAAACAAGACTAAGTGCCAGTTTCTCATCAGAAGCCATGGAGGTGAAAAGGCAGTGCTATGATATATTTAAGGTACTGTAAGAGAGAAAACACAATCCAAGAATTCTTTATCCAGCAAAACTGCTTTTCAAAAATGAGGGAGTCTATAGTACAGTTCCTAATATAACTTATGTGGACAGCTTAACTGAACACCATAAGTACATGGAACCTTGAGTAGGGCATAAGGTTTTGTAGGTTTGTCCAGAGTGATGCCCTGATAAATCCTAAAGTGACCTGAACAGTGAGTAAAAAAGTATTTGCAAAGTCTGCTTGGGGTAATGGTGAGAAAGGGGGAAAATTCAACTACCCCAAGTAGAGAATTCTTGATATTCTCACAAGCAGTGGGGACAACCAAAGCAATAGGCTGAGTCCCCAATCTTGGGGTTTGTTCATACGAAACTTAACCCCACAAAGGATAGGTCAAGCCTACTTAAAATTAGGTCTAAGAGTCACCCCCAAGAGAATTTCTCTCTTTTTTCTTTTTTTTCCTTTTTTTTTTTTTTACTGTATCACTGAAGCTGAGCACATCACCATATAAAACAAAATGCAGATTCTAGTTGCAAGATAAAAGTAAACAATGATATTGACGGGAGAGGTTGTAGAATGTGTTATTGTTTTTCTATTTTCCATATCATTGTACATGTTATTTTTAATTTTGGGGTTTTTACTTTTTTACTGTGAAATATATATACAAAAAAGCAATAAATTTCCAAGTACATTTTAACAAGTAGTTATAGAATAGATTTTAAAGTTTGGTATGTGTTACAGTTCCACAATTTTTCTTGCTGCTTCAAGACACTGGAGACCAACAGAAATATCAATATAATAATTCAGCAGTAATACTCACTTGTTAAATCCTACTTTCTCTATTATACTCCTCTTTCTCTTTAAATAACATATATACACAAAAGCAATAAATTTCGAAGAACATCGCAACAATTAGTTGTAGAACAGATTGCAGAGTTTGGTATAGGTTATAATCCCACAATTACAGGTTTTTATTTCTAGCTGCTCTAAGGTGCCGGAGGTTAAAAGAAATATCAGTATGATTCAGCACTCATACTCATTTGTGATTGTGTATAACTGCACCAATACCTTTGATCTTTCTCCCACTCTTGAGGGGTGAAGAATGTATTTTGAAAAAGACGTAAACCTTAATCCTTGAGATCAGGAGATAGGAAGTTAATACTTCATTTACTCTTTTTTTTTAATGAACTAGCTGGGTTTTTTTGCTGAAAATGACAGGAGGCCTGGGAAGAGAGAATGAAAACTTGATATTGTTTCTGGGAGGAATTTTCCAAGGAGAAGTAACTGATTTTTAAAAAAATTTTTTTTATTAATTAAAAAAATTAACAAACAAAAATATCACCATATCATTCCATTCTACATATACAATCAGCAATTCTCAATATCATCACATAGTTGCATATCCATCATTTCTTAGAACATTTGCATCGATTTAGAAAAAGAAATAAAAAGACAACAGAAAAAGAAAACAATAACAGAAAAAAAAGATTACACATATCATACCCCTTACCCCTCGCTTTCACTTATCATTAGCATTTCAAACTAAATTTATTTTAACATTTGTTCCCCCTATTATTTATTTTATTTTTATTCCATATGTTCTACTCGTTTGTTGATATGGTAGATAAAAGGAGCATCAGACACAAGGTTTTCACAATCACACAGTCACACTGTGAAAGCTATATCATTATACAATCATCTTCAAGAAACATGGCTACTGGAACGAGCTCTACACTTTCAGGCAGTTCCCTCCAGCCTCTCCATTACATCTTGGATAACAAGGTGATACCAACTTAATATGTAAGAATAACCTCCAGGATAACCTCAATACTCTGTTTGGAATCTCTCAGCCATTGACACTTTGTCTCATTTCACTCTTCCCCCCTTTGGCTGAGAAGGCTTTCTCAATCCCTTGATGCTGGGTCTCAGCTCATTCTAGAGTTTTTCTCAATCCCTTGATGCTGAGTCTCAGCTCATTCCAGGATCTCTGTCCCACGTTGCCAGGAAGGTCCAAACCCCTGAGAGTCATGTCCCACACAGAGATGGGAGTCATGTTCCACGCAGAGATGTGGCCTCTCTCTCCAGCCAACACAACAAGCAAACTCACTGCCCTCCCACTGGCTACATGGGACACGACTCCCAGAGGTGTGGACCTTCCTGGTACCGTGGAACAGAAATCCTAGAATGAGCTGGACTCAGCATCAAAGGATTGAGAAAACCTTCTCGACCAAAAGAGCGAAATGGGACAAAAAGTGTCAATGGCTGAGAGATTCTAAACAGAGTCAAGAGGTTATCCTGGAGGTTATTCTTATGCATTAAATAGATAACACCTTGTTAGTCAAGATATAAAGGAGAGGCTGGAGGGAACTGCCTGAAAATGTAGAGCTGTGTTCCATTCCAGTTCTACAGGCTGAAAGGAAAAGACAGGAGAGAGAAACTTAGAGGAGAGTGTATAAATGATTATCAGTAAGGGTAACCTCAAAAGGGTTAAAAAAAAAAAAAAACACAAAAATAAGATGCAACATATGAAAGCCAAAGTATAAAACAGGTGAAATAATAGATAAAAAAAATATGATGCATCTATATGTTGTCTAAAGGAGACTCACCATAGACCCAAAGACACAAATAGTTGAAAGTGAAAGAGTAGAAAAAGGTTTTCCACACAAACAGGAACAAAGAAAAGAGCTGGGGTAGCTACACTAGTATCAGATGAAATAGACTTTAAATGCAAACCTGTTTAAAAAAAGACAAAGAAGGACATTATATATTAATAAAAAGAGAAATCCACAAAGAAGAAATAATCATAAATATATATGTACCTAACTAGGGTGCCACAAATTACATGCTGCAAACCCTGGCAAAACTGAAAGGAGAAACAGACATCTCTACAGTAACAGTTGTATACCACTCTCACCAATAGACAGAATATCGAGACAGAAGATCACTGAAGAAACAGTAAAATAAAATGATATATGAATTAGACTTTAACAGACATATACAGAATATTGCAACCCAAACATCAGTATATACATTCTTCTCAAGTGCCCATGGATCATTCTCCAGGAGACACCATATACTGGGCCCCCAAACAAACCTCAATAAATGTAAAAAGACCGTAATTACATAAACCACTTTCTCTAATCATAATGGAAAGAAGCTGGAAATCAGTAAGAGGTAGAAAACAGGAAAACTGACAAAACAACACACAATCTATGGGTCAAAGAAGGAACAGCAAAAGAAATCAGTAAATATCTCAAGACAAATGAAAATTGTAACAAAGCATAATGAAACTTATGGGATACAGGGAAGGCAGTGCTGAGAGGAAATGTATAGCCCTAAATTTCTACCTTAAAAAAGAAAGAGCTAATATCAAAGACCTAACTGAACACTGGAGGAACAGGAAAAAGAACAGGAAACTAATCCCAAAGCAAGCAGAAGGACAAAAATAACAAAGATTCAATATATGTGAAATTGAGAATTTAAAATATAGAATCAATAAAACCTACAGTTGATTTTTTTTGAAAAGCTCAATGAAGTTAACAATCCCTTAGCTAGACTGAAAAAGAAAAAAAAAGGAAAGAAAGAAGATGCAAATAAACAATATCAGAAATAAGAGGGGGGACATTACTACTGACACTACAGAAATAAAAAAGATCTTAAGAGGATACTTTGAAAAACTGTACAACAAATTAGATGAAAATGGATGATTTCCTAGAAACACATGAGCAACCTGCTCTGACTCTAGAAGAAACAGAAGATCTCAACAAACCAATCCAAGAGACTAAATCATCAAAAACTTCCCAACAAAGAAAGACAAGGGCCAGATGGCTTCATAGGTGAATACTACCAATCATTCCAAAAAGATTTGGGGCACCCTGCCCTTCCAGATAAATTTGCTTATTGGTTTTTCTATTTCTGAAAAATAAGTTGTTGGGATTTTGATTGGTATTGCGTTGAATCTGTAAATCAATTTAGGTAGAACTGACATCTTAACTATATTTAGTCTTCCAATCCATGAACACGGTATACCCTTCCATCTATTTAGGTCTTCTATGATTTCTTTTAACAGTTTTTTGTAGTTTTCTTTGTATAGGTCTTTTGTCTCTTTAGTTAAATTTATTCCTAAGTATTTTATTCTTTCAGGTGCAATTGTAAAATGGAATTCGTTTCTTGATTTCTCCCTCAGCTTGTTCATTGCTAGTGTATAGAATTAATTTAATTTAAATTTTTGCATAGGTAGGCACCAGGAATTGAACCTGGGTCTCCAGCACGGGAGGTGCGAACTCTGTCACTAAGCCACCAGTGAACACCTGGTCAATTCATTTTTGATAAGGCTGTCAAACTCACTCAACTGGAACAGAACAGTCTCTTCAACAAATGGTGCAGGGAGAACTGGATATCCATATCCGAAAGAATGAAAAAGGAATAATGTTCAGAGACATTATTCACAAAAGATGGAAACAATTCAAGTGTCCATCAACAGATGAATGGATAAACAAAATGTAGTAAACACATAATGGAACATTACTCGGCTGTAAGAGGGAATGAAGTCCTGATAATGTGACAACATGGATAAACCTTGAGTGAAATAAGCAAGACACTAAAAGGATAAACACTGAGTGGTCTTACTAATAACAACTAATAATGAGCAAACTCATGGAGTTAAAATCTGTAGTAGAAAGTATGTAACTGTCATATGATCTGGTAATCCCCCTACTAGGTAAATACCCAGAACATGTGAACAAGGGGACATGAACAGACCCTTGCATACTGATGTTCATAATGGCATTATTCACAATTGCCTGATAATGGATGTAACCCAAGTGTCCATCAACAGGGATGAATGGATAAACAGAATGTGGCATATATATCCAAAGGAATATTATTCAGCAGTAAGAAGAAATGAAGTTCTGGAGCACATGACATCATGGATGAACCCTAAAGACATTACGTTGAGTGAAATAAGTCAGACACAAAAGGACAAATATTGTATCATCTCACTAATATGACCTAATTTTAATATGTAAACACACAGAAATAAAATCTAGAATATAGGTCACCAGGGGATAGAATGAGCCTAGAAAATGGGGAGCAGTTGCTTAATATGTGCACAATGTTTTAGACTGAACTTAAATGATTGAAAACAGATAGAGGTAAAAGAAGCATATTATTGACAGTATCAGTAATAGTGCTGAATTGTGAGTGAGTGTGATTGAAAGGGGTAGTTTAGAGCCATGTATGTCACCTGAAGGAAAGCGAGAGGTACAAACATGAGATTGTATAACACAGAGAATTTTCTGGGGATTGTGATTAACAGTACAAATGTATAAAAATTCTCTTATGAACTAGAACAAATGTACAACACTATTACAAAGAGTTAATAACAGGGATATTTGGGAAGAGATATACCTATTGCAAACTATGAGCTATAATTAACAGGAATATTTTAATATTTTTTCATCAACAGTAACAAATGTATCACACTAATACTAGGGGTCAACAACGGGGGTGGGGAATAATGGGTATGGGATATTTTGGGTCTTTTCTTTATATTGTTATTTCATATTATTATTATGGTGTTTGGGTCAACAATAGGGGGAGATAATAGGTATGAGATAATTTGGGTTTCTGTTTATATTTTTATTTCATATTATTAAAATGATGATGAAGTGGGAGAAGATGGTGGCTTAGTAAGACGCGCGGATCTTAGTTTCTCCTCCAGAACAGCTACTAGGGGAGTAGAAACGATACAGAAGGAGCTCCCAAAGCCACGACAGAGATAAAAAAGACAACGTTCCCCATCCTGGAACGGCTGGCTGGCTGAGAGAACCCGCTCTGGTGAGATCACCGAGGGGTGCGGGCTTCACCGGGCGGGGCAGCAAGCGGCCGGAGTCACTCCCTCCCCCCTTCCCGGGCCGGCTGAGAGAATTGGACAGGCGGTCCCCTCAAACCGCGGCGGCTGGCACCCACACCACGCGCGGCCCCCCGGACCAACTGAGAGAATTGGATCGGAAATCCCCAGGCCACGGAGAACGGTGACGGGGGCGGGGGGGCCCTTCCAAACCCGTGACTCCCCGGGAACGGTGCACTCTCCCGGGAGGACAGCTGCGGCTGGCGCCCTCCCGCCATGCTTGGCGCCCCGGGCCGACTAGGAAATTTGGACGGGTGCTTTCCCCAGCTGCGGCGGCCAGCGACCCTCCCCACGTTCGGACCCCGGGCCGGCTGGCACTCTTCCAAGCCGCTTTGGCTAGCGACCTCCCGGACGACGAGAGTTTTCCAAAGTTAAAGGACCCACAGAACCTTTTACTGGTGGGACCCGCAGACAAACGTGTGCCACGAGCGCCACCTACTGGGCAGGATAAGAAAAACAGAACCCAGAGATTTCACAGAAAAATCTTCCAAACTTTTGGATCCAACACCCAGGGAAATCTGTCTAACTGTGCAGACGCTAGCAGAAGATACCGGATCACGCTCAAAAAATTGAAAATATGGCCCAGTCAAAGGAACAAACCAATAGTTCAAATGAGATACAGGAGCTGAGACAACTAATGCTGAATATATGAACAGAAATGGAAAACCTCTTCAAAAATGAAATCGATAAATTGAGGGAGGACATGAAGAAGACATGGGCTGAACATAAAGAAGAAATAGAAAAACTGAAAAAACAAATCACAGAACTTATGGAAGTGAAGGACAAAGTAGAAAAGATGGAAAAATCAATGGATACCTACAATAATAGATTCAAAGAGACAGAAGATAGAATTAGTGATTTGGAGGATGGAACATATGAATTCCAAAAAGAAACAGAAACTATCGGGAAAAGACTGGAAAAATTTGAACAGGGTATCAGGGAACTCAAGGACAATATGAAGCGCACAAATATACGTGTTGTGGGTGTCCCAGAAGGAGAAGAGAAGGGAAAAGGAGGAGAAAAACTGATGGAAGAAATTATCACTGAAAATTTCCCAACTCTTATGAAAGACCTGAAATTACAGATCCAAGTAGTGCAGCGCACCCCAAAGAGATTAGACCCAAATAGGCGTTCTCCAAGACACTTACTAGTTAGAATGTCAGAGGTCAAAGAGAAAGAGAGGATCTTGAAAGCAGCAAGAGAAAAACAATCCATCACATACAAGGGAAACTCAATAAGACTATGTGTAGATTTCTCAACAGAAACCATGGAGGCTGGAAGACAGTGGGATGATATATTTAAATTACTAAAAGAGAAAAACTGCCAACCAAGACTCCTATATCCAGCAAAATTGTCCTTCAAAAATGAGGGAGAAATTAAAACATTCTCAGACAAAAAGTCACTGAGAGAATTTGTGACCAAGAGACCAGCTCTGCAAGAAATACTAAAGGGAGCACTAGAGTCAGAAACGAAAAGACAGAAGAGACAGGTATGGAGAAGAGTGTAGAAAAAAGGAAAGTCAGATATGATATATATAATACAAAAGGCAAAATGGTAGAGGAAAATATTATCCAAACAGTAATAACACTAAATGTTAATGGACTGAATTCCCCAAACAAAGACATAGACTGGCAGAATGGATTAAAAAACAGGATTCTTCTATATGCTGTCTACAGGAAAAACATCTCAGACCCAAAGATAAACATAGGTTGAAAGTCAAAGGTTGGCAAAAGATATTTCATGCAAATAACAACCAGAAAAGAGCAGGAGTGGCTATACTAATATCCAACAAATTAGACTTCAAATGTAAAACAGTTAAAAGAGACAAAGAAGGACACTATCTACTAATAAAAGGAACAATTAAACAAGAAGACATAACAATCATAAATATTTATGCACCAAACCAGAATGCCCCAAAATACGTGAGGAATACACTGCAAACACTGAAAAGGGAAATAACACAAATCTCATAATAGTTTGAGACTTCAATTCCCCACTCTCATCAATGGACAGAACATCTAGACAGAGGATCAATAAAGAAATAGAGAATCTGAATATTACTATAAAGGAGCTAGACTTAACAGACATTTATAGGACATTACATCCCACAACAGCAGGATACACCTTTTTCTCAAGTGCTCATGGATCATTCTCAAAGATAGACCATATGCTGGGTCACAAAGCAAGTCTTAACAAATTTAAAAAGATTGAAATCATACACAACACTTTCTCGGATCATAAAGGAATGAAGTTGGAAATCAATAATAGGCGGAGTGCCAGAAAATTCACAAATACGTGGAGGCTCAACAACACACTCTTAAACAACGAGTGGGTCAAAGAAGAAACTGCAAGAGAAATTAGTAAATACCTCGAGGCGAATGAAAATGAAAACACAACATATCAAAACTTATGGGATGCAGCAAAGGCAGTGCTAAGAGGGAAATTTATTGCCCTCAATGCCTATATCAGAAAAGAAGAAAAGGCAAAAATTCAGGAATTAACTGTCCACTTGGAAGAACTGGAGAAAGAACAGCAAACTAATCCCAAAGCAAGCAAAAGGAAAGAAATAACAAAGATCAGAGCAGAAATAAATGAAATTGAAAAAATGAAAACAAAAGAGAAAATCAATAAGACCAGAAGTTGGTTCTATGAGAAAATCAATAAGATTGATGGGCCCTTAGCAGAATTGACAAAAAGAAGAAGAGAGAGGATGCAAATAAATAAGATCAGAAATGGAAGAGGAGACATAACTACTGACCTCACAGAAATAAAGGAGGTAATAACAGGATACTATGAACAACTTTACGCTAATAAATACAACAATTTAGATGAAATGGATGGATTCCTAGAAAGACATGAACAACCAACTCTGACTCAAGAAGAAATAGACGACCTCAACAAACCAATCACAAGTAAAGAAATTGAATTAGTCATTCAAAAGCTTCCTAAAAAGAAAAGTCCAGGATCAGTCGGCTTCACATGTGAATTCTATCAAACATTCCAGAAAGAATTAGAACCAACTCTGCTCAAACGCTTCAAAAAAATCGAAGTGGAGGGAAAACTACCTAATTCATTCTATGAAGCCAACATCACCCTCATACCAAAAACAGGCAAAGATATTACAAAAAAAGAAAACTACAGACCAATCTCTCTAATGAATATAGATGCAAAAATCCTCAATAAAATTCTAGCAAATCGTATCCAACAACACATTACAAGAATTATACATCATGACCAAGTAGGATTCACCCCAGGTATGCAAGGCTGGTTCAACATAAGAAAATCAATTAATGTAATACACCATATCAACAAATCAAAGCAGAAAAATCACATGATCATCTCAATTGATGCAGAGAAGGCATTTGACAAGATTCAACATCCTTTCCTGTTGAAAACACTTCAAAGGATAGGAATACAAGGGAACTTCCTTAAAATGATAGAGGGAATATATGAAAAACCCACAGCTAATATCATCCTCAATGGGGAAAAATTGAAAACTTTCCCCCTAAGATCAGGAACAAGAAAAGGATGTCCACTATCACCACTATTATTCAACATTGTGTTGGAGGTTCTAGCCAGAGCAATTAGACAAGAAAAAGAAATACAAGACATCAAAATTGGAAACGAAGAATTAAAACTATCAATGCTTGCAGACGATATGATACTATACGTCAAAAACCCGGAAAAATCCACAACAAAACTACTAGAGCTAATAAATGAGTACAGTAAAGTAGCAGGTTACAAGATCAACATTCAAAAATCTGTAGCATTTCTATACACTAGTAATGAACAAGCTGAGGGGGAAATCAAGAAACGAATCCCATTTACAATTGCAACTAAAAGAATAAAATACCTAGGAATAAATTTAACTAAAGAGACAAAAAACCTATATAAAGAAAACTACAAAAAACTGTTAAAAGAAATCACAGAAGACCTAAATAGATGGAAGGGCATACCGTGTTCATGGATTGGAAGACTAAATATAGTTAAGATGTCAATCCTACCTAAACTGATTTATAGATTCAATGCAATACCAATCAAAATCCCAACAACTTATTTTTCAGAAATAGAAAAACCAATAAGCAAATTTATCTGGAAGGGCAGGGTGCCCCGAATTGCTAAAAACATCTTGAGGAAAAAAAACGAAGCTGGAGGTCTCGCGCTGCCTGACTTTAAGGCATATTATGAAGCCACAGTGGTCAAAACAGCATGGTATTGGCATAAATATAGATATATCGACCAATGGAATCGAATAGAGTGCTCAGATATAGACCCTCTCATCTATGGACATTTGATCTTTGATAAGGCAGTCAAGCCAACTCACCTGGGACAGAGCAGTCTCTTCAATAAATGGTGCCTAGAGAACTGGATATCCATATGCAAAAGAATGAAAGAAGACCCATCTCTCACACCCTATACAAAAGTTAACTCAAAATGGATCAAAGATCTAAACATTAGGTCTAAGAACATAAAACAGTTAGAGAAAAATGTTGGGAGATATCTTATGGATCTTACAACTGGAGGCGGTTTTATGGACCTTAAACCTAAAGCAAGAACACTGAAGAAGGAAATAAATAAATGGGAGCTCTTCAAAATTAAACACTTTTGTGCATCAAAGAACTTCATCAAGAAAGTAGAAAGACAGCCTACACAATGGGAGACAATATTTGGAAATGATATATCAGATAAAGGTCTAGTATCCAGAATTTATAAAGAGATTGCTCATCTCAACAACAAAAAGACAGCCAACCCAATTACAAAATGGGAAAAAGACTTGAACAGACACCTCTCAGAAGAGGAAATACAAATGGCCAAAAGGCACATGAAGAGATGCTCCATGTCCCTGGCCATTAGAGAAATGCAAATCAAAACCACAATGAGATATCATCTCACACCCACCAGAATGGCCATTATCAACAAAACAGAAAATGACAAGTGCTGGAGAGGATGCGGAGAAAGAGGCACACTTATCCACTGTTGGTGGGAATGTCAAATGGTGCAACCACTGTGGAAGGCAGTTTGGCGGTTCCTCAAAAAGCTGAATATAGAATTGCCATATGACCCAGCAATACCATTGCTGGGAATCTACTCAAAGGACTTAAGGGCAAAGACACAAACGGACATTTGCACACCAATGTTTATAGCAGCGTTATTTACAATTGCAAAGAGATGGAAACAGCCGAAATCTCCATCAACAGAAGAGTGGCTAAACAAACTGTGGTATATACATACGATGGAATACTATGCAGCTTTAAGACAGGATAAACTTATGAAGCATGTAATAACATGGATGGACCTAGAGAACATTATGTTGAGTGAGTCTAGCCAAAAACTAAAGGACAAATACTGTATGGTCCCACTGATGTGAACAGACATTCGAGAATAAATTTGGAATATGTCATTGGTAACAGAGTCCAGCAGGAGGTAGAGACAGGGTAAGATAATGGGCAATTGGAGTTGAAGGGATACAGACGGTGTAACAGGACTAGATACAAAAACTCAAAAATGGACAGCACAATAATACCTAATTGTAAAGTAATCATGTTAAAACACTGAATGAAGCTGCATCTGAGCTATAGGTTTTTGTTTTGTTTTGTTTTGTTTTGTTTTGATTTTACTATTACTACTTTTATTTTTGTCTCTATATTAACATTCTATATCTTTTTTGGTTATGTTGCTAGTTCTTCTAAAGCGATGCAAATGTACTAAGAAATGATGATCATGCATCTATGTGATGATGTTAAGAATTACTGATTGCATATGTAGAATGGTATGATTTCTAAATGTTGGGTTAATTTCTTTTTTTCCGTTAATTAAAAAAAAAAAAAAGAGAGAAGGGGTAATTGGAGCTGAAGGGATACAGACTGTACAACGGGACTGGATATAAAAACTCAGAAATGGACAGCACAATACTACCCAATTGTAATGCAATTATGTTAAAACACTGAATGAAGCTGCATGTGAGGTATAGGTTTTTTGTTCTTTTTTTTTCTTTCTATTATTGTTTTAATTCTTATTCTGTTGTCTTTTTATTTCTTTTTCTAAATCGATGCAAATGTACTAAGAAATGTTGAATATGCAACTATGTGATGATATTAAGAATTACTGATTGTACATGTAGAATGGAACGATTTCTAAATGTTTTGTTAATTTTTTTTAATTAATAAAAAAAAAGAGAGAGGGGGGAAACTAGAGCCATCATCAATCAAAAGTAAACCCTGATTTGAACAAACCAACTGTTAAAAAATTTATATATGAATATATGTTTTATTCACGTATATGTTCATTATATATATATGAATGATAATTGGGGAAATTTTAAGCATTGATTTTAATGTTAGAAAATTGTGTTTTTTAAGTTGTTACAGTGATATCATGGTTATATTTAATAAAAGAGAGGCTTATCGTCTGAAAAAAAAATGATGAAGTAATGAAAATTCATGATGTTCTAAACTGACTGTGTTGATGGTTACACAACTGTGATAATACTATCAGTATTGGATATACTGTATGGTGTGTGAATTTATCTCAAAAAAAACTGCATTAAAAAAAATTTAGAGTATAGATTACCAGGTGATAAAATAAGGGTACAGTATGAAGAGAGCATGCATAATTTTTACAGAATTTTTAATAAGGTTGACTGTAAATGTTTGGAAATAGAAGTGTTGGTAGCACATTATTGTAAGCATAATTATCAGCGTTGAATTATGCTTGCATTTGTGGTTGAAAGGGGAAGTTAGGGTCTTATATGTTACTAGAAGGAAAGCTAGAGAATAAAAGATGATACTTCATAAGATAGTAAACCCTGTTGTAAATGATGACTGGGTTAATAATACAAATATAAAAGAATGTTCTTCCATGAACTAGACAAGTGTACATCACTATTACAAGGTGTTGAAATAGGATGGCACACGGGAAAAAAAAATACAACTAATGCAAACTATGGCTATAGTTAACAGTAATACTGTAATATATTTCCATCAATTTAACAAAGGTACCGTATCAGTGATAAATGTTAATAATAGGCGGGTATAAAGGGTATGAGGTTTTTTCTTTTTGGAGTAATGAAAATTTCCTGAAATTGACTGTGGCAACAATGAATGCACAATATCAAAAGCCACTGATTGGAGGACTTCCTGGAAGATGGCGGCTTAGTAAGACGCTCGGATCTTAGTTTCTTCTCCAGGACACCTACTAGGGGAGTAGAAACGATACAGAAAGCGCCCAAAGCCACAACAGAGATAAAAAAGACAGCGTACCCCATCCTGGAACGGCTGGCTGGCTGAGAGAAGCAGCTCGGGTGAGATCGCCGAGGCGCGCGGGCCTTACCGGGCGGGGTGGCAAGCGGCCGGAGTTACTCCCTTCCCCCTTCCCGGGCCGGCTGGGAGAATTGGAGAGGTGGTCCCCTGAAACCAAGGCGACTGGCGCCCACACCACGCGCAGCCCCCGGACCAACTGAGAGAATTGGATCGGAAACCCCCAGGCCGCGGAGAACGGTGACCCCGTGACTCCCGGGGAACGTGCACTCTCTCGGGCGGGCCGCTGCCGCTGGCGCCCTCCCGCCACGCTTGTTGCCCAGGGCCGACTAGGAAATTCGGACGGGCTCTTTCCCTGGCTGCAGCGACCAGCAACCCTCCCTGCGTTCGGACCCCGGGCCGGCTCAAGCCGTTTCGGCTAGCGAACCCCCAGGACGGCGAGAGTTTTCCAAAGTTTAAGGTCCCACAGCACCTTTTACTGGTGGGACCCGCAGAGAAACGGGTGCCACGAGCGCCACCTACTGGGCAGGATAAGAAAAACAGAACCCAGAGATTTCACAGAAAAATATTACAACCTTGCTGGGTCCAACACCAAGAGAAATCTGAATAAATGCCCAGACGCCAGCAGCAGAAGATAACTGTCCACGCTCAAAAGATTGAGAATATGGCTCAGTCAAAGGAACAAACCAATAGCTCAAATGAGACACAAGAGCTGAGACAACTAATGCTGAATATAAGAACAGAAATGGAAAACCTCTTCAAAAATGAAATCGATAAATTGAGGGAGGACATGAAGAGGACATGGGCTGAACATAAAGAAGAAATAGAAAAACTGAAAAAACAAATCGCAGAACTTATGGAAGTGAAGGATAAAGTAGCAAACATAGAAAAAATAATGGATAGCTACAATGATAGATTTAAAGAGACAGAAGATAGAATTAGTGATTTGGAGGATGGAACATCTGAATTCCAAAAAGAAACAGAAACTATAGGGAAAAGAATGGAAAAATTTGAACAGGGTATCAGGGAACTCAAGGACAATATGAACCGCACAAATATACGTGTTGTGGGTGTCCCAGAAGGAGAAGAGAAGGGAAAAGGAGGAGAAAAACTAATGGAAGAAATTATCACTGAAAATTTCCCAACTCTTATGAAAGACCTAAAATTACAGATCCAAGAAGTGCAGCGCACCCCAAAGAGATTAGACCCAAATAGGCGTTCTCCAAGACACTTACTAGTTAGAATGTCAGAGGTCAAAGAGAAAGAGAAGATCTTGAAAGCAGCAAGAGAAAAACAATCCATTACATACAAGGGAAACCCAATAAGACTTTGTGTAGATTTCTCAGCAGAAACCATGGAAGCTAGAAGACAGTGGGATGATATATTTAAAATACTAAAAGAGAAAAACTGCCAACCAAGACTCCTATATCCAGCAAAATTATCCTTCAAAAATGAGGGAGAAATTAAAACATTCTCAGACAAAAAGTCACTGAAAGAATTTGTGACCAAGAGACCAGCTCTGCAAGAAATACTAAAGGGAGCACTAGAGTCAGATACAAAAAGACAGAAGAGAGAGATATGGAAAAGAGTGTAGAAAGAAGGAAAATCAGATATGATATATATAATACAAAAGGCAAAATGTTAGAGGAAAATATTATCCAAACAGTAATAACACTAAATGTCAATGGACTGAATTCCCCAATCAAAAGACATAGATTGGCAGAATGGATTAAAAAACAGGATCCTTCGATATGCTGTCTACAGGAAACACATCTTAGACCCAAAGATAAACATAGGTTGAAAGTGAAAGGTTGGGAAAAGATATTTCATGCAAATAACAACCAGAAAAGAGCAGGAGTGGCTATACTAATATCCAACAAATTAGACTTCAAATGTAAAACAGTTAAAAGAGACAAAGAAGGACACTATATACTAATAAAAGGAACAATTAAACAAGAAGACATAACAATCATAAATATTTACGCACCGAATCAGAATGCCCCAAAATACGTGAGGAATATACTGCAAACACTGAAAAGGGAAATAGACTCATATACCATAATAGTTGGAGACTTCAACTCACCACTCTCATCAAGGGACAGAACATCTAGACAGAGGATCAACAAAGAAATAGAGAATCTGAATATTACTATAAATGAACTAGACTTAATAGACATTTATAGGACATTACATCCCACAACAGCAGGATACACCTTTTTCTCGAGTGCTCATGGATCATTCTCAAAGATAGACCATATGCTGGGTCACAAAGCAAGTCTCAACAAATTTAAAAAGATTGAAATCTTACACAACACTTTCTCGGACCATAAAGGAATGATGTTGGAAATCAATAATAGGCAGAGTGCCAGAAAATTCACAAATACGTGGAGGCTCAACAACACACTCCTAAACAACGACTGGGTCAAAGAAGAAATTGCAAGAGAAATTAGCAAATACCTCGAGGCGAATGAAAATGAAAACACAACATATCAAAACTTATGGGACGCAGCAAAGGCAGTGCTAAGAGGGAAATTTATTGCTCTAAATGCCTATATCAGAAAAGAAGAAAAGGCAAAAATTCAGGAATTAACTATCCATTTGGAAGAACTGGAGAAAGAACAGCAAGCTAACCCCAAAGCAAGCAAAAGGAAAGAAATAACAAAGATTAGAGCACAAATAAATGAAATTGAAAACATGAAAACAATAGAGAAAATCAATAAGGCCAGAAGTTGGTTCTATGAGAAAATCAATAAGATTGATGGGCCCTTAGCAAGATTGACAAAAAGAAGAAGAGAGAGGATGCAAATAAATAAGATCAGAAATGGAAGAGGAGACATAACTACTGACCTCACAGAAATAAAGGAGGTAATAACAGGATACTATGAACAACTTTACGCTAATAAATACAACAATTTAGAGGAAATGGACGGGTTCCTGGAAAGACATGAACAACCAACTTTGACTCAAGAAGACATAGATGACCTCAACAAACCAATCACAAGTAAAGAAATTGAATTAGTCATTCAAAAGCTTCCTAAAAAGAAAAGTCCAGGACCAGATGGCTTCACATGTGAATTCTACCAAACGTTCCAGAAAGAATTAGTACCAATTCTCTTCAAACTCTTCAAAAAAATCGAAGTGGAGGGAAAACTACCTAATTCATTCTATGAAGCCAACATCACCCTCATACCAAAACCAGGCAAAGATATTACAAAAAAAGAAAACTACAGACCAATCTCTCTAATGAATACAGATGCAAAAATCCTCAATAAAATTCTAGCAAATCGTATCCAACAGCACATTAAAAGAATTATACATCATGACCAAGTAGGATTCATCCCAGGTATGCAAGGATGGTTCAACATAAGAAAATCAATTAATGTAATACACCATATCAACAAATCAAAGCAGAAAAATCACATGATCATCTCAATTGATGCAGAGAAGGCATTCGACAAGATTCAACATCCTTTCCTGTTGAAAACACTTCAAAAGATAGGAATACAAGGGAACTTCCTTAAAATGATAGAGGGAATATATGAAAAACCCACAGCTAATATCATCCTCAATGGGGAAAAATTGAAAACTTTCCCCCTAAGATCAGGAACAAGACAAGGATGTCCACTATCACCACTATTATTCAACATTGTGTTGGAGGTTCTAGCCAGAGCAATTAGACAAGAAAAAGAAATACAAGGCATCAAAATTGGAAAGGAAGAAGTAAAACTATCACTGTTTGCAGACGATATGATACTATACGTCGAAAACCCGGAAAAATCCACAACAAAACTACTAGAGCTAATAAATGAGTACAGCAAAGTAGCAGGTTACAAGATCAACATTCAAAAATCTGTAGCATTTCTATACACTAGTAATGAACAAGCTGAGGGGGAAATCAAGAAACGAATCCCATTTACAATTGCAACTAAAAGAATAAAATACCTAGGAATAAATTTAACTAAAGAGACAAAAAACCTATATAAAGAAAACTACAAAAAACTGCTAAAAGAAATCACAGAAGACCTAAATAGATGGAAGGGCATACCGTGTTCATGGATTGGAAGACTAAATATAGTTAAGATGTCAATCCTACCTAAACTGATTTACAGATTCAATGCAATACCAATCAAAATCCCAACAACTTATTTTTCAGAAATAGAAAAACCAATAAGCAAATTTATCTGGAAGGGCAGGGTGCCCCGAATTGCTAAAAACATCTTGAGGAAAAAAAACGAAGCTGGAGGTCTCGCGCTGCCTGACTTTAAGGCATATTATGAAGCCACAGTGGTCAAAACAGCATGGTATTGGCATAAAGATAGACATATCGACCAATGGAATCGAATAGAGTGCTCAGATATAGACCCTCTCATCTATGGACATTTGATCTTTGATAAGGCAGTCAAGCCAACTCACCTGGGACAGAGCAGTCTCTTCAATAAATGGTGCCTAGAGAACTGGATATCCATATGCAAAAGAATGAAAGAAGACCCATCTCTCACACCCTATACAAAAGTTAACTCAAAATGGATCAAAGATCTAAACATTAGGTCTAAGAACATAAAACAGTTAGAGAAAAATGTTGGGAGATATCTTATGGATCTTACAACTGGAGGCGGTTTTATGGACCTTAAACCTAAAGCAAGAGCACTGAAGAAGGAAATAAATAAATGGGAACTCCTCAAAATTAAACACTTTTGTGCATCAAAGAACTTCATCAAGAAAGTAGAAAGACAGCCTACACAATGGGAGACAATATTTGGAAATGATATATCAGATAAAGGTCTAGTATCCAGAATTTATAAAGAGATTGCTCATCTCAACAACAAAAAGACAGCCAACCCAATTACAAAATGGGAAAAAGACTTGAACAGACACCTCTCAGAAGAGGAAATACGGATGGCCAAGAGGCACATGAAGAGATGCTCAATGTCCCTGGCCATTAGAGAAATGCAAATTAAAACCACAATGAGATATCATCTCACACCCACCAGAATGGCCATTATCAACAAAACAGAAAATGACAAGTGCTGGAGAGGATGCGGAGAAAGAGGCACACTTATCCACTGTTGTGGGAATGTCAAAGGGTGCAACCACTGTGGAAGGCAGTTTGGCGGTTCCTCAAAAAGCTGAATATAGAATTGCCATACGACCCAGCAATACCATTGCTAGGTATCTACTCAAAGGACTTAAGGGCAAAGACACAAACGGACATTTGCACACCAATGTTTATAGCAGCATTATTTACAATTGCAAAGAGATGGAAACAGCCAAAATCTCCATCAACAGAAGAGTGGTTAAACAAACTGTGGTATATACATACGATGGAATATTATGCAGCTGTAAGACAAGATAAACTTATGAACCATGTAATAACATGGATGGACCTAGAGAATATTATGCTGAGTGAATCCAGCCAAAAACTAAAGGACAAATACTGTATGGTCCCACTGATGTGAACGGACATTCGAGAATAAACTTGAAATATGTCATTGGTAACAGAGTTCAGCAGGAGTTAGAAACAGGGTAAGACAATGGGTAATTGAAGCTGAAGGGATACAGACTGTGCAACAGGACTAGATACAAAAACTCAAAAATGGACAGTACAATAATACCTAATTGTAAAGTAATCATGTTAAAACACTGAATGAAGCTGCATCTGAGCTATAGGTTTTTGTTTTGTTTTGTTTTGTTTTGATTTTACTATTATTACTTTTATTTTTGTCTCTATATTAACATTCTATATCTTTTTCGGTTATGTTGCTAGTTCTTCTAAACCAATGCAAATGTACTAAGAAATGATGATCATGCATCTATGTGATGATGTTAAGAATTAATGATTGCATGTGTAGAATGGTATGATCTCCAAATGTTGGGTTAATTTCTTTTTTTCCGTTAATTAAAAAAAAAAAAAAAGAGAGAAGGGATAATTGGAGATGAAGGGATACAGACTGTACAACGGGACTGGATATAAAAACTCAGAAATGGACAGCACAATACTACCCAATTGTAATGCAATTATGTTAAAACACTGAATGAAGCTGCATGTGAGGTATAGGTTTTTTGTTTTTGTTTTTTTTGTTTTTTTTTCTTTCTATTATTGTTTTAATTCTTATTCTGTTGTCTTTTTATTTCTTTTTCTAAATCGATGCAAATGTACTAAGAAATGATGAATATGCAACTATGTGATGTTATTAAGAATTACTGATTGTACATGTAGATTGGAATGATTTCTAATTGTTTTGTTAATTCTTTTTTTAATTAATAAAAAAAAATTACTTATGAGAACAAATTTATTTTTTGAAAAAAAAAAAAAAAAAAAGCCACTGATTGTACACTTTGGATGGACTGTATGATGTGTGAATAAAGGTATTTTAAAAAACATAGGATAACTGGAAAATTTTTAAAATATAGCAGAAATTAAACTTATAAACCACCGACAAGCCAAAGAAGAAATCACAAGTTAAACAAGGAAATATCTTTGGGAAAATGATAATGAAAATATGTCATATAAAAACTGACAGGACATAGTAAAGATACTGCAGAGAGGGAAATTCATAGCTCCAAATGCTTACTGTTTTAAGTTTCTTGGCTGCTAAAACAAATACTATAAAATGGGTTGGCTTAACAAATGGAATTTATCAGCCCATAATTTCAGAAACTAGAACACTTGTTTCCCCCCAGGGTGGGTATCTCTGACTGACCAACAATCATGGGTGTTCCTTGGCTTTTCCATCACATGGCAATGCACATGGCGGTGTCTTCTCCCTTCTCTTCCAGTTGCCTCTGACTTCCAGCCTCTGGTTGGTCCCCAATGACTTCTCTTTTTATGGCCATCTCTTCAAGGCCTCCAGTAACAGGATTACAAGCCATCATCATTCAGTTGGCCACACCTTAACTGAAATAACTTCATCAAAAGGTCCTATTTAAAATGGCTTCACACCCACAGGAATGGATTAAGATTAAGAATATGTTTTTCTAGGATACATAGTAACTTCAAGCCATCATGCATACATAAAAAAAAAGAAGGAAGATTTCAAACCAGAGATCTAACTCAAATGAGAAGAACTAGAAAAGAAGACGCAAACTAAAGCCAAAGTGGGCAGAAGAAAGAAGATAAAGATTACAGTAGAAATAGAAGAAATAGATGATAAAAAGAGAGAATCAATAAAACAAAAATTTTGTTTTTTTTTTGAAAGCATCAATAAAATTGACAAACCTTTAGCTAGTCAAAAAAAAAGGGAAAGAACGCAAATAACTAAAATCAGAAATGAAAGGGACACCATTACTACTGACCTTACAGAAATAAAAAGTATTATATGAGTATACTATGAGCAACTGCGTGTCAACAAATTAGATAACTTAGAGGAAATGAACAAATTCCTAGAAACACTCAAGCTACCTACACTGATTCAAGAAAAAATAGAAGATCTCAACAGACAAATCACAAGTAGAAACTGAATCAGTAAACAAAACCTCCCAACAAAAAAGAAGCCCAGGACCAGATGGCTTCATGGGGGAATTTTATCACACATTCCAAGAACAGTTAACACCAATCCTGCTCAGTACAAAAAACTGAAGAGGAAGGAACACTACCGCACTCATCCTATTAGGCTAACATCACCCTAAACCAAAGCCAGATGAAGATACTACAAGAAAGGAAACTTAGAGAATAATACCTCTTATTACAACAGATGCAAAAATCATCAGCAAAATACTACCAAATCAAATCCAACAGTACAATGAAAGAATTATATACCATAATCAAGTTGGATGTATCCAGGTATGCAAGGATAGTCCAACAACAACAAAAATCAATTAATGTAATACAGGCAGACCTTGGAAATATCGTGGGTTTGGTTCTAGGCCATTGTGATAAAGTGAACAGAGCAAGTGACATGAACTTTTTTGTTCTCAGTGCATTATAAACGTTATGTTTACACTAGTAGCAGTGAAATAGCATTATGTCTAAAAATAAGTGTACATACTTTAATTAAAATATGATAGAGACACAAAATGAGTGCATGCTGTTAAATGGGGCTAAGACTTTTATAGAGTCTCAGTTTGAGCCCTAGGTGTTCTTAAAAATTAATAGAATGATGCTGGCTAGGGTTTAACAAACCATGGCAATGAGCACAATCTGACTGAAGCTTGCAAAAGAGTAGCCTCTGGACTCTATTTGATCTCTCTTGGCCACTGATGCCTTATTTTAAGACACGTCTTCCCCGCCCCCCCCTTTTTAGGCAGGAAGCCATTGTCGATTCCACGGCACCACGGCAAGACTCATCACTGGGAGTCATGCCCCACGTTATCAGGGAGACTTTCACCCCTGAATGTCATGTCCCACATAGTGGAAAGTGTAATGATTTTCTTTGCAAAGTTAGGCTAAGTTTGCTCCCCTGGAACCTATAATTTCCAGAGGGTTCCTAGACCAGATAAATGCTATATCCTAAAAGGAATGGCCTCTCTAAGAATATCAACTAATTACATCCCCTTATCCTTCTGTGTGGACACACCTTCTCAATGTGAAAAAGTCAGATGGGCATTGCCTAAATATCCCTATAGACTGGGCGAAGGAGTTAGACAAAATACATATAACAAATGACTATGACTGCTGAATCACTATATTGATATTTCTTCTAGACTCCAGTGATTTGGAGTAGCTAGGGGGAAACATCTGAAATAGCAGAATGGTAACCCATAACAAACTCTGAAAACTGTTCTGTAACTACTTGATGAAATGTACTTTGAAAATTATTGCTTTTTCTTTCTTTTCTTTGTATATATATTTTGAAATTAAAAAACGTTAAGAAAAAAAGATGGTGCTAAGAGACTTGTTCAATGCAGGGTTGCCATAAACCTTCAATTTGTTTAAAAAACAAAACAAACATAATATCGGCAAAGCCCAATAAACCAAAATGTGATAAAATGAGGTGTGGCTGTACATCACATTAACAGAACAAAGGAAAAAACAACATAATCATCAAAGGGCATTTGACAAAATTCAGCACTCCTTGATAAAAACACACTGGAAAACTAGAAGGAGAAGGAAATGTCCATAACATGATACAGAGGCATACGTGCAAAACCGCAGCTAACATCATATCCAATGGTGTAAAACTAAAAACATTCCCTCTAACAGCAAAACTAAGATAAGGATACCCGCTGTCAACACTATTATTTAACATTGTACTAGAACTATTAGCCAGAGTGATTAAGGAGGAGAAAGAAATAAAAGACATCCAAACTGGTAAGGAAGAAGTAGAACTTTCCCCATTTGCAAAGGACATTATTCTATATATAAAAAATCCTGAAAAATCTACAACAAAACTACTACAGCCAGTAAACAAATTCAGCAAAGTGGCAGAGTAGAAGGTCAACACCAAAAAATCAGCAGAGTTTTCATATAATAGTAATGAGCAATTTGAAGAGGAAACCAAGAAAATAATTCCATTTATGACAGCCACTAAAAGAATCAAATAATTAGGAATAAATCTAACCAAGGTTGTGAAGGACCTACACTTAGAAAGCAATACGGATTGCTAACTCAAAGAAGACCTAAATAAATAGGAGGTTCTGTATTCATGGATTGGCAGACTAAGTATTGTTATTGATGTCATTTCTGCCCAAAGCAATTTACAGATTCAACACAATCCCAATCAAACTTCCAACAGCCAACTGTGTAAACATGTGTAAACAAGCCAATAATCAAATGTACAGGGAAGGGTAATCACTTTGAAAAAGATGAACAAAGTGGGAGAATTCACACTTCCTTATTTTAAAATGTATTACAAAGCTACAGTAATCAAAACAGCATGTTACTGGTGCAAGGAAAGACATACAGACCAAATGAACTGAATCAAGAGTTCAGAAATAAACTCTTCTACGAGCACTGATTTTTGACAAGGGTGCTAAGTCCATTTAATGGGGAAAAAACAGTCTGCAACAAACAGTGCTGGAAAAACGGATATCCGTATGCAAAAGAATACAGGTAGATCCCTACTTCATAGAATATACAAAAAAGAACTCAAAAATTAGGTCAAAGACCTAAATACAAGAACCAAGACTATAAAACTCCTAGAGGAAAACAGAAACACCTTCAGAACCTAACATTCTGAAGTTTCTTAGACTTTATACCAAATGCACAAACAACAGAAGAAAAAATAGATAAATAGGGCTTCATCAAAATTAAAACCTTTTGTGCATCAATGCACTTCATCATGAAAGTGTAAGTACAGCCTACAGAATGGAAAAAAAACATTTGGAAACCACATATTTGATAAGGGTTTAATATCTAGATTAAATAAACAGGCCCTAAATTAAACAACAAAAGATACAACTCAATTAAAAAATGGGCCAAGGACTTGAATAGAGATTTCTCAAAAATAGATGTACAACGGCCACCAAGCCCTTGAAAATTTCTCAGCATCATTAGCCAATAGAGAAATGCAAATTAAAGTCACAAAGAGATATCATTTCACAGATGCTATAATGGCTAGTATTAAAAAAAAATAGAATATTACAAGTATTGTAGAAGAGGTGAAAAAATAGGGACACTTGTTCCCCATTGGTGGGAATGTAAAATAGCTCAGCTGCTGTGGAAAAGAGTTTGGCAATTCCTCGGAACATACAGAATTTCCATATGGCCTAGCAATTCTACTTCTAGGTATATACCCCAAAGAATGGAAAGCAGGGATCCAGATATCTGCACACCAATGTTCACAGTGGCATGATTCACAATTGCCAAAAGATGAGAGCAACCCAAGTGTCCATCAATTGACAAATGGATAACAAAATGTGTTATGTACATACAAGGGAATATTACTGAACTGTAAAAAGGAATGAAGAATGATAGATGTGATATCAATGAACCTTGAAGACATCATGGGAAGTGAAATAAACCAAACACAAAAGGACAAATATTCTGTGATCTCATAAATAATATGAAATAATCAGGATAAGGAAATTCAGAGTCAGAAACTAGAATACAAGTTACCACAGGCCAGGACGGGGGTAGGGAATGAGGAGTTAATTCCCAATTCATACAGAATTTCTGTTTGGGGTGATGGAAAAGTTTTGGATAGGGATGATAGGGATGGTAGGGATGGAAGAACAATATTCTGAATGTAATTAATGCCAATAAATTAAATATTCAATGTGATTAAAAAGGGAAATTTAGATTAAAAAAATTTTTTAAAGTATACCATAGGATTCTAGAGCAGCTAGAAGGAGAAATGAGAGGACAGTATGGTAGCCCATGACAAACTCTGGAATCTATCACGTAATTGCTTTTTGAAGAGTACTTTGAAAACTATTGCTTTCTTATTTCTTTGCTTTGTATATATGTTATACTATACAATAAAAAAAGTTTAAAAAAAAAGTAAACCATAGGGCTGTACAATACAGTGAACCCAAATGTAAACTACAAACTATATAGTTAATAGTATAATTATAATGTTTCATCAATAGTAAAAAATATGCAAAGTGTTAACAAGAGGGAAAACTGCATGTGTGAGCAGCATATATGGGAATTCTGATTCTCTGCAAGAATTTTCTACAAACCTACAACTTCTCTAATAAAAAACAGAACTTCCATGAATTCCCAAATAAACCAGATTATTCTATATCATTCACCCATGAGTTAAAGTCATACTATAAAATGAAGCTGCTAAATGCTTTATTAATTATGATCAAAAATTTAATTTCTCTTATTTTGGTAATTATAGGCTCCCTGGGGAGCAGATGATGTAAAACTGTAGAATAAACTATTATATAGTATTTAAAAGATTTTCGTAGGCAGAGGTTTAACTTCTTTCCTCATTTAGTTATACCCACTTAATGACTTACATTATATTATTAAAACTGTATTTTTTAAATTCAACATAAATTTCCCACTGTGATTTAATTATATTATATTTTGTTCTGTTATCTGAGGAAATAGAGAACTATCATTTGCATCTGCATAGAGGGTGATTTTTCTCAGGCTTCAATTCTCTCTCTCTCTCTTCCTTAAAACACAGTAAACTAAATTTGATCTAATATTTAATAAGGGCCCAGCAATACAGAACATAACATAACCCTACTTTATCTCAAACATTGTCTATCTGTCTCTTAATCTTAGGCCATCCAAAAGAACACCCCTATACACACACAAACAAAAAAAACAATGTACAACAACAACAAAAATATTTTTAGAAAGGACCCACCAAATTCCTAAATCAATTTTTGGTACACTATAATTCATTAAACTCTCTATTCAACAATTCATCCCAACATTAACTCCGTTCACAATATGATTATTTGACCCAGTCAAATATACCACAAAAGTACAATAACTGGAAAAAAATAACACTAAATTACCTTGTTTAAAGGCTGCCACAAGTTTTATGTTTATGATTCTAACACCAAAAGCAAAATAACACGAACAAAAGAAAAAGAGCAGAGATAGAAAATGGGTAGACTGTGGACAAAGCTATCTGGATTCTATTATTAAAAAGTAGTCTATGAAACAGAGGGTACAAGGGTAGTTCAGTGGTAGAATTCTTGCCGCCTTGTGGGAGACCTGGGTTCGATTCGTGGTCCATGCACTTCCCAAAATAGAAACAGTCAAGCAAAACAAACAGTAAAAAAACAAGCAAACAAAATTCAACAAATGGTGCTGCAATAATGGGATACATGGAAAAATAATGAAATGTGGCCCCACCACATAGTATACCAAAAAAAAAGAAAAGTAATCTATAAAATAAAATTTAAATATATTGAATTTTAAATTATAGTTTTGCTACCTGGAGAAATTATATCAAATGAAACAATTACTTAGCAACCAAGATGCTGCCACTAGGGATGTAAGAAAACAAGATTAACTTTAAGGCCTTATTCTCATGAGAAAGGGGAGAAGCAAAAAAACTTGTCTGCAATATCCTTCCAAATAAAAATACAACATTCGAATGTGTATCCTAATCCTCAAGGAGTCAGACCTGGATTATCCTGGCTTTGCCAATAACTAAAGATATGATTTGGGTAAACAAAATATTCACTCTGGGCTTTAGTTTTTTTTTCATTTATAAAGAAAAAGAGCCAAACCAAATATGATCTTTATAGACAGTTTAAAGATAAGAATTTTTGTCATCTTCCATTCAGGTTAACAAAAAAGTTCATATACACACATACATATGTATATACAATACATATGTATATATTTAGACACACATACAAACATATATACAATACTTATCTGAATCTCTATTCAAGACACTTCTAAAGAAGATTTTATTTAAACTTAATATTTAATACTATCCCTTAGTGGTAAGATGCTTTGGGAAAAGGACTGTAAAAATCAGTGGCTCAATTAAGTAACAGAGAAGTCTCATTTCTACTGGATATTTATTGGACACTCAATATATATCAGCATTGCACGATATGCTGCAGAGATATAAATCCAAGTAATAGAAAATAAGACTACAAAATGCTTAACACACAAACACACACACAAACCCATTAATTTAGAAGAAAAAGATAAAGGTAAACTTACAATAAAAATAACAGTTAACATCTATTGACACCTTTGGCATTTACAAAACATTTTCACAAGTTCTTCCGTTTAATCCTTAGAAAGACCCTGTGCAGCAGTCAGTTTGTTATTCTCATTTTACAAGTGATTTTGACGGAGGCTCAGGAAAACTAAAAGACATCCCCACATCACAAGTGATAACTGGTAGACCAGGAAATTGAGCCCAGGTCTTGATTCTTGGTCTACTGCTATTTTCACCAGCACCATGGTGCCTCCTTCAAATTAAGTTCAATCTATAGACAATTAGAAACAAATAGCTACTCACAACCTCTAAGTACTGCTCGATGGGACTTTATTGTAAGAAGAGTGGGTTAGCATTATACTGAAAAAAACATGTAGGATTCTTAATAACTAATGGAACACAAATTCTTTATTACACAAATACTACTTGTAGATGGTATATGAAAGAACAATTTTCTTTCTTGTTTACTTCCATCTAACAGAATGCTAGGTTTCACAAAACTATTTTAAAACATGCTTCTCAGAGAGCCTTTTTCTCAGTAATGATGGGTAATTAAATATATACTTTTAAAAAGTGTTTCTATAAATTTAGATAAACCACAAAAATGAAACCATTCGGTAAATGCATTCTTTGACTTCTCTGCAATTCAGTATTTAAAGAAGTGCTTCTTCTCAAGGTAGCACTATAACCTGATATTAAAATACATTTATTCCAGTAGCTGTGAGACTAAAAATGGAGTTCTTCCAGCTTTAATACCTCTGGCATAAAATTCTAAAGTTCCAGCAGATGAAGATACTACTGCCTTAAACTTCTTGGACTACAGAGCAGTTGTCATATTCCCAACTTTCCAGAATAAGTAAAGAGTTTTCTCTTTTGAAAATTATGATCAAAGATCCACCTAACTTTTCTACTTCTAAATTTCTAGATTTTACACTATTGTTCCTCAGGCAACTTAACTACAATGTCCAAATCATGAGTTGCTAAGGTAATAAAACAATTAAGTAGGGTTGGGATAGTTACTGAAAAGGAATGAGCATGCAGACAGCAAGGACTATGATAAAATCTTTGGGCTGAAGATCAGGAACTAGCTTTTGGAAAGGCTTAAATGTAATAGTGAATAGGAGAGCTCTCCACAAAGTTGTGTGGCAGCAGATGCTACCATAGGGCTATGCTGCTTATAAGCTAAAGAAGCTTTGGCCTGAATAGAGTCATACTACCTGGCTTTAAAGCGCAGCTGGTCTCTGATCTGGCATCTTCAATGCTGTATCCTCTGGCAAGGGCATTTTGAGAAGTCAGAAGCTACAGATGGCAAACTGAATGGCCAAGGGTTAAGGGCCTGGTCCCCCATCTTTGCTACTGCTCAAGGTTAGGCATGTGTCTATGTTAAAAGGATGCTGGTGAATTATTTTCTAAATAAATTCTGTGAATCCTTAATAATGATTCAAACCTAGAGGACTGCACTTCTTTAAGGAGAATACTGTTACAGTCAATATTGGATTTGACTTCAAGGATTTGTCAAAACAAAACAAAACCTTGCAATTGTGTAAAGGTTGACATACTTTCATTCATAGTTTTACTTCAAAAGTAGTAATCAATATGATTAAAAACCTAAGAATATTGTTAAATGATACTTTTAAAAGCCTTTTTTTTTTTTTTTTTTTTTTTTGCATGGGCAGGCACTGGGAATCAAACCCGGGTCTCTGGGATGGCAGGTGAAAACTCTGACTGCTGAGCCACCATGGCCCACCCTAAATGATACTTTTCCTGAGTTTTCTCCTGGCTCACTGAAATAAAATTAAGCTCAATTTGGTTTCACACATCGGTGCTTAAAATTATAGAATTTTTAATTCTGCAATGGTCTTTTAAAACATTTCCCTCAAATATCCCATTTACAAACAAACAAATATTTCATTGCACAAAAGAAAAAAACAAGGTATCCATTCCCAAAGGTCACCCAACTATTTAAAGGCACAGACAGCCTGCTACCCAGCATAGAGCTCTTTTTTAAAATATGTCATGGTTACCTAGGCTCATCATAAACTGCTCATGGAATGAAACATGTTTGCTTTCCAATGTGAAAAGTATACACAGTTATCACTACCAGTTTAAAAAGCTGCCAAGAATCCATTTAATAGCACTGAAAGGTGTCTGAATACTTTGGCTTTAAAAATCAAGTTTGTCTTTGTGGTTTGGGATGGGAGGTGGAGTTAAGTCGGGGTGTAGAGACGTGTTCTATTTTTTTAGAATTACCCCCAAATGGACTGGTACCCTGAATGATAGGCATGCTGGTTTGAAAAGGTTTATGCACTCTAGAAAAGCCATGTTTTAATCCTAATCAGCCTTGTGAGAACCACCGTTTCTCTTAATGCCTACCTATTCAGCACTACAGGTTGGAAACTTGATTGGGTTATTTCCATGGAGATGGGACTCAATCAATGGGGGTATTAAACTTGATTATATAGAGATGTGACTCCACCTATTCGGGTGCATCTTGAATAGTTTACTGGAATCCTACAAAAGAGGAAACATTTTGGAGAAAGCAGGAGATTCAGAGAGAGCAGAAAACACCACAGCACCATGAAGCAGAGTCCACCAGTCAGCGACTTTTGGAGATGAAGAAGGAAAATGTCTCCTGGAGAGCTGGAAAGGAATCTAGCAGATGATGCTGTATTTGCCATGTGCCCTTTCAGCTAAGAGAGAAATCCTGACCGCATTCACAATGCGCCTTTTCAGATGAGAGAGAAACTTTGACCATGTTCGCCATGTGCCTTTCCACTTGAGAGAGAGACCATGAACTTCATTGGCTTTCTTGAATCAAGGTATCTCCCCAGATGCCTTAGATTGGACATTTCTATAGACTTGTTTCAATTGGGACATTTCCACAGCCTAAAAACGATTAACTTGCAACTTATTAAATTTTCCCTCTTTAAAAGCCATTTCTGGTATACTGCATTCCAGCAGCTAGCAAACTAGAACAATAGGGTAGGGTGATTAAACAAGGAAGGTGATTAATAGGTTCACAGATAAAAAATAAAATACCCTTAAGTATATCCGCAATATGTTTCTAATGGGTAAATGTATATATATATATATGTACACACATACACAAGCTTATACACACAGATATATAAAATGAACTCCATCACATCTTTTGGAAATATGGTCTAGATTACATTTTTGTCATTCTCATATACGATGGATGTACTCTGGTATACTGCTGTCACCTATAAATTTTATGTAATTGTAAACTATAAAAGTAAATTTGTCTTCAGTTCTCTTTGATAGTTTTATACTAAAAAGAAATGAAAAAGAACCTCTTAAAACCTTTCATAGAAACTATGATTTTCTTGGTCCCAAGGCTGTATGATGAAGCAGAGAGTTTTGAACCCCATGGAGTAATTTGTAACACTGGGCAAGTTATTTAATCTTTCTGAGTCTCGATTTTCTCATCTGTAATTTGATGATAAGAATCTAAGACTAAGAGAATCTACAACTCACCCAGCACAAGGTGTAGGCTCAGGGAATAGAGAATATGTCTTTTGTTTTCCCAGTTAAAACAATATTTGGTTACAGTAGCATACATTCAAATATTTATTATTTATCTACTACAAAATAATAATGAAGTCCCACCACCCTGTCTGTTAACTGAGCTAAAGCTACATAAAATGACAAGAAGGATTATCTTAAGAACGCAAACTCTATCATATAGTTCATATCATCTTTGGGTTTTCTTAATGTCATTTCTTAATGTTGTCTCTTCAGAAAAAGAGCATAAATTCTTATCTGCTGACATGTCACATTCTGATCAAGAAGTCAGTCATAAAATACTGGCCTTTTAAAGCATTCACTTCTTTTTGGTTTCTACAAATATTAATGAAAATAAAACATAAGTTTCATATATGGCTAACATTATTGGTATCTATTTTTTTAAAAACTTGCTCAGAATTAGTCTGTAGTATAGATATTTTTTGTCAAGAAAATGTTCTTACAAACCTCAAATTCCCAACCAATACATGGTACCATAAAGTAATAAAAATACTTTTATTCTAATTCCCTCTATGGCAAATGTGCTCATACCCCCAACAGGAGACAAGGAGGAGAGCACTCAGCTAAAGATACAGGAATCAGTACCTTATGAAATAAACTACAATAATTACAATAAGATACTTAAAATAGTACTGCTTAGCTATAAAGTTGGATATGACAGTCCTGTTCACCTAGCTCTTACTCACTGACTTCATGAACTTGGTCAAGTAAATCATCAGTCTTGGTTTCCTGTTCTATAAAATGAGGCTGCCACAATCGTCTGCTTCACAGGATAGTGAAAAATAAGTTAATGTGTATAATACACACACACAAAGCGTGTGGCACAGTGTCAAACACATGACAGGCAAACAATGAATTAATTCCATAAATGATCAAAGGAAACAAAGTATATAAGGAGTACACAGTGAGAGATAAGTGAGAATGGTTAAAACACTGGGTTCTGGACCCAGAATGTTTAGGAAGTCTTTGTCTATCTTTTACTAAGTGGCCTTAAGTAAGTTATCTAACCTCTCTAGGCCTCAGATTTCAAGAAAAGAGAGATAACATCATTTACAGGTTATTCTGTAGATTAAATGAGTTAATAGGTCAAGTACTGCATATGGTATCTGACACATTATAAACAAGCAGTAAATGTCAGTCAAAATATAAAACAAATTTAAGGGTTAGAGTACCCTGTGCATACACTGTTTTATTCATGAAAGAAAACTGCATGATTTGTTTCCTCTTAGAACATTACAAAAGTGAGAGTTCAGTACTGCGTTATTCAAGCTAAAAGGAACATACAGATTTTTCATATCTATTTGCTGACTGAATTTGTGGATACAGTCTGTCAGTGGAGAGCCCATGAAAAGGATGAAAGTTCATCAAGATGTTACTGAAACCATTTACTTGCCCTATCATTAAAATCAATATAGCACTGACATCAAACCAATGAACACAAAAGGTGCAATTCTAGAAATAGAAATGCAAAATGCTTTAAAATTTTACAAAACTATATGAATAAAATCAAATATTTAATCAAATTTCTGCTTCAGCAAGCATATCATAAATTAGTCTTTATGAAAAACACCTGTCAAATGCTATCAGTTCAAACTGGATCACATGTAGATTGAAATACTTGGGAAAACTTTAGGATTTATAAACCACTTTAAGTATAATTACTTCACATATATAAATCCAGTTGGTACTCTCTGTCATATTCATCTAGTCTTTTCCTTTTCCCTCTTCTCTATCAACTCCCTGATCTAGCCACCCTCAACAACACCCAAACAGGGATTTTTCCACCCCCTCCCACAACCCAAGATCAAGTACAGGTACCCACTTACCACAGCACAGATCACTATCTGGTTCCTATACTTCTGTGCAAAAGCAGCTCCGCTTCTGTGAACAAAAAGCTATGGTGATTTGACTCATTATTTACAGAACTATACTAAACCTTCTCTGACTGGCCACTATAGGAAGCACCTACATAATAACTTCAGAGGGACAGAAACAACCTGTTAACTTTAAATACCTTCAATTTCTCCAAATTTCTTTCACTGCTAGGATTCTCACCTGCGTATGTCCACCAAAACATATGAAAAAATCAGATAGAAATTCCTTGTATTTCCCTTTATCACTTTTCCTTTCATGATCATAAACTCTCCCCTTCCTTTTCAAGAACGCAACTTGAACCTATTCAAAATATCTATCCATCCTATTCTCCTGTGAAGTCCAAGTTCTCCACCTGTGTCCTTTCTCTTAGGTCAATACCAGAGTTTTACATATAAGCAATTATCAGCAAGATGTGATACAGGGAAAAAATATACATGCTACAGTGCCCAACCTATAAGAGGCTTACAATTCAACTTCAGTGTACATTAATATTATTTGATTCAAGCCTGAATCTTGCAATACCTGTAGAATACTTCCTAACTGAATTTCTAATCTACAGGTAAAAATCTAACATAACCTCCAGTGGCCCTCTTCTTCCTCCTGATCCAGCAAATTCTTTGTCATCCTTTAAGGCCCAGCCCAGTTACAACTCCCTCAATGAAAAACATTCCCAGAATCCTACAACTAGAACTAATTTTTCCTTTCCCTGGGCTTCAGTAATACTTCATTCATAGCCTTTATAAACTAAGTACTCATCACATTGTAAGTTAATTAACTACATATATACACAGCATGCCACAGACTGTAAGATTTAAGTGATCATTAGACAGAAAAAAAAACTGTTAATTAAACTATGACATGACTTTGATTACAAGGTACATTTCAATTTCAAAGACATTAAAAATGTCAAAAAAAAAAAATCTGAGACACTAAGAAACATAGTATACTTCCTGTAACAGATGATTTATTCTATGAGGACAGCAAACATTCCTCACTTCATCTTCAGTTACTCAAAGCCTCTTATCACACTTGATACAGAGTATGGAAAAACAACAAGCAAACCCGATGCTTTTACCTAACCCCTTATCACCTCTTTCATGTCACCATTCTGTGTACTAAAGAGAAGTTCAACAACTTGTTTTTCACATTTACTTCACTGCCATAACTTTCTAGGGGCCACTGTGAATTTATGACTAAATTAACATCCTTTTTACCAAAATCCTGATTTTTAACTTTCTACACTGTTAGCTATAAAGAACACCTAAAAAATATCATTTGCATTGCAAATCTTTCCATTCAATTCCTTCTATCCATTAGACTCATATTTTCATGTTAGCTGTAAGCTTTCATGTCCATAAGAGGGCTTTGGGCTTTTCCAATCTTGATCTTTATCAAGCTCATTCCAAATTCAGCAGCTTGGCTCAACAACTACTATCTTCTTACTTCTCCACCCGCAAAGTCTCAACTACCCGCTTTCCAAACCAATCTTCAAGGCCTACTGCAACCACAGACAGCCTTCCTTGTAACACTCCAATCCACCGATTTCACTCTCATCCTTGTTTTCCCTACTTTCAATAGCCCATACTTAATTGAAAATTCCCATAGGCAGTTGAAGCTGCCATATAATACACAGGCCTTATCTCCCCAACATAATCATCGTTTTAGAACAGGTAAGTATTTCAGAGCTTAAAACAGGACCAAATTTACAGCAATTTAGTTCTTCCTGCATTGAAATACACTGCTGCTGTATATAAACCTCTCCCCATATACATGGTTATACTTCATCAAAGTTTATTGATAATCCTTTTATACAAATCTCTCGTCTTCTTCTGATATTTAACTCAAGCCAATGTCCATACTTGTAACAACTCATTCTCCCACCTTACTACCTCATATTCTTCTAATGGGTAAGAATCACTATGTAGAAATTTTAAAATTTTAATTTTAACAGCTGTTAAAATTTCTACATAGTGATTCTTACCATATTTTTCTGTACAATATTCAATATTTTGTATTTTCTGTACAATATTACCATATTTTTCTGTACAATATTCAAAGCATTTTTACAAATATTATCTCATCTGATCCTTACAACTCTATGGCATAAAGAGAGAAGGAATTAATACCACTATTTTACAAATGAAATAAGGGAGTGAAGCTCCAGTTATAATATATTTGCTCAGAGTGAAAGAGTTCACAGGGGGCAGCACCCAAGCAAAAATTTGAGTCCTAATTCTTGTTCCTATGCTCTGTGAAGCCTCTCAATATATATACTGGCCATAGCAATAAACCTGCTACTTAAATAGTACAGTATTTGCTACCTCCCTAAATTATTATCCCTAAGGAAGAGAACTCTCATGCATCTGAATTAGGACTTTTATGTATTTAAAGGGTCTCAAATATTTTTTACACATACCTATGACCTAGATATTCTGGGCCAGAAGGAAGGAAGGAAGGCAGGAGGGAAGGAAGGAAGGAGGGAGGGAGGGAGGGAGGGAGGGAGGGAGGGAGGGAGGGGAAATAGAAAAAGAAAAACACATACTAGATTTGTTTATTCCATAAGCTAAATTAAGTTTGAAGCTGTGAAGTGCTTTCCAGAGTTTGGACTCTATCAGGATCCTAGATTTTCAAAGTGCCCTGCAATTCCACTGAAGTAAAAATAATCACATTGTAAATATTAAAGTGACAGTATCAGCAATGACTATGTTTGAAGTGCTACTGAGACAAAATATCCTAATTACAAATACAGTGTTGGACACTGAAGTGTATATTTAAAGTACTAATATTTTAAAGGCAGTATTCACTCAATAAAGGGCAAATGATACAGAAAAATAGCACCTAAGAACATGGTCAGCAAGTCTAATAAATAAAGAAAAATAGAAATCTATTGATTTTTATGAATTAAGATATTGTATTTATTGCTTAATAGAATTCATCTTAGTAATATTGCTTCTGTAATAAGAAAAATGGTATAACTAAGAATATCAAAGTTCAAAACTGTGACCTTCAAAATCCTGAGAAAAAATCTCTAAGTACTTACTCAATCACAGAAGTTTAAGATTTATAGAGCTCTGATCATATCCTGGACAGAAGTACTCCAGAATAGATCAAGTACTCAAATATTCACAGAATCATAAATTTTAGAATTAGAAGCCTCATGCTTTATCTAATCAAACTTTCTACTTAGCACAAAGAATTCTTCCACATTCTTTAGTATTTCTGACAGATGGACATCCAATCTCTATTGCATAGTTCTAGTCTATACGTGTATATGTGTGTGTATACATATACATATTCAATTGTTTTCCTAAAGCCAAACAAAACAGAATTGTTTCATTTTTCTGAAATACAGCCCTTCATATGTCTGAAGGCAGCTGTCCACTTCCTCTTAGTCTTCTAACAATTAAAATTCCCTCTCTTTGATTATCACTAGTATAAAATATTTTTCATGCTCTTCATCTTGAGAGTCCTTCTTGCTATGCTTGCTTGTTTTTCAATGTCCCATTTAAAATGTGCTACCTGAATACAATATTGCAAATGTTGTCTGACAAGCACAAAGTATAAAGGAATTCATATTAAGTCAATAAATCCCAAATCATTTTCACATGTATTGGTGTTAAGTCAGGTTTCCCCTTCATCTTGTATGTGTACAAGTACCCCCTTCTCAGAGGATTTTACCTGTCATATTTATCTCGTTAATTATGGCCCAGCATCCCAGACTATTAAGATCATTCTAAACTCAATTCTATCCCCTATCATATTAAAAACATCTCCTGTATGATGAGCTTTGGCTCATCATTGAATTCAGTAAATAGCCATCTTTTAGTCTGATTCTGAAAAAACTATTAAACAGAACTAGGTCAAGGATAGATCCCTATGCCATAATACCAGAAACCTCTACTGAGGTTAACAATCAGTTAAGACTTTTCATATAACTGTGAAACCAGTTGTGAGCCTTTGAAGATATCATGACTCCCAATACCGAAATCAATATACTCTATGCTGACATTATTTTCTATCCCTGCTATATTAGCAAACCATCCTGGCACCCAATGATTCCTGAATTCTTTTTCAAGAGAAGTCAACTATTCAATAATTTATTCAAGAACTTTGTTAAGGATACTCACAAAGCTCATTTGTCTGCCTTTTCGGATAGTTTGAAAACTATCACTGGTATTTTCTCCATGCTTTATAATTTCTGAGTTACTGAAACTCGATCTGGAAGTTCCTTCTCACCCTAGGATAGTATTCAATTGGCTCTCCTTGACTTCCAAAAAGCAACTAACAGCTCTCATCATTTCAGGCGGATCTGCATTTTCTTTGCTGGTTAACAGAAATAGTGTGGAAAAGCTCTGCCTTTTCTGTTCTTTCTTAATATTACACCATTTTGCTCAAGCAAAATGTTCTGATTTAAAGACTTATATGTTGTTTAAAATAACTTTAAAAGTCTTATTTTATGTAGTAGAATGAATTATATACTCCATTTAGACATGTTATTAATCTCAATCCACATTCCTGTGGATATGAATCCACTGAAGATATAATCTCTTGAAGATGATATTTTTAGTTACAGTGTGGCCTAACTGAATAAGAGTGGATCTTAATCTGTATTAGTAGAGGCCTTAGAAAGAGAAAAAACCGGAAGCTAGATGTAAGAGAAAGCTATACAGGAAGAAGTCGAAAGTCAGAGGAAACCTAAGAGCCAAGGAAAGGAGAAGACATTGTCATGTGACTGGAGGCAGACAGGCAAGCCAAGGTATCCCAAGGATTGTAGCAAACCAGTACCAGAATGCTTCAGACTCTGGAAAGCATGTCTTGCAGATAACTTGACATTGAACTTCTAGCTTCAAAACCCTAAGTCAATGAATTTCCTTTAGTTAGGCCAAAACTAGTTAATGGTATTACTGACAGCAGCTCTGTAAACTAAGACACTTTATAATGAGTTTTATGAGCTTCTGCTTTCCTGATGGCATTCTTAAAATTTCATGCTGCTTTCTGTATCCTAAATCTTAAGCCCCTCCTTCCATCATTCACATACAGTATTTGAAAATTTAAACTTAATGTGGAGGTTCCCAGTCAGCCACACTAGTTTTTATTCACCACTTCTGTTACCAAGGGTCATAATCGTTGGTCAGTACCACAGAATGTCAGAACTAGAAGAGACCTTATCTGCAGTTAGTATTTCAATTTTCAAAGTTGTCTTAAAGGATGTAAGCATCCATAAAAAGGATGAAAACCAGTCTTTATCTGTGGATTTATCCTTGTAGTTTACATCACATGAACAAAAGTGTTAGAATCAAAGATGACTTTAAATTATGGCTTTAGGGCGGGCCACGGTGGCTCAGCAGGCAAGAATGCTTGCCTGCCATGCCAGAGGACCCGGGTTCGATTCCCGGTGCCTGCCCATGTTAAAAAAAAAAAAAAAATTATGGCTTTATCACTTACTGGAGGGCAGATTTTCTGAAAGAAATTAAAGTTTCATGGGGTTATCTGTAAAAAGGGGGAAGATACCTATCTTACTAGGATAACATGGTGTTTAAATGAGTTAATTTAAGTACTTAGCCCAGCACTTGACACACAGTAGGTTTTCTCCCTTTAGAACTCTCATTTAAAAACAAAATCAATTTCTAACTTTAGTTTGGAAAAAGATACTAAGACATCTCAATCATATAAAGATTTACTTGCCTACACAGAGAATTTACTACTTCTTCGGTTCTGAATTTACTCTTTCAAGAAACAACAAATAATACCACTTACGTTTCACCATTAAATTCAATAAAAAAGAAACCTAGAGATTTCATTTTTTACCAATATTGTACTCAACATACCAAAGCTGAGTACCAGTGAAAACATGTGAGAGTACCCAAACTCAAGCTGGGTGTCTTCCCTTTCTGTTCTCTTTGTCCTCAGCTAAATTTACTCATTTACTAGCAAAAGATTTGGATAACAAACCAGAAGTATCATAGAAAGACAAATGGCACAGAAGTCAAGATTCTATTCCTCACTTTGCCACAACGTATACACCAGTCTTTCAATTTTTGTGGAATTCAGTTTATTCATTTTAAAATAGAGCTAAGGAACATGGGGGAAAGGATGTTCAATTACCACTTAGTTAACTATAATTTCATTAAGCTTTATCTCACCACATATTTATATAAGCAATTTACAGTTCTCAATTTTCCTTTGCACAATTCACTCATTCACTAAGTAGCAAAATGGCCAGCATTATGAGCATGAGATCTTAGCACATATCTAAATCAGAAGCAAAGAGAAGAGCACATATTTTTCCTTGCTCCTCTCTCAATCCTGAAATCATTTTCAAATGATGCCCTTTTTTAAAAATTAACATGCTCTATGCAGAGTACTTTTTCATTTTCCATAGAACAAAAAAATAGGCAATGATATAGTTATATCACCATTATAAAATCTTAAAGGTCACACTATATATACATCATCTAATGGGTAAAACTAGCTTGATAGTTCAGAACCTAAATCCCTTGTACAGGGTACAAGATGTAAGTTCCTCATAATGAATTTAAATCTATAATGAACGATATTAGATGAAGACTTCAGAAAACTAAATTTATAAGTGTAAACCTGACTCCTCTGCAAAAATGAAAACAAAACCCAGGAGTTTATGTGTATATATACATATATATACACACATATATATATATATATACACTCAGGAATGTTATGTTTAAGATGCCTACTAGGGAAATCAAATTTATAAAACATACATGGCAAAGGGAAATTATATTTGGATTAAGCCTATTTGATTTCTACTAAACCTCTTTTCTACTTTCAGGAGTTCTGGGAAAAAAGTTTGGTGTAACAGGTAACTACTGGATTAAGTTTGGTTTTTAGACTAAATATGAATTTCAATAGTTTTCTTTGGTCCCCACTTTCATCAATAATGAAAAATGGCACTCTCATTACTGGTTCTGCTATATGTCAGGTTTCTTATTTAAATGCTCTGAAGAAGAAAAGGGAGGTAAGAGAGAAAAGTGCTTGAAGGGCCAGCAACATTTTATCAAGTCTAATTTTTTTGTATGAGAACTAGCATAAAAATGTCAATTTCCAATAAGATTAACATAGCAATATCCATTTATCCAGCAAGAGGCCTAAAGCATAATCTGATGCTTAAGACCCAAAACAAGTCAAACTGTTGGCCACAAGCATATTTGGGTATCAAAGGTCCCTGGCAAAGCCTAAATTCTTTAACTAATGAGAAATAACTCCTGAATTTCACCTTATCTATGTAGGACTCTAGCTACCAAAGAACATTATGAAAACAGTTCTTTTTGAGCAAAACACCTTTCATTTTCCTCACTTAATTAAAACAAAAGATGTTCTTAAACCAGCAGTCAATTGTTGCCTTTGTACTTAAATTTGAACTAGGGTTCTGTTCTTCTTTAGGTCAAAGGCAAACTCAGAATCTCAACAAGGAAATAAACAGAACGTAAAGGGTTCATGTAATTAGTTTCCACCACAATTCTAACTAATTATATGCTAGATTCAAAGCCTGGAACTCGGAATTTTCAACTGAGTTGGGAACACAGAAATACATGCTGAACACATTATCAAGGAAAGAGATTCCTACCTCCACCTTATTTCTTATTTCTACCCCTGCTGTCACTTATTTCATAAAACCAAACATGAAACTCCCCAGCTTCAGAAAACGGTTTCATTTGATTTGTCTTACAATTTTTTTTCCTTTTTCTAGTTACATTAACCCCTCCTCTATTTCTCCAAGAGTAAAATGAAGATGATAGCAAAGTTTTAGCCTTGTTTTCTAATAACTTTTTAAAAGTATTTTTTATATTTTAAATTTATATTTTGACCAGAGTTGTATCAAATGTTTAGAGCAATTTTTTTCCAATAAATTAAAGAAAACTGAATGATACCATTCACGTGAGGTTGTGGGATAGACATGAAATAACTAAATAAGCACTAAAAAGTGGATGAGGGACACAGAGCAAAAACTCTGAACTTTCAGTTCCAGTACTCAATTATGAAACGGTACAGGTACTTATTGTTCCTTCTCTCCCCTTCTCAGGCCAGTAAAGTACCTCGTGCCTTAAAAACTCGAAGCCAAAAGAAATTAGTGAAAACAAAGCTACTTCATTAGTTTTACTAAAACCATTCCAGGGCTTTGCTCTCAATTCCAAATTGCTATCTTTCTCCCACTAAGCTTTTACATCTTAATTCAGGAAAAGTTTTTCAAACACCTACTATGGGTATGCTAGGAAATGAGGTAAAATCTACAAACCCAAATTAACTGCATTGACTTGTATAAATCAGGGTACATTTCTGGTGTCTGTAACAGGACAGCTTCCAAAAATGAGCATATCTCTAAGAACCTCAACTCTTCAATATCAACAAAATTTGCAATCTTTAGTTTCAGAAAAAAAAAAAGAGTCCAATTATATAAAGTTTAAACTTCCTCACATACTTATAAGTGGATCCCCAAAGTATGTAAACCCTTCAAATAAAAAAATACATATATCTCTGAAAAAGAAAGAAAAAAAATCACACCTATTGAGACTGCTCAGTGCATACTAGCCAGTCAATATATATTTGTGGAATAAAAACTTTAAAGTTGTATCTGCTATCAAAATTCATTCACTGCCGGGAACTCTGATGATACAACTAGCTCAACACCCTCCTGCTTCCATAATCTATCTGCCTTTTGGTTCAAACCTGTTAATTACAAATACCTAGACCAGAGGTCCTGAAACTTTAGTGAGCTTTAGAATCACCTGGAAAGCTTACTTGAAATGCAAATTCCTTGACTCCGTTCCCAAAAAATTACAGTTCCAGGAGTTCTATATGCATTTGTAACGAGCCATTCAAGTGAATCTTAATTCAAGTTAGGCAGTGAGATAACACTTTGGGTAGCACTAGTTTGCCCTCACAATGGGCACTGGAAAAATTGGAATGTAATGGATATTAATCAGACAACAAAATAATTGACTACTTTTTAACCTAAATGATGTTATTCAATTCTCTTAATTAATTATAATTCACTACTGCTTAATAGGCATGACAAAATGTGAGCTAAAAAACTTTTGCTTTGACAGTGCAAACTGTTAATTAACCCACCAAGACAGACATTTTCTGAAGTACTCAAGTTGCTGTCAATGTTTAGAAAAAGAGTAGGACCAAAGTAAATGATGGATTTTTAATCTGAAGAAACACTTACATAACTGTGTTGCAACAGTTTTGGAGGAAAAAGTATCACACTCAAAGTATTCTTTGACTAGAATACCATGTGGTCCAACACGCAGCCACTAGCCACATATAGCTACTTAAATTAAAATTAATTAAAATTAAATAAAATTTTGGGCAGGCCACGGTGGCTCAGCAGGCAGAGTTCTCACCTGTCATACTGGAGACCTGGGTTCAATTTCTGGTGCCTGCCCAGGCAAAATAAAATTACATTAAATTTAAAATTCAGTTATTCAGTTGCATTAGCCACATTTCAAGTGCTTAATGGCCACATGTGGCCAGTGGGTAACATGTCAGACAGCACAGATGTGGAACATTTCCATCACCAAAGAAGTTCTTTTAGATAGCACAGGTTTAGAGCTAGTGGGTATCTAATAAAAAAAAAAAAATGTATTCTCAGTTCTCCTAAATCAGAAGGTTCTATATGGCATTTTCCAATTTTAATACTTTAGATATGACTGTAAAACAAGACCCCTGGCACAATTATCCTCCAACTTGTTTCAAAAAAGGTCACTCAAAAGTGATAATCTTATTCATTCCAAATGATCGAAATAGCAATATTTAACTGAAGAGGTGTGAAAGTATCAAAGACACAAAACCACAATTGGGTTTTCACCAAATTAGAATCAATGAAAAGTCTTTAGTAATAAGAAAACAACAGGTACTGGGCAAAATAAGAATGGTCCAGAAAGACTAGAATACTTCACAGGACTAGTTTTCCAAGTACATCAGATGTATCTCTCACAAGCATAACAAATAACAATTGCTTTATAATTGGTTTACGAATGACCTAAGCGTAATTAATATAAATTAATGACATTTTACTGTCTTTAACTGCTTTCTACGAACTCACACTAAAACAGCTATAAATAATCAACATAATGACCTGAACATTTATTTAAATATAATTTTATAAATAAAGGACTATTTTTGATATCACAATCCTACTACTTCAATAAATGTAACTCAAAATCTTGAGAAAAATCCCAATTTTAGCAGCAAAAATAGACAAAAAAGTTAATGGACAATCTGCAACTTAAAAGTATATCTCAACAGCATTCAGTTTAAAAACTAACAACCCATTGTAATAAAACAAAGGCATGGGTGACAACACATTGAACCTTGAGAAGTAACTTCTATTAAAAAACAGAGTTTTATTACACAGTAGAATGAAAACTTCATCAGAACCACAACTATATACTACTAATTCAGTGTGAAATCTGTCTGTTGAAGAAATTCATTGTGACTAGGGTTTTTCTGAGGAGTTCAAGTGTTCTCAAATGTGATCTCTAAATTATAGAAGGCAAATATGGTTCTAATCAGGAACAGCTGTGCTTCATGAAAGAACAATCTTTTAAGACTATCCATCTAACAAATTAAACACATAAAACCTAATACTAAACTCTACAAAAATTAACAGTTCCCTGATCATTATCGTTATAGTTGTTAGTATAATAGTCCCGGTTTCTTTAAATTCCTTATGATTATCTGTTTACTTCAGAGATCTATGACAAACCCAACAGTTAGTAAAACAAACAAAAAGAGCAATAACCAATATTATTAAAACCTATTTAAAAGATACTTAAAGAGAAGAGATGTAGTAACTTACCTGCAACACTAGTGATTGTAACTGGAACTCCCTGCACTTGAACACCTGCAGCACCCAGGTTGGCAACACTCACTGTCTGAAGGTTAGGCACTGATGCGAGCTGAGCAGTATTCAAAGTTATTGGGGCACCAGCGACAGCCACAGGTGCAATCTGAGCAAGCGTAGTGCCCCCACTTGAAGACACTGGGGTGATGGTTAATTGTTGGGATAACCCAGCATTCTGAACTTGCAAATTTGAAAGACTTTGAATATTCTGAACCTGTACAGTTTGCCAACTGATTTGCCCTGAAGGTGTTAAAGTTGGAGCCCTGATAAGCACCTGAGTCGGATTTACTGCTTGAAGTTGAACATTCTGCAAAGGTTGCTGCTGGATGGTCTGAATCGTCTGCCCTGACTGGAGTTGAAACGACTGTGGTGGAATGGCCTGAATAATCTGTTGCTGAGGCTGTTGGATCTGAATCTGTTGTAAGATAGGCTGACCTACAATTTGCACCTGCTGAAGAGAATTTGATTGATCTTGTGCATTCTGTAGTCCATTAGACTGAAGCTGACTAGAGCTCTGAGCTTCAGATTCAGTAGCAGCAGGTGTCTGAGATTCTTCAATGGCGCGATCAGAACTACTGGCTGTTGTGCTTGCATACTGGCCTGTATCTGCTGAGCTCACTAACGTGTCACTGCTCGTCAGAGAGGTTGAAGCAGTGGTTGTGCAGGTAGTGGAGGAGGAGGGCGATTCCGGCATGGTACTGGCAGAAGCAGTGGTGGTGGTGGTGGTGGTGGGTGTGGAAACTAACTGATTCCCATTGGAAGTCCCACTATCAGTGGTAGTAGTAGCAGGCTGGCCAACCTGTCCAGTCCCTCCTCCAGCAGTCACATTGTTTATCACTGGCAAAGCTAAAGTCACTCCTCCAATGTTAATTGGTAGGGTTGTTACAACTTGAGCCTGAGTACCAGGAAGGGTCTGTAATTGCAGTGGTATTGAAACACCAGGTCTAATTTGGACTGGAACTGTCTGATTTGCCAGGTTTTGAGCAAGTATATTCCCAGAAGCTGTCCTGTTAGCAGCCGTGAGGATAGCTTGATTACTACCTGCAGAAATGAGCTGAATTTGACCCTGCAGATCCTGTAGAGATGAATTACTAGTTGGATTGATTTGAATTTGCTGACCTTCCACTGTCTGAAGTTGTGGAATCACTTGGTACTGTACACTACCACTTGGATTTTGTACTTGTATGACCTGAAACTGACCAGGGGTAGAAGTGCCTGATTTAGTTTTTGTAGGAGATGCACTCCCGTTATTACTGCTGGAAGAACTAGATGAACTAGAAGCTGGTTGAGAAACATTATTTTCTTTTGAAGCAGAAGGAGTGGAGGCAACAAGTTGCCAAGCGTTTCCAGCAAGTTGTGTCGTTACCAGTTCTAGCTGTTGTGGTTGATTTTGAAGCTGCACCAATCCTTGGCTTGGATCTATAATAATTTGTTGTTGTCCAGTTGCTTGATTTTCACCAGGAGTCCCTATTTTGCTGCAAGTAGCTGCCAGTAAAGCCAGAGGAGAGGGCTGAGAGTCCTACCCAAAATGGGATGATAAAGGAAAGGGAGAAAAAAAAAAGTGGGCAGATTTAGTGGAGGCCAGTAGTTGGGAGAGGTTTATTTATTTGCTAACTCTAAATATCAGAACTTACTCAGAAAGTGGCAGAAATTTAAAAAAAAAAATGTGAACAAATGCAGTTAGAGGCCTAAGATATATGAATAAGGAAGCAGATACTGTAATATAAAGTTTAAATAAAAGGAAATTCCTAACAAACTTTCTTGAAGTGTTACTTGCCTAAATTTAGGATTCCTCTTGGGCATATAAACACTGTTTTCCTATAGTCTGAGTTACTGATGTAATTTTAAACAACGCTATAACCTCGAATATGTGAAATCTTTAGGAATTTGCATTTCAAGTTCCTCACTCTCAGAAAGATGCTTGAGTGGATAAACATTTTTATTCTGTTCTTCACTTCTGGGCATTTAAACGGAATAACTCCCTCTCTCCCCTAAGGTTCGGCATGAATTTTTTCATATGCTTGCTTTTACCTGGGAGCCTGAGGTTTTGGGTTTTTTATTGTTATTCTCTGGCTCAGAGGTTTTCCCTCCTTCTGTAGCCATCGCTGCTGCCGCCGCCGCCGCCTCCTCCTCCTCCTCCTTCTTCTGATCTGCAACAAACCCCACACAAACACGACAACAGGTTATTAGGATTATTATTACTCGTCTTTTCCTTGCTCCTTCTCCCCCTCTCCCCCCCCCCTCATTAATCTCCATAAACCCGCGATCCACGCACACCGGGAGGGGGTGGGGGAGAAGGAGGGAAGGGAGGAGGGGGATATCACAAAACGTGGTTTGAAACCCGACCCATCGGCTCCAGAGCAACACCCAGAAGGAGGTTGTTCTCGCTCAGACATTAAGACAAAACACAACCCTCCTTCCCTCCCCCTGATTCCCTCCCTCTCTCCTCCTCCTCCCCTTAAAGCATCACAGCGGCCCCGGGGGAGGAGGGAGAACCGAGCAGGGTCTGGGGAGGGAGGCGGTGAAGGAGACCGAGGGGGGTGGAGAATACGTACCGCTCATCCCGCATTAACAGGACAAACCCTCAGACGGAGACACTGGGATAGAGGTGGGTGGGGGTGGGGGCGAGGCGGGAGGAGAGGCCGGTCCCGCCCGCCCGCGGTGGCTCGGAGGAGGCTGTAGCTGGCACAGGCTCTGCCTCTTTTTCCGCGAATGGCCGCCGCTGGGCTGTGGCGTAGCAGCTCCTCTCCGCCCGAGCCCGGCTGACTCGCCCTTGATTGACAGCGGCGGCGCGCGGCGCGGGCGGCGGCGCGGGACGGGGGCGGGGCCAGGGCGGCGCGATCCCGGCCGACTCCCCACCCCCCTCGGCCTCTCTCAGCCGGAGCTGCCGACTCTCCACCCCTTCCCCCAGCGGATTGGCCGCCGACCTGCCGGGGGCCGGGGCGCTGGTGCCGCCTCCTCTCCTCCCCCTTTCCCAGGGTTATTCTTTCAGAGGCTTTTCTTTTCCTCCCTTGGCTTCTCTCGCTCTCTTTCTCTCGGCGTTCTAGCTCAGGCGCGCTACCGGTAGGCCCTTCATGCAGCCAAACTTGTTGTTTCAGGATATCCCGCCCCCTACTCATTTCCCAGCGCCCTCCCCTCACAAATCCGCTCCAGCATCCCTTCGAACTGTCAGTGAAGGAAAAAATAAGGCCATCGCTCATGCGAAGCGAGAGAAGCGGATGTAGGGATGCCCGAATGGTAGACAGCTTGGGTGTATCAGGTAAACTGCCCGCTGCCCCCGCGCAGGGAGCATGGCTTTCCTGAGGCGCATCCGGACCCGGGCGCTCTTTTTCCCTGGTTCGGTCCCTATTGGCTGGGCCCTGGTGACGCGCGCTGAGTGGTGGGAGGCGGGGGGCGGGGCCGCCGCAGAGCCCGTCGGCCCTGGTAGTTTCCGGCAGCTCCTTCAAAGCACCGCCTCCCTCCCGCCCCCGGCCGAGGCCTGGCTGCGGAACAGAAAGCTGCCCGAGGAGGCGGTGGCGGCAGGGCGTGGCCGGGGCCGAGTGGGAGTTGAACTGATAGAGGGGGAAGGGGGGTGTTGTTTGCCTGGGCCTATCCGCCGCGCGGGCCTGCCCAGAGCACCTCTGCGGCCGCCTCCTCGACTCCAAGCCGCTCCCCGCGGGGCTAGCTCACACCCGGAGCGCTCGGCGATTGAGCGGGCGGCGGCGTGGGGAGGCGGGGTTTGCTGTCCTCGGGGTTTGAATGAACCCGGCTTCTCTGAGTAGCGCCTTCGCCTTTCCTTTCTTTGCTCTCCTCTCCCCACCTCAGGCTCCCTGCTAAAAATCCGAGGCCTGTTTTCCCACAGAGAAGGGGCTTCCATTTTTATTTGTTGTCCCTCCGGCTGGCTGCTAGAGCCGACCAGTGACCCACTGGCCGGGGCGGTGTCGGGTTTTGCGGAATAGCCCGCGTGGCTGACGGACTCCTCACTCTTGCCGGCCTCACAAGATCATCGAGGCAAAGAAAAGCCCAGCTCCATGTGAGTCAGCCTCGCTCACAGTTCAGCATAAGCTTATGAGCAGATGTAGTTCACATCTGGCTGCACAAAGCTTTTCATTGTTAAAGGCGCTTGAGCAGTCTGCTGCCATCAGCTTTCCTCCAAAGTCTTGAAGTCAGAGTGATGCTGTGGAATATAACTAGCTCCTGACTAACTGTAACAAAGATAGAAATGAATGGCTTACATAAATATTGGCCTTGGGGAAAAGGCACTTTTACACACCCAACCCGGGCTTACCGCCACCCACTCCCTTCTTGCTCTGGCTCCACATGCAGCTTTGGGCCTTTTTGTCTCCTACGGAGGACTGATGTGCTGCAGTGGTAGGGAGGTTCCAGGTGCTGCGCTTGCTGGTATTTGCTTGTTAAAGTAATTGCAACATTGGCTGATGATAAAATCATGCATCAAGACAAAGCAATTAGAATAAAGAATTACATGGCATTGTCTGCCCCATCTTATGAATGATCAAACGATCCTTTAAAAAACCCTGCTTTTCCCCATATAGAAATATGGAAACCTCAAAAGTGCTTTTTGCATTTACAGATACTCTCCTTAGATCTGATTTTTTTTTTTCTCAATTCACCTCTGATGAAGACATTTTGCAATTTTATGAATTGGGGAAATCCTTGTAGTTTCCTCATCTTAGAAAACCTGCTTCAGAGGGCAGTGTCAGTGGCTCTGAACCACAGGTTAAAAACAAATGCTTGTCCATGAAGTATAGATCTACAAAGTGTACTAAATATCCCATGCTCTATAGATGATAATACTAGTATTCATGAAACGTGGTTAACAAGCCCTTCCTTTTATGGTGAACCAAAAAGTCTAAGTCTCCTGCTGAGCTATGAAACCTTGGAAAGATAAGATAAACTAATCACTTCTCAGGCATCATCGTTTTGTTATCTGTATAATAAAAGGTTTAACTGGGTGAAAAATTTCCTAAATTAGTCATTCCCACACCACTTTCCCAATTTACGCTCTATACCACCTATATCATGACCGACTTAATATTTTTCTTTACACCACTACTTTTTTCCCCTAAAATCATTTATTTAAAGAGGAAAGTTTATATCACTATTGTAAATGGAAAGCCAGTGTCATTTACCATAGAGTGGAAGTTTAAATATGAACTGAACAAAGCAGTTGCCCTAAGAAGATTTCTTCTTATACTCACATTGCCCACAAAACAGTGATTTTCAAACGTTTCTTAAAAAATCATGACACAGAAATATATTTTATCTGATGACCCAATGTGTGATACATGCACACACACAATCAGCTGTTTTATTCAAATTATTAAACAGCAACACTGATCACTGACTAATTCATCACTGCCTTAGAGGCCCCCTCCATTCTTTACCTGTGTAGTTGCTACAAGGAGGAGCTCCCCTGAGGGTAAGGGAAAGCATTGGGGGCAGTAAAGGGAATTAGACCTAGTTCTTTCATACATAGCAACAACAAGTAGGGGCATATCAATTATGTATCTGTTGAATATGAACCAATTATGTTAACTGAAACAAAGTTTCAAGAAATAATACTTAGTCTTACTACATGTGAGGCTCTCTACAACCCTTCCTTTGCCTACTCCTGGCCTTTAAAAACAATTTAGTAGCAACCCAGTGTTTGAAAAAACAGTGCCCTATGGTCTTTCCCCACCTCTCACCAATCCATCTTCTTTGAAGAAGTAAAAAGTGCCTATTTCTAATTACACTGCACACAGAACAAGTCTAGAATCTAGGCAGTTCTCCTACACATTGCTTTGCATACCTAAATCAACTCAATCTACATTTGGAAAAATGCTGCTGGATTTTTCACAGGTCTCTTTCAAATTTAAAAAAACAACTGAAAAACACAATTGTTAGTCACCTTGTTCTAGGACTTGACATTTCTCAATTGACCATTCAATCAACAAGTCTTAAGTTCAACCTATAATGGTGCTCAAGAGCTTAGTTAGCTCTTGAGGGCAAAGGCCCGGCGTTTAAACCCCCACAGTGCTGAGCGCACATTTGGTAAGACCTTAATAAATATGTTTATGAATGAATGGGATAGAAGCAACTCCAGAAGCTACACAGTTTAATATAACAAATGAAGAAACTGAGGTCCAGACATGACAGGATACCAGAATGAGAGAAAGGAACTCATTTTTAAGGAGGCTTTTTGTTGAGATAAGTGCTAAGCTGCTTCACTTTGTCTTTGGGAAGCAGAAAGCAAAAGGTTTGGAGAAGCCACAAACCAGAGGAAGGTCAAAGTTTAAGTTTAACATCCAGCCCTGCTCCAAAGTGCATTGACTGAGAGTGTCACCAACCAGGAGCCGGAAAAAAAAAAAAAAAGTTATTTGGTCAATGAGGAAGTGGGTACATAGATACATAGATAAATTACTTTTCTTAAGACTGGATATAGAGTTAGTGAACACTAATTTGAACACTGAACACAAATGCTTGGTATGTTTGCAATCATAACTTTCCAAAGTATGCCAATTTCCTATGTTCAAGGTATATATTTAAATTAATAAAGGAATCTTTCACTGGATTTTTATTAAAAGTGTATAAGCTCTAGAATCAGACTAGTTGGATTTAAATCCCGGTTTGCCACTTATTACAAGTGATGCCTCCATCACGTGACTGTAATCCCTCTGAGCTTCATTCTTTTATCTATAAAATGGTGAAGGTATTACTATCGTCTTAAGGGGTTGCTTCAAGAATCAAATGAAATAATGAAGTTCTTTCAGTCATCTCTGGCACACAGTAAACTCATGAAATGTCAGCTATCATTTTTATCGTCATTAATATTATTACTAAGATATCTTAGTTGCAACAAACCAAACCCGGAAGTGCATAAGGAAAAAGTCTTTTTATATCCACTACTATTCCAAACACTTAATTCATTAATGTTAGATGATTGGCACTTTCTTCCTCAGTTTTCTCTAGCTTGCACAAATTTAAATATATATACATATATAGACACATTTATACATATGTGTGCATATCATTTTGACATAACTGCATGCAAAAACATACGTACAACACACATACACACATAGACATATAAGTGCAAACTTGCTTTTTTATTTTAATATATTGTAGCCATCTCTCCAGGTCAAAAAATATATACATTGAAATCACTATTTGTATTAGAAAATATTACTTCATAGTATGAATATAACTATTCAATAGAAACACCTGTATTGATAGTGACTCAAGTTGTTTACTGTTTTAACCTTATAAATAATTTACAATAAACTTTATTGTACTGGTACAAATAATCTTTTATGCTGATCTTTTATTTCAAAAGAAGAATTCCAACAGTGGGATTGCTGTCACAAAATGTACACACTGATATTAGTCCTTCTCTTATCAATTTCTAGAAGCTGACTCTATTTTATCAAGCTTTTGTTTTTCATTTGTGTTGCTAGTAATATGTTTTTGCTAGTCCATTATTTGCCATACATTCTATATCATATAGTTTGAACCTTATTTCAGAAAGGATAATAACAACTTAATGAGTGTTTTTCATAGTTCATTAAATATATTTATATACCCAGGGATAAGTACATTTTGAACTACTTAGCTCCATTATATTTTGTCCACTAGAAAACAGGAATGGATTATTATTCTCTATCCTCTTCCCCCATGCACAATTATATCCTAAATGCCTAGAATAGTACCTTGCTCATTCTAAATTTTGATACATATTTGTTGAGGGAATATATATTAAAATTTAACACATGATAATCTATACAAATAAAACTAAGTTGTCCAGTGTTTTATTCTCCTCTTCTTCACCCTGTTGATGAGGGAGGGAGTCCTGCCTAAGGTTATGGAGATAGCTGGGCACACGACACCTGGCACTAGACAGACTAGCTTGACAGCAGTTTGATGGTCCCATATATTCACAACCCAGGAGAGGACACTGCAGGACATGCTGGGCCACATGGAAGTAGCTTTCACGGAAAGAGTAAGCAAGCAGGACCTGTGGGAGGCAGGCTTTGTTGTAATGAGAAAGTGAGGAGACCTATGGTTCCCAGAAGCATATGTGATTGGCTTGTTTGAAAATTCTGCAGGCTGGCAGGGAACTGAGACTGCTACTGGGGGATAAGCATGTGCCTGGATCCCTGATAAGGAGTTGTTGTTTGCCTAGGAGACTGTTTCACAGGAGCAAGTAGGGAGGAGAACTAGGCCATTCAAGGCCCTTTGATTCTACCAGATGTCAAGGCAGCACTTAATACTGAATCTTAATTTCAGGCCTTACACTATGTCCTGTCACAGCAGAATGGCTGGAGTAATGTTTATCAAATTTGAAAGATATTTGGAATGGTCTAAATTAAAGCATAAACTAACAAATTCACTGGGAGTAGTGATAGAGAGGTGTATCCCAGAGAAATCATGTATCACCGAAATGATAAGCAGTTATTTTCCGTAGCAGCCATAGGCATTGATATTTCAATGGTGGTTATGGATTATTTCAAATATCCTGAGGGCAGCCAATAATAATAATATTCACATTACATTTCCTTATTTCTTTTATTAATAAAGTTCTTATTTTCACATGAACCTGAGTCATATGTAATGAAATAGTAAAGTATAAATTGAAATAGAAAATTAGTCCCAATGGTAAGGAAAAATCAAACATACCCACCAATAGTGTCAACATATATGCTTTATCTGAGCTTTAGTTCTGACTGAGCTTTCTGGAAGAGACAGCAATAAGGAATTTGGTTGGTTATATAGTTTTCATGATCAGAAAGGAGAAAAATGCCAATCTCTGAGAAGGCAAAGTTCTTCCTTGCTCTGAAAACTATTCCACAAATGACACTTAAATGTTGGGATGATGAATTTGCTATTTCAGGCATTTAAAATGTTTGAGGTGATTGATAATTAATAAATTAATAATTAATAAATTTTTATTAATTAAATATTAATAAAATAATTAATTAAAATATAAATTATATAAGAATAGGTATACTAGTTTGACTCTATTAGGTACCCTAAAAACCATGTTCTTTTAATCTTAATCCAATTTTGTAGGAAGAGACTAATTGTGGGTGGAATCTTTTGATTAGATTGTATTCATGGAGATGTGGCTCACTCAATTGTGGGTGCGACCTCTTGATTAGAATGTTTCCATGAAGATATGACCTGCCCAGTTGTGAGTGTGACCTTTGATCAGATGAGATGTGACACCACCCATTCAAAGTGGGTCTTAATTAGTTTATCGAGTCCTAAAAAGAGCCAACGCAGAGAGCAGAGAGAGTAGATGCCTGGAGACAGAAGCAGCTCAGGAAGAAGACCACTGGAACCAGGAGCTGAAAGAACAAAACCTGGGAGCAAAGGGCCAGCAGACATCACCATGTGCCTTCTCATGTGATAATTAAACCCTGGATGCTGCCTTTCTTCCAAGAAGGTATCTTTTTGTTGGTGCCTTAATTTGGACATTTTCTCAGCCTTAGAATTGTAACTTGTAACATAATAAATCCCCTTTATAAAAGCCAATCCATTTCTAGTATATTGCATTCCAGCAGCAATAGCAAACTGGAACAATGGGGTTTGCAATATCTAATGGAAGTAATTTCCTACATGGGATTAGTTATTTAAAGAAATTTTACATGTTTATTTTTATATCAATAAAGCATTAATCAAAGATCAAGTAAAAGTAATTCTATTATTTATTCAAATAAGACTTAAAAATTGAATAAGACTTGTAAAGTGGACTTGAAAGCTTAGTGGTGGTAGTGGGAGGTGAATTGCAACTTTAATAAATTGAATGTTAATTTAAAACCCAAGAATCTGTAAGCTTTTTGTTCCAAACTGTCCAAAAGGCTCCCTTGGACATTTAAAAAGTTCACACTGGCATATTTAGGATAACTAAATAAATCAAGATATTTAAGAATTTCTGCCAGTGTTCAAGATTTTAATTTTCAGATTTTAGTTTCAGTCTCTCATTCTAATACCAACACCAGTTACCTACTGAGACCACTCTGGTTTTGGGCAAGACAGAATCCTTAGTCTAAGCACATTAACCTGGCAGGAAATGGGAAAAAAATATCCTGTTTAAGAGTGAATTCAAAGTTTAAAGATACAGTATAAAGAAGAGGGGAGGGATGTGGGAAGACCAGCATTCATTTTAAAGTGATCATCTGATTTGTCAGGCCACTACTCTTCCTGCCTACTCAGATTCCTATGGAAGTGTGATAATGCAGATCTATTAAAAACATCAATCATAGAGTTCATGCAGTTTGGCTAATAGCCATTCTACAGCCACTGAAGTCAAGTAAAGTGACCAAGGACTGGCTTCAGAGTGAGGCAATCAAGGACTCACATTCCAGCTCCCAGGCAAGTTACTTAACCTTTATCAGTGTCCTCAACTATATGCAACATCTTGATAATTCCTACCCTATATTAGGAAGATTAAACAAGGTAATCTTCATAGTGGGCACTTAATATTTCAACTGGAAGTCCTTTCTTTCTGGTTCACAGTATTTGTTATCTTTCATGAAAATTAAGTCTTAATTTTGCTATTTTTGTAGACTAAAATGTAGTGAGCAATCTAAGTGGGTGATAGATATTATTTTTTACTTTTTTTTTTTTCATGGGCAGGCTCCAGAAATCAAACTTGGGTCTCTGGCATGGCAGGCAAGAATTCTGTCACTGAGCCACTATTGCACTGCCTGAAAGATGTTTTTTTTAAGAACAAATAGTGGACTCCAGGATCATCAGTGGCCTTTTAGGGGTTCAGGTTCTACATGCATTTAATTATTTTAAAGCAATTTGCTACAGAAAGCAACTCAATTAAAATTTAATGGGGAAGAAATCTCTATCTCCAGAAGAATCTGAACTCTAAACTTTTACCAACTTCCCTACTTAGAAAAAACTGAGTGAGATGTACAAGAAGAAAAGACTTTAGGGAGATAAGAGGTATCCTTTTAGCTTATGTAAGGCAGCCTGGAAGAAAGATAAGGGGAGAGTAAGAGGTGGAATCCGGGAGAGGGAGCATGGCAATGACAGTAGCAAAGCTGAAACTTGCAAAGAATGTGGTATTTAACTTCCCTGCAAAGAAACAGATCACCTGATCTGTACTCAGTACAGAAGATGCTTGGGCTTATAAAGCTTCTCTGCACCTTACATCACCAGAGAAGATGAGGAGTTCCTAGATAGGACAGAAATAAACAAATCACACAGCAAAGGGCTGAGAGGAATCCATATAGAAAAGGATATAAATGGCAAATGTGACAAAAAAGAAGGGAAAGGAAAAAAATCTTAATCATCCTGTTCAGTGGATATGAGCTCTTCTCATAAATATTTTTTCCAAATGTAATAAATGGTTTGAGAAAATCTGGATTAAGGGTGTGATCCTGGAGAGGGTAGGCCCCACTAAGGGGTAAAGAGATGGCTATATGCATACAGGTGAAGTTGAAGGTTTTCTGTTCCCGGCAGCTTGTGTCTGGAATGTACCAGGAACCTTTGCTGTTCAGTCCTGTCACTTCCTCATCTCTACCAAATCCTGAAGGATCACATGGTTGTGAAAGACATCACCAGAAAAAAACTAGGAAGCATCTCTCAGGGCTATGAACTCTGGAATAGGAAACCATTTTAGGGTATGACACGACTAGGTAAGCTGCAACTAATGAACCAACCGTACTAGCAATGATAAAGATCAAAAGTAATCAATACAAAGACATCAACAACCAAGTATAGCAGTAGACTAGCTTAAATCTCTATCAATCAAACCAAACCTGAAAAATTTTTAAGACATCAAGAACCAGGAAAGAGAATGATACTAATCAATATGGGGGTTCTCTGCCCAATGCATACAAATGACCAATTCCTGAAACACTGGGGTTCAAAAGGGAAAAAGAGTTTATTGCCAAGTGCGAAAGGAGAACTTTTGGCCTTTGGGCCTAAAATCCATCTCCATAAACTGTGGTAACTCTGAGAGTTTTATAGCATGAAAATTAGGCAGGTTTAAGATAATGAGAATAGCGGCTTGAGATAAGGATAGAGATGATGTAATTATTGAGCACGCATGGATCAATTACATGCTTAGTCACAGAATATATGTAAGAAAATGGTAGCCTTAACATGATGATGGGTGTTTCACCTTGCTAAAGCTGCCAGAATGCAATATCTCTTCTTTTTTTTTAATTTTTACATGGGCAGGCACCGGGAATTGAACCCGGGTCCTCCTGCCAGAATGCAATATACTAGAAATGGATTGGCTTTTGCAAAAGGGATTTATTAAGTTACAAGTTACAATTCTAAGGCTGTGAAAATGCTCAGATTAAGGCACCACAAAAGGATACCTTCTCAGAGGAAAGACTGCTGGCATCCAGGGTTCCTCTTTCACTTGAGAAGGCACAGGGTGACGTTGCTGGCTCTTCTCTCCTGGGTTGGTTTCAAAATTACTGTCTCATTTCCTGTGGGTTTTGGCTTCTCTTGGGGTGTTTTTTTGTTTTTTTTTTTTCTCCACTCTCCCCGAGAGCTCTCTTAAAGGACTCTAGTAAAGGAGTAAGACCCACCTTGAATGGGTAGGGTCATCTCTATGGAAACAATCCAATCAAAAGGTCCCACGCCAAAATACATTTGCTCCAGCAAGATTGGATTAGAAGAACATGGCTTTTTTAGGGTATATGCCAGTTTCAAACCATCACAATGGGTGTGATTCTTAGTATTACAATAAAGTGTAAATCACTTACGTGTTAAGGTTTAAGCTACCGTGCATGTTAGGCAGGCTAATTTTAATTAGATCTAGCTTTGTCTAGAAAGATAGTTTAGGAATTGGGATGGGTTAGCTCTGAGTTGACTCAAGGTCCTTCGTTAATAAACAATAAGGAGATGTCTAGTGATCACAAAACTTCAAAGTTGTAAAATAGGATAAGGAATACAAGCAGGGCCTGTCCTGAGGTATCATGAGTCTTTTGCAATCATAATGTAAAAATACAATCACTATCAAAGATCATCTGGATTATAGTTCAGTGAATTTCAGTACGTTCAGGTATTTACTTTTGGCTATTCTATAACATACTAGAAAGTAAAAAGTATCTAAATAATGATTCAAAAATCAAATAATGTGTTAACCCAACTTTTTGGTTATGAGAAGATGGGTCAGGATGATAAAAGATGAGGAACAGTTATGATCACTGAGGTTGATCTGGAAAGGGTAATATAACAGTCTTCAAATACTTTAAGGCCTATTAGATGGAGAGGGATTAGATTTAATTCATGTGGTTTTACAGGGCTGGATTAAGATCAGTGAAGGGAAGTTATCAGAAGACAGATTTTGGCACAATAAAAAGAGAATTTCTGAAGAGTTAAAACTATTGGAAAATGAAATAAACTCCCTTTGGAGTAGTGAGCTCCTCTTAATTGAAGGTATTAGAGCACAGGCTGAACTACTACTTATCAGGAATGTTGTAAAAGATTTGTGTGTCTGAAAACAGCAGTGGCAGATCCAAGTTTTGTGGGGATTAAAGTTTTTATAATCTGGAGAGTGGTTTTTTAAGAAAAAAGAATCCAAAACTGTGAATTAAAATTAGATACAGAGCTTGGAATGTGCTTTTACTAGCAAGGAGTCCTCAAAATTTAAGATTCATTAGCTTCACAGTAAATTCATCTCAAGAGAATCAGTTGATATCAAACAGTTCAAGATTTTAATTTATTTTTAAATGATAAGCAACTCTCCTTAATTTTAAAATAATTATCCTGTTATCCAATGGACAGCATGGAAGAAGTGGAAAGAAGAGAAGAAGTAAACTCGATTCACCTGGGTTCTTATCCTGCCTCAGGCTTTGTATAGCTGATAATGTTGGTCAAACTAACATCTCTGAGCCTCAATTCCTTCATCTGTAAAATGAAAGTGATGATCTCTATGTTAAAATGTTGTTTGGAAAAATTAAATAAAATTATGTACATAAAGCAGTGATATATAGCAATTGCATTATTAATGACAGCTAAGTTGAAGGACTAATAAGATTTGAGTAGGAAAAATAAGGGAAAGGTTTTTGGATGTGCCATTTGGAGTTACATGTCACCATGAGCTAATGAATGACATTGTTCCTCATCCCCCAATTTAAGGCACAAGCCAAAAGTTCATGAAATGTCACCAAGCTGCAATCTTCATGTTGGATTTACGTCAGTCAATTCCAGCTTATAAACAGGCTGGAAAAGTCACAGAACAGGTTGGCCAAGATAAACACCTTTGCCCTCTTTGCCCTCCTCTTGTCTCTTTCAATGTTTGGGATTGTAATCAAGGACCAGGGCATTTCTTGTCACACCATTCCCAAGGAACAGGTGGTCAAGTTAAAATGTACACAGGTGGGCCATGTTGTCTAGAAGACTCCTGCTACTCAAAATGAGGTCCTGGGTCTAGCAGCAATGGCATGGCCTGGGAGCTTGATAGAAATGCAGTGCAGATCCACCTGTGTGTTTAACAAGGTCCTCAGGTGGTTTGAAGCCCAGTAAAGTTTGAGATGCTGATAAAGACTAAAATGCAAATGATTACCTCCTGGTGTTGGGCATTCTGGGAATCCCTCCTTTAGATTTGGGAATGCTGTTGCCCTTTGGGAAATTAGTGGGGAGAAGGACCAGGGACCTGCCTGGACTTCCTTGAGAGAAGGCCCAGTCTTCCTGATTCTCATTGTTCTCTGATACTTTAGCGTCTATTCCTTTCATGTGATTCATGAGATAAGACAGTTCAAACTTGAGGTGGCAAGTTATACTTAGCAGAAGACCCAACTCTCCATCTCTGGCTGCCTCCTTTCCTTTATCTCAAGGACACAATTCTTTCTAAGAGACTAGAGAGAGGAAAGGGGGCTAGGTGTCAGCTACCATTTGAGAGAGGCTGGTCTTTAACCTACTCCCTTTCAGCTAGGCAAAATAGGCCAGGGGGCAAATTCTCTGGTAATAGCCCTCACTGCTGTAGAAAGAGCTGGGTAGCAGGCTCAACCAGCATTATGGTTTACTCACTCTCTTATCTTTTTTCTACATGGTTGGTGTGTTCTGGATCCACCTTGCCTAGCTGTGTCTGTGGCCTTGGGAAAAGGGAAAGAAGGAGCAGAAACCTATTAGTCTTGTACTACTACTAAACCTTGAGTCCAGACAAAATGATTTCTACACCTGTCCTAGAGCAGCTTCCGAGGGGGGCATTGGCATTTGGGAAGTCTCATCTATTTCTGAAGAACGTGTCTTTGCTGTGCATATATTAGTAGCAAATACTTATATAGCACTTTCTATGCTTTATTTAAGTACTTTACCTATATCAATTTATTTAATTCCCCAGTAACCCAATAAGATTGGTATTATAGCTATTCTTATTTTATAGATATGGACTCTGAAGGACTCAGAGTTATATTATTGCCCAGGGTCACCTACCCCCCCCCCCCCCGCCAGAAAAAAAGTGGTAGAGCTGAAATTTGAACTCAGGTGATGCACCAGAGACCTTGTGGCTCTTAGCCTCTGACGTGTTTCTCGCAGGAACCCCGAGCAGAGGGAGCTGGTTTGGGTGTCCCTGCTGCCCCAGCCAGTGACTACCCTAATCGCATTACAGTTCCCTACAGAGCCCCTTTGTCAAAGAACAGCACCAGATTTTAAACCATGAAAGATGTGTATGACTTTGGTGAATGGGGTTGCTTGTTTAGTAGACCATCCAGATTTACAAGTGAGAAAAGGAAACATTTCACAGACCCAGAAAGACTGCCCACAGCACTGGTAGTTTAAAGAAACAAACAAACAAATATGGCTACATAAAATAATCAGGATAATCCAACCCAAGTGAGACAAAGAGTCACTCTTTTCCTGAAGTGAATTTTCTAAGGTTGAGATTTTCAAAGTGAAATCTATTAAATTAGTTTCCTGTTTCAACCACAATTTCTTGCTCTGGCTAAAGCATTTATGCTGTCTGCAAAGTATTCCCACAGATGTTTGCTCCCTGATCTTTGCAGCACCCCAGAGATGATGAGTATCTTGCCTAAAATAACACACAAACTAAGTGGCAGAACTTAAACTATGGCCTGGTCTCCTGCCATAGAGACCATTGGGCTTTCGTTTCAGTGTCTGCTCTCTGCCTCTCTGGGGTAAAAGTAGGTAGAAAGCAGTATGAGAACGTCATAGTTTAAAGATGGAAATTTTTAGATAACCAGAAATAAACACTAACAAGGTTAGGGCTTTAGCACACAGCAGATGCTGGCCTAAGAATATCACATGGTTTAACTCAATCCCCACAATAAATTTATGAGATGAGTGTTATTATAATTCCCTTTCTGCAGATAAGGGAATTGAAGTACAGAGAGGTAGCTTGCCCACACTCCCCTTTCTAGTGGCAGCTCAGACTCCAATCAAGACATACGGCTGCAGAAGCTGCTGATTCTTATCCACCAAGGTTCAAGGTACATCTATGTTGTGGCATGTATGGGTATTTCGTTCTTTTTCTTGCCAAGTAATTATTCCATTGTATGGGTATACTACATTTAATTTATCCATCCATCAATTTATAGATATTTGGGGTATTTCCAAATTTGACTATTATGAATAATACTGCTGTGAACATTCATGTACAAGTTTTTGTGTGGACGTATGTTTTCAGTTGTCTTGGTATGCCCTCACCAAACTCGTATTTGGCAAGAAAAACAACAAAGTACTCAGGAAAGGGTCATGTGTTAACTCTTTCAACATTTAGCCTTTTGAGGAAATGCCAAACTCTTTTCCAAAGTGGCTGCACCATTTTACAATACTACCAGCAGTATATGAAGATTCCTATTTCCCCACATCTCCATCAAAACTTGTTATTTGTGAGTTTCATTATTGCCATCTTAGTGTGTGTGAAGTGGTATCTCGTTGTGGTTTTGATTTGCATTTCTCTGATGTCTAATCATGTTGAGCATCTTTTCAGGTGTTTGTTGGTCATAGTATATCTTCCTTGAAGAAATATCTATTCAGAGCCTTTGCTCATATTTTAACTGAGATAATTGTCTTTTGTTATTGAATTGTAAGAGTTCTTATAGATTTGATATACAAGCCCTTTATCAGATATATTACTTGCAAATATTTTCTCCCCTTTTAAGGGTTATCTTTACCCTTTCTTGATGGTGTCTTTTGACACACAGATGTTTCTAATTTTGATGAAATCCAATTTATCTATTATTTCTTTGGTTGCTTGTGGGTTGCATGTCATATTATATAAACCATTGCCTAATCCAAGTTCACGAAGATTATTCCTGCATTTTCTTCTGAGAATTATTCTGGCACTCTTATCTGGTTATGTTGTTTGGTGGCTGGGAGTAAAGACATACTGGGTTTGCGCACCGGCTCATCACTTAACAGTTGTCTGACCAAAGGCAAAAATTGTACTTCACCTTTCCATGCCCGTTTCCTCTTTGCTGAAGTGGAGTGAGTTAATAAAAGCACCTATAGGAATGTTTTAAGGTTCTACTGAGTAAGTGTTTGTAAAAGCTCTTCCCACAATATCTGTCAAATATAAGTGCTCTACAAATGTTAGTGGTGAAGACCACAAGGTGTCAATCCTGAGTATTTCCTCATCTCCGTCTTAAACATCTCTCTGTTTTTTTCTCTCACTTTCATATTAGGGCAAGGGTATAATGTGACTTCAAGCTATTTATTATAAATAATGTATAATCACAATTACATTATTTAATGGGCATTCTGTTATCTAAAACTATGATTGACACTTTCCAAGATCAAAATTTTGGGTACACTCCGATATTTGTGTTATGCAGGATACCACATTACATTGATCACTTTAGATTACCATATAAGCTGTGTTTTTCATGAAATGTAATTATGGCAAATTTACATTGCAGTATATAAATCAGAATGTATTACAACTATTAATTTGGATAATAACAACAGCCTTTTTATATAGAATAGATGAAAAAGGAAAAAAAACACACGAAAACACTTAGTTTCCATATAATTATATAATCCATCTATGTATGGAATAAATAACCAGTAGACAGCATAATCTACACTAAACCCAGGATAATTCTTCACGAACTTGGTGGGGAGTTATCCAAACCTCCTTTGAGAGTTATTCTGAATAACAATGACTCTACTTGCTCCTGAGGAATCAATAATGTGAACCATCTCAAAGGGTATTTCAAGAATCTGGTGCTGTCTTGGTGAACTTCATTGCCCAGTCTGTGTCGGCGGTTCTCAAATTTTAGTTGCATCAGAATCTCCTGAGGGTTTGTTAAAAAACAGATGCTAGGCCCCACCCCCAGAGTATCTGCTTCAGTAGGCCTGGGATGGTGCCTGAGAATTTGCATTTCTAGCTGACATTACTGGTGTTGCTGACATTACTGGTCCAGGGTTCACATTTTGTGAACCAATGCTCTAGTACACAGATAAGAAGCTGTTAGGATGTCTAGTTTACATTTCGAAGTTGGCTAGCTTCCAGAGAATTCCTTGGCTCTCCTTGACTCCATCAGATATACTGTACCTAACGACCCAGGAAACATCAAACATCTCACAAATCCTTTGGTCTTCTAGGTAAGGAAGGGAGCATTTGAAAAATTGAGGAGATGGTACTTCTCAAATTTCAGGGAACGCTTAAGGCCTTAAAGTCTCTGTTGGCTCTGCAGTCCAGACAGACGGTGGGGTTGCCCTGCAGCCTACCTCATCATATACTTGGTTCAGGTGAATTTGTTTTGAATCTTCCTTTTCAGCAAAGCAGACCCAGCATCTGGTTTCTTAGCATACCTTCATAAATATGATTCCTTTATATTGTTACAGGTCCCTAATAAATATTCATAAATTTACAGCTATTTAAGTGAGTTTTATAATGATTATAATATGCTTTCTGGTCTCTCCTGCAACCAACATTTGGCTTCCTAGCAAGTTTTTCTCACTTGCCTCTTCTTCCGTGGTTGCTTTTGTTTTTCTTTTTAACCTGAAGTCACAATGCTGGAAAGCTGTAACTCTGGGGCCACCATTAGCCATTATCTCTACAACATGGAGAAAGACCATCTTAGTACAGTGTCAACATACAATGAGAAGAAAGGGAATTTAATGATTTTATTTGAATTTTATTAAGCTATGCCTAATAACAGCAATACCCTTCTCTTTCTGAATTATTTGAGCCAATAAATTTCTATTTCATGTAAGCTAGCTTGAGTTGGATTTCTGTCATTTAAAATAAAAAATTCCTGACTGTATAGTTCCTGAAATTCACTGCTGATAAAATATAATTTTCATTAAAAATGTTAAGTTATATAAATATAATACAACCAGATTATACTTATTCTTAAGTTTCCAATGAAATACTGGCCACAATATTTTATGACTCATTCAAACTCTACTCATACTAGAAACTATTAAAGAAATCTATACTGAGCAGATGATGAGGGTCACCAGTGGCCCTCTTAACATCTTTTGCTGAAGGAGAAGAAAAAGATGTTAAGAGGGCCACTGGTTTCCTTTCAAAATTATAAGGTTAAATATTCACATTATTCTCCTCTTACACCATTGACATCAAAAGACCCAAGATGGCGCTTGTAACATGGAATTCCTTATGATGAAAAAAAGTGTCACCCTCAAAAGCTCTCAAATTTATACACCACTATTTGACCAATATAAATTCAAAGCACTCATGAAAGTGTCATTGTGACATTTATATTTCTTTTTATAACAGTTCAGTGGTTAACACATACTAAAGAAACTAGAAAGAGCTAAGCTACTTGGAGCTTTGTCAACAACCAAGTAGTTGCTATAGACAGTCATTTATATTGAGTCATGATAACATCTACCTTTGAATCTTGACTTTTCAAGGGTTCTTTCATGAATTGTTCAATATAGTAGCTTATATATCCATTTTTTTAAATTTTTTTATTAACGGAAAGAAAAAAAAAAGAAATTAACACAACATTTAGAAATCATACCATTCTACATATGCACTCAGTAATTCTTAACATCATCACATAGATGCATGATCATTGTTTCTTAGTACATTTGTATCGGTTTAGAGGAACTAGCAACACAACAGAAAAAGATATAAAATGTTAATATAAAGAAAAGAAATAAAAGTAGTAATAATAGTAAAAAACAACAACAACAAACAAACCAACAAGCAAACAAAAACAAAAAAAACCCTATAGCTCAGATGCAGCTTCATTCAGTATTTTAACATGATTACTTTACAATTAGGTATTATTGTGCTGTCCATTTTTGAGTTTTTGTATCTAGTCCTGTTGCACAGTCTGTATCCCTTCAGCTTCAATTACCCATTGTCTTACCCTGTTTCTAACTCCTGCTGAACTCTGTTACCTATATATCCATTTTGGGAACAAATCAACTCAACTGTTTATATACAATAGTGAGACTTTAAACCCTCTCTCTAGATAAATGAGTGGTCTTTCTTTTTAGCCTGCAGGTCCTCTACTGATGGCCAGTCTTGATCTGTACCCAGCCTCATGGCCAACTGCAATAAGAAGAAAACACCACTTATTCTTCCTTTTTGATTCTGGCCATAACTCTACCATTTGCCTTGTCCATGCAGCAGCAGTACTCATCAGTCCACAGGAAAAGCTTGCCCTTGATTCTGGCCCCCATGGGGTTTGTTGTTCAAATAGTTACCAAGACCTGGGGAAGTAGGATGTGGGATAGAGATAGGGGTAGGGTGCGTCATAATCCACAGGCTGTTCCTCATCAGAGATAGGCGTGGATCCGGCTGCAGGAGAAGGAAGCGGTTAACTCAATTAGAGAAAAGATTGTTTCAACTTTAAAAATTCAATTTGCATGCCATGTTAGCAGGACTTTCATAATAGTCATGAGTTTTTTTGTTTCATAAGAACTCAAAATGCAAGAATAGTAAAGAGGCAGAAAATAAGAAAGACCAATCAAAATGTCAACATTCTGACAGATGAAAAAATAAGACAAAGCATAGTTAACATAGTTGTTTTGTTTGATTTTAAAAGATTCAATAGTAAATTACACTATTTAAACCCATCTCTATGTCTCTGTCTCCCTTTGTAAAATGAAGGGTTGATACATATTTCCTCTGAGATTTCCAGCTTCACAGCCTGTTATTTATGGTACATGGTCTATGCCTCAACACATATCTATCTCTGACTTAAAAGCCAAGGAAAATCCCAGAAAGATTAGATAAATCCAATAGTGCTTAGAGTTCGGAATAGTGAATGGCTTGACTTCACCTATTTGAAGGAAGGCCATTTGCATTTTTGATCGGGCAGGAAGTCACACACACACACACATACACACTCACACCCAAGGCATCATTAAACTTCTCAATCAATAGGAAGTTATACTAAGGAGGGCAAAATGACAAAATATCAGATAAGTTCTGATCATTCACTGGTCCTAATATCTATAATTATGCCCTGGTTCCAGTTTATTGGGGTGGCAGACTATTTTGAAATAAGTTTTCCTAGTTAGACAATGAGGAGCCAAGGGATTATTGAATATGGAAATTTTGACTATGAAAACACTACCAGAAATAGTTGAGTTTCATAAGGGACCTCATTGCCATAGTGGGGACATGGTCTACATGCTTTTTCAGGTACAGGAAAAAGGCTGAAAAGAGGTGACTCTTTTGAATAATGCCTGGGGAACTCCCCTTCCAATTTTAAATTATTTTGCAAAGGAATAGCGGTAACAAAAACATTTCATGGTGGATTTTTTTTTACCAAGTTCAAAGCAAAGTGAATATTTATACCCCTGAAGAGGAACCTCTTCATAAGCATTGTATAATGTGATTGAAGACATTCCCACAGCACAACAGGAAATAATTTGGCCTGCCTAAAACAGCTTTACTGTACTCTGGACAGAGATAAAGTGGACTTTTTTGCATATGAGAATTTAGGATTCTGACCTGCAGTTTGCCATAAAGATGGTACACAAGAACAGCAAAGAGTGTTGTTCTGTTGTTGCGTTTGTTATTGTTGTGTGTGTGTGTGTGTGTGTGTGTGTGTGTGTGTGTGTGTGTTTTAGAGTGGTCATGCTTTAAGCATTCCCCTCTGATTGGGGAATGATATTGTAAATTCACAGGTAAACTAAAGATGGGGACTATAATTTCTACAAGGAAGCATCACTGGTATGCCCCAGATACAATCCCACAAAGTAATCTACTTTTTAATAGAGTCCTCTGAGAGGATTCTTTTTCTCTCACATATACATATTTAAATAAAGGGAAACAATTTACTATATGCTATATCACCTTACAGAGGATTTACCACAATTGCATTCATTTTCTAAATCAAAAGAGTCTCTTTGTAATATTTTATAAATATAACATCAGTTGGTTATATTTAATTATTTTAAATAGCTCTGCAGAGTGTTTTAGAACTTAATACTATTTGCTGTTTCATCCTATGGTCAATTCCTGAGTGATTTGTTTCTTATATTTACTAAGACTGGACTTCCATTTTGGCCTCCTTTTTTAAAATTAATAATGATGTCCAGATGGCTCCTGCTTCCCTTTTGATGACATCTGTGATTTTCCCATATGCAGTATTTAATCCCCTAGGTTTTTGGTCACAAAACAGGAATAATTAGTAAGAATATGAATGGAAGAGGAAAAAGGAGTAATTATATTAATTTAAGTGTCTATTTGATAAATACACTGTTAATTTGGTCCTCATATGATTGAATCTAATTATCAGTAAAATAAATATTTAAATTCTTTCAGCTTGAGGTTGATGATTTGCTGAATTCAACTGAATTTATCCAAGCCAGTTTGTGTATATTTGTTTAACAAGTAGGTGAGTTAAGGGTCAAAATAAGAAAGCAATCCACCCATTCATTGGAACAATAAAACCATCACATCATTACGATAAGTGAAGTAGGTCTAATGCAGTAACTATGAGGTGGCCAAGGAGTAATTTGGAGCTAGGAAATCAAGTCCAAGGGAAACTAAATTGAGTGCTAAACTTAACTGTGCATTTTCTTACAGATCAAGATGGACACATTTCCTACCTTGGGCTTTGGGGGGGTATATATTCCCCAGGGATCCTGATTGACATAGTAAAAGACATTTTTAAAAAAGTTAAAGGGGGAGATAATTCTTATTTTAATCCCACTAAAAAAAAGCTAAAATGTTAAAACATGGTTCTGTAAAGGATTTCCATGGAGAACCATAATGTCATCTAAGTCGACAGGTTATGATGAATTCCTTGATGCATGCAAAAAGCTTAGAGAATCTAGGGCACTGTTTGTCAAACATTTTTGTTCATATGCATTGTAAAATAATTTTGAGGAACCATGTGCCCCCTTGAACATTTCAAAATCAGTATCTAACATTTTCCACGAGAGGTTTAAAAAATTAAAAGGATGTAATTTTCAGCACATTTTTAACTACAGAATTTAAAAATGAAAGTTTTATGGCATGTTTAATGGTATAAAAAGAGGATTTAAATACCTTATAGATTTGATAACAGCATCATCCATTTAAAATACATAAACAAGACTTTTTTTTAGAAGTCAAACATTTTACAATATTCCTTAGTCTCTTTGAAATCATACTTCATTCCATTCTACTTCCCCTATAGAATTGTATTTACAGGTAAATTATCATTGAAATAATTAGTGGCATTCAATTGCTTAAAACAATTTAATTGTATACATTTTTAGAAATTCTTTTAATTATACTTAAATATATGGTTCATATTGTTGTTTCTTTTCCTTTGGACTTCTCCTTCTTTAAATTTCCCTTTGTGGGAGTGATTGTGGGCGTTTTGGGGGGGAGAGGAACCAGCTAAAGGGAAGTTGAGTTGGGGATAATTGTGTATTTAATGGATGATATATTTATATATATTTATGAGGTTCACAATCATTTCCATGTACAGTTAAGTAATAGTTAGGTATCTCAGAATAAGAGCGACACCTACATCACTTAGTCAACTCATTTGGAGTCTTGACACAACCATGCTGGACTGAGATTGGATGGTGATAGGAAAGTGTCCTACTGTGTCTGGCACTGGAAGCATATAGGTAGTAAAGAAAAAACAATGGAGACAGAAGTCGGTCTGTGGAAAATTGTCCCAGACATGAAAAACAAAAGGAAAGTTGCCAGCATAGGATTTTGCTTTTAAAAATATTGATCAAAATAGATGATCTCACCTATTAGTAATATACTCGATAATGCAGCATATACAGTTATAAATGCAGCGTACAAGTTTCATTTTTTGTTTGTTTTTTCATGAAAGTCACCCAAAATAGAATTTCTTTGTAAGTCACAGATCTGTAGCAATACTGCAAATAGCATTTATGTCTGTGAATGAAATCACATGTAAATACTGAATCATATTTCTATTCTTTCAGGGAAAACAATGTATCAAAATTATTATTATTATTATATGAAGTTGCTATCAAAGAATAGGCAGGCAAAAACTATTTAAAAAGTAATTTAGAGGTTTATCAGGCAATTAAGTAAAATACTATAGTATCTCTAGATTTTGAAATATCTGTGTTACCTCTTAGCTTTGTAAAATTTGTAATGTTTCATAATTTCCTCTTTTCATTTTAAATAAGCATTCACATTCATACCTAAATTTTCTTTTTCTTAAAGAGGACTCTCCAAATTGTGTAAGCCTCAAGCCCCACAAAACTTGCTTATACTTTCTCTGATTTTGTGGGCCTCTGCCTCGGCACTGATCTACTCTTAGTATAGTCAGGCTCCAGAAGAGGCTGCTGCCCAATCTACAATTCATCTCAATTCAGAACATCCCTGAAGGCACCAAATTTGCCCTTAACAGAAATACAGTTACATCAAGGGCTAATGGATCACAGAGATTTGAGTAAGGACATTTCACAGATACTAACAACTTGGTGGCTCATGATTTTTTTCCCACACTTTTTTTTTTTTTAGCTGTAACTTTTTTTTAAATATATTTTTATTGAAAAGTCTTCATATACATAACAGTTCATACATGGCATGTAATCAATGGCTCACAATATCATTACATAGTTGTGTATTCATCACCATGATCATTTTTAGAACATTTACATCACTCCAGAAAAAGACATAAAAAGATAAGAGAAAAAACTCATACATCCTGAACCACCCACCCCTCCCTCTCACTGACCACCAGTATTTCAATCTATTCAATTTCTTACCCCTTATCCCCCCATATTATTTATTCATTTTTTATCATTATTTTACTCATCTGTCTATACCCAGATAAAAGGAGCATTAGACACAAGGTTTTTATAATCACATAGTCACATTGTAAAAACTATATAGTTGTACAATTGTTTTTAAGAATCAAGGCTACTGGGATACAGTTCAACAATTTCAGGTATTTCCCTCCAGCCACTCCAATAAACCATAAACCAAAAATGGTTATCTGTATAATGCGTAAAAATAACCTCCAGGATAACCTCTTAACTCTGTTTGAAATCTCTCAACCACGGAAACTTAATTTTGTCTCATTGTTCTTTTTTGCCATTTTGATAAGAAAGCTTTTTCAATTCTATGATACCAGGTCCTTGCTTATTCTGGGAGTCCTGTCCCACATTGCCAGGGAGATTTACACACTTGGGAATCATGTCCCATGTAGCGGGGAGGCAGTGAGTTCACCTGCCGACTTGGCTGAGAGGGAGGGGCCCTCTGAGTATCTGAGTAACAAAAGAGGTTCTCTGGGAGGTGACTCTTAGTCATAATTATAAGTAGGCTTAACTTCTCCTCTGCAGGGATAAGTTTCATGGGGCAAACTCCAAGATTGAGGGCTCAGCCTATTGAATTGGCTGTCGCCACTGCTTGTGAGAATAAATTCCCAGATGGGTAAGTTGAATATTTCCTTCTTTTTATCCAGTTTTTTCCCCAACTTCTAATTTTGAAAAATTTCAAATGTAGGGGAAAGTTGCAAGAATCAGAGTGAATGCTCATTTATTCTTCACCTAGATTCACTAACTGTTAACATTCTACTCCATTTGTTTTTTCTTTCTTTCTATGTACCGATAATTTTTAAAAAGTATATTATTTTTATGGCTGAACCATTTGAGAATAGGTTGCAGACATCCTGACTCTTCACCCCAAATAATTCAGTTGTCTTGCCTAAGAGCAAGGTCATTCATTTAAAAAGCCACAATACATCTCCACAGTAGACATGGAGATGTACCACACCATCTCTTTTCAAGGAAGGACTTGCTACCCAGTGTCCAGCCCAGCAGAGCCTGCCTAATGCTCTGCCAGGTCAGGCCATATCTGGTGACTGAGTGAGAGGGAACCCTAAAGAGCAGACTATTTAGGGTCAGACATGGGGATCTATGACAAGCAATATTGGCTCCAGAGCATGCAATTGGGTTGCTGAGACTTGATTGGGCCTGCACTGCAGTTCAATTCTTTCTCTGACCAGTCCTCCTTCTCCCCATTCCCTTCATACATATTCATCTGTAATAAACATCTCACACTCCAAATTCTATCCCAGTCCTGCAATAGTCCTTTATAGCATTTTTTTTTTCTGGTCTTTCAATCTGGGACCACACATTGCATTTAACTGTCAGGGCTCCTTAGTGTCCTTTAAACTAAAACAATTTCTCAACCTTTCTTTGTCTTTTATGATATTGATATTTTTGAGGGATACATATAAGCTGTTTTGTGGAAATTTCTCACATTAGAGCTATCTGACATTTCCATATGATTAGATTCAGGTTGAGCATTTATGGCAGAAATACCACAGAATCAATATGATGTCCTTCTCAGGGTATCACATCAGGAAGCACAAGATCTAAATTTCTTCCATTGCTGGTGATAACAGATTTGATAGCTTGGCTGAAGAGAAAATTATTACTTTTGTACTCGAATGTACATCAAATAGAATTTTAATTTTCTAAGCAATTTGTGGGGAGATATTTTGAGATTGTAGGAATATCTTATTTCACAACAAATTTTTATCCAGTGGTTTTAGCAATTGTAATGATTCTTGACTATGATGGTTGCAAAAAAAATTCATTTTCCAAATTTACCATTTCTTTGCTTTTGGCGTTCTACCAATAAGAAGAGCTTTCTTCCCATCCTCTTTCCTTCCCTTCCTTTGTCCTTTTTCTTTTCTCTCTTACATAGTAAGAGTTGGGACTTAGAGAAAATTTTTTTACTCAACATGTTATAAACTATTACTTTCATTACTTATTTTGATGACTAAATCCCAGATTTGACCAGTGGGAACCCTTTTATGATAGTGCTTCTGTCTTTTTAACACATTATCACAATTTTTGAGCACTTCCTTACTTTCTGGCATAACAATATGGTCCAGGCTCACTCTATTCTTACCCTATCCAGCCCTGGAATCTGCAGTTTCTCTAAAAATCACTAATTCCTTTTAATAAGGCATGATACTTAGAAACCAAGATCTTGGAGCTAAGTTGGGCTCATTGTTACCTACCTACGTGTGGTTACATCTGTGTCCTTTTAGTTCATTCAGATATGTCTAATTACAAATACAAAACCATAGGTTTCTTCCTATCATTCACCTCTTATATCCCAAAGTGAGCATGCAGATTCCCTAAAATATCAATACATTTACTCATTCTCTCAGTCCTACAACACACATAAAATGGTGTAATAATTGTTACATTCATATCCCTAAGTATAATTTAAGATTTCTATGCAGTTATTTTTGTCTTAAGAAAACATCTCTCTCAGAGTCTAGAGTCAATGTGTTAATGTTACTTAGATTAGTTCTTTTTTCCTCTTTTATGGTTGGTTGTATATTATCAATTTGATATATAGCTAGGATCCTTTGTTTCAGAATGTATTCAGTTTCAGTTTTTTCCAATTAAGTAAAATTTTATTAAATGATCAAACCATCATAAATTTTGAAATAATTACTCCATACTTCTAATGGTAAATCTTTAGACGTCATAAATTCTAACTCACTACAGGACACATAAAACTCTCCATAATTCAATATAGAAATTATTTAGTCTCTTTTAAAAAAAACTTTTTGTTTTGAAATACTTTCAAACTTTTAAAACAGTTACAAAAATAATACAGAACCCACATAGAAAACTATCCCCTAGATACTTAAATCCATCAATTTGCCATATTATTCAGTCAATTCATCAATCTATCAATCTATCTGTCAGTCTATCTATCAATGTATTTTCTGTACTTGTATACATCATGCTCCTTGAAAACTTATACTGCCATGTGCATTTCCTAAGAATAAGGACATTCACTTATGTAACCACCTTAAGTGCAGTTATCAAGCTCAAGAAATTTAACATTAATAGAAAGCTTATACTTTATATTTCTATTTTTTCAAATGTGCCAAAAATGTCCTTTTGGGCCTTTCCTCCTCCATTATGAGAACCTTTTCAGGATCATATATTTCATTTAATTGTCATTGTCTCTTTAGTTGCTCATTAAAAAAAACAAACTGTGGGAACATATACACAATATAAACTTTCCCATTTCAACCATCCCAAGCATATCATTCAGTGGGACTACTCGTATTTATATTATTGCGGTACTCTCGTCACTTTCTATTCCTAAAACATCCCCATCTCCTCAAACAGAAGCCCTACAGCCATTGTGCATTATTGCCCCATTCTCCCTCTCCCCCTGCCACTGACAACTCTAGTTTCTGTCCCTATGAACTTGCACATTCTCCCATACTTTCTTTGTAGGTTCCATTGAGCTTCAATTTAACATCCTAAATCCATAATACTTGTTTGCCTAGATACCAACTTAAATTTGTCCCTATACTACATATACACAAACTAAGTTCCTATACCATGTTTTCCCACCTTTGTGTAGTTCTTGCCACAAATTGCATGTTAATACGCTATGAGTCCAAAAAGCACTGATTTATCATTATAGTTTATGCATTTGCCTTTTAGATGCTGTAGGAGGTAGAAAGTGGAGTTACAAAGCCCAAAATACAACAATATTGCCATTTATATTTACACATCTCATTACCCTTACCAGAGGTCCCAATTTCTTTATGTGGGCCCGATATATTATCTAGTGGCCTTTCCTTTCAAACTGAAAATTATCTTTATTATCTCTTGTAGCACCAGTCTAATGGTGATGAACTCCCTCAGCTTTTGTTTAATTAAGAATGCCTTAATTTCTTCCTCATTTTTTGCCAAGTATGAGATTTTTGGCTGGCAATTTTTTGTTTTCAGCATAATAAATATGTCCTCCCATTGGTGTCTTGCTTCTATGGTGTCCAGTGAGAAATGAGCACTTAATATTATTACTGAGGCTCCCTTGTTTGTGACACTGCTTTTCTCTCAGTTTTAAGAATGTTCTCTTTATTTCTGGCATTCAATGGTTTGATTAAAATGTGTTGCAATGTGGATTTCAATGGGTTTGGAGTTCATTGAATGTCTTGATTGTGTATATTCATGTCTTTCATTAAATTTGGGAACTCTTCAGTCATTATTTCTTTGAATATCCTCTCTGCCCCTTTATTTCTTCTCCTTCTGTGACACCCAGAATGCATGTATTGATACGCTTGGTGGTATCCCACAAGGCTCCTCAGGCTCTGCTCATTTTCCTTTCTTCTTTCTGCTCCTTAGAATTAGATGATTTTCATTTTCAAATTAAATCTTTCTTCTGCAGGATCCAACCTGCCACTAAACCCCTCAAGGGAATTATTAATTTCTGTTCATATGGACTTCAGCTCTGTTTGTTTCCTTTTCATAATTTCCATCTCTCTACTGATAGTTTGTGTTCAGCTATTGTTTTCTTGGTTTCCTTTAGTTCTTTATTCATGTTTTCTATTAGCTATTTATGAATATTTTGGACCATTTTCTAAAAGACTTTTTCTGGTATGGCCTAATTTTGGTCCTTTTCACTGATGATTTCTAATGCTTCATTTTTCTCTTTTACCTGGGCCATCACTTCCTGTATCTTTGTATGTTTTGTAATCTTTTGTTGAAACATGAATATTTTGCTATTTTAATGTGTTATCACTGGAATTTAGACTCTGAGGTATCTGTTCCTTAAGCTTGTATCCTGCTCGTATCATGACAGAACTTTCCTCGAATGTCAGAACCAATGCATACAATAAAAGGATAAAAAGAAAACACTTTTCTCAGTCTTTGCAGATTGACCTGTGTTTGTGCTCTTCTTTAGAGCTTATCCATACAGTAAATTTAGGGAAGAACTCCAGGACAAAGCATAGGGGCTTCCTTGACTGATTTTGCTCATGTGATTTTTCTTGGGTATGCACGTGTGGCCCTAGAAATTCCCCCCTTCATGGATATGACATCATCTCATCTCCTGGAAACCATTTCCTCATAGTCCCAGGTGCTGCATTGTGTATCTTAACAGCCAGCAATTCCTAGGCAGCCACTTGACTACTTTCCCGCAGCATCCTGTAAGAGAGCTTTCTGAACTGCAACCTACATGTAGAACAAACTCTGGAATGCTGAGTTCCTCAGGCTACTGCTAGTCAGCTTTGGCCATACATACATACTCTCAGTATTTCCATGAGGGTTACTCTGCTCCCTCTGGAACTGGTACCAGGAATCTGCACTGGGAACGAGGGCTGGCTTTAAGCTGGGTCACTGAGAAGCCAGGGTGCCACAAGGTTCTACTGGTTTTTAGTAGACTTTTTCTCAACTTGGCTCTTGCCCTATTACTGCAGTCCTTTTAACTGTTTTCTAAAGCTTTGAGAAAGATATTTCTGCTCATTCTTGTTGGTTGTATAAAATAGTTTTGGGGAAATGGAGCACAGAAGTGCCTCATTCTACCATCTTCTCACTTCTATTTTAAAAAGAACTTCATGGAACACTTTTTGGTGAAAGTGGGTGGTAAGATCTATTTAGTTTCTTTTACACACTTGAGCTTAGGCTAATTAATGATGGGAAATACAAAAATGAAATTGAAGAAATATTTATCACCCAACCTGTCATAAGAAGTTGACCAAGATTTGGACTTTGCGCTCAAGAAGCCTCATTTTATGTGGGAGACTGATACATGAATGATTTAATTAGGACATAAGGCAAATTTAAATGTGATAAAAAAAAAGGTACAGATAAAATACTAAAAGAAAATAGAGATGTTATTAGTTAGAACTGAGTCTGGAAATTGGAAGAAGATGCACAAAAGAGATACATCTTTTAACCTGGGCTTATTAGAAGTTTAGGTTTTGACAGTAAAGAGGGTTAGGATGCGTGTTGAAAGAACACAAACTCTTGGAATTGTATGAAGTCATGGAAATGAAAGGATCTGGGCAGTTTAGGGAAGACTAAACAGTTGTTGGGGTCTGGAATATAAGATGAATGAAGAGTTAGTGTTAAAAACCTAGACTGTAGACAGATCATGAAGTGTCCCAAAAGCCTTTGAATCTTCCCTTAAACAATGGGAGATCTTAGAGCAGGAGAATATGGTGACCAAATCTGTGATTTAATTATGTAGCTTAGGAGGCAATGAGAGGTGACCATTGGAAAGGTAATGACTTGAGGCTAGAACCCTTTAAAAAGACTACTGCAATTGTACCCATAAAGGAAAGTAGCAATGGGCATGAAAAATAGAAGACAGAAATGGGAAACTGTTGAAACTGAATCAACAATGGGATTTGGCAAGTGATAAGTTAAAGGAAATAAATGAAAGGGAGAAAAGAGAAATGAAAAAATTGGCAACATCATTAAATGGGATATAAGGAGGAGTCGGAAGGAAAGGATTTCAAATGGGATCCATAAAATGCTGCCTTTGAGGCATAATGAGTTCAATGTATTACTTGATCATCCAGGTCTTCCAAACTCTAATTGGAAATTTGGATCTCAGGATAGCAGTAGATGCAAGAGTTGGTGTGTGTGAAGTATGGTTGAAGCTATGGGAATGGGCATTATATACCTGGACTGAAAGTTAGGATGACTGAGGTTTTTCTTTCAATTAAAAAAATTTAAATATATTTTATTAATTATTATTTATATTCTAAATGAACCAAGCAAAAACTCCCCCTTCTTCCCTTCCCCATCCCTTAGTAACATCTAATCTACTTTGTCTCTGCAAATTTTCTTTTTCTAAATCTTTCTTATAACTGACATCATGCAATATTCGTCCTTATATGCCTTTGTTTATCTCATTCAGCATAATGTTTCAAGGATCTTTCATGTTGCAGCATGCCTCAGAACTTCATTTCTTCTTATTGCAGTATATTATTCCATTATGTACATGTGCCACATTTTATTTATCCATTCATTTGTTGATAGACACAGCAAATGTTTCCAACTTCTGTCTTTTGTGAATAATGCTGCTATGAACATTGGTGTACAAGTATTGTTTGAGTCCCTGTTTTAGGTATATACCTAGAAGAGGGATTATCTGATCATATGGTAAATCTATATGTAACTTTATGAGGACTTGTCATATTGCTTTCTTCTGTGGTTACACCATTTTATATTCCCATCAATGATGTACCAGAATTCTGTTTTTTCCACATCCTCTCCATAACTTGTAATTTTCCATTTTTTTTAAATAATAGCCAACTAGTTTGTTAAGTGGTATCTCATTGTGAGTTTGATTTGCATTTTCCTAATGGTTAATGACGTTAAGCATCTTTTCATATGCTTGTGGCCATGCGTATATCATGTTTGGGGATATGTCTATTCCCCATTTTAAATTCAGCTATTTGTCTTTTTGCTTTTGCACTTTGAAGGTAATTTATATATTCTGGATATTAAGTCCTTATCTGATATGTGGTATGGTGTACAACCATTTTCTCCCATTCTGTAGATTTCTCCATTTTCTTGACAATGTGCTATAATGCACAAAAGTTTCAAATTTTGTTGCAGTCAAATTTATCTATTCTTTCTTGTTTGGTCATGCTTTTGCTGTCATATCAAAAAATTCATTGTCAAAACTCAAGTCATGAAGATTTGTGTCTGTTATCTAAGAGTTTTATGGTTACAGCTCTCATATCAAGGTCTTTGATTCATTTTGAGTTGTATTTTGTGTGTGGTGTGTGATAGGGTTCCAAATTCAATTCTTTTTCATGCGGATCTTCAGTTTTCCTAATACCATTTGTTGAAGAGATTATTTTTTCCCTATTACATGTATTTAGCAATTTTGTTGATCTTCTCCATAAATATACGGGTCCATTTCTGAACTTTCAGTTCTATTCCATTGGCCTATTTGTCTATCCTATTCCAGAACACACTGTTTTTTATTACTGTAGCTTTGTAGTACATTTTGAAACTGGGAAGCATGAATTCTCAAAATCTGTTCTTTTTCAAAACTGTTTTGGCTATTTGGTGCCCCTTGAAATTCCATATGAATTTGAGGATAAAGTTCCCCATTTCTACAAAGAAGGCTGCTGGAATTTAGATAGGGATTGTACTGAATCTGCAGATTGCTTCTAGATAGAATTCTAGACTGATATCTTAACAATATTAAGTCTTCCATTTCATGGACATAGGATGACTTTACATTTATTTAGGTCTACTTCAATTCTCTCAGTAGTATTTTGTAATTTTCAGTGTATAAGTCTTTCAAATCCTTGGTTAAGTTCATTCTTAGTGTGATGGATTAAATTGTGTATCTTTTTTGTACATGTTTTCGGTTTTCTTCTGCATTCTGGTGGATGTGACCCCATTGTAAATAAATAAGATGTATTCAAGATATTACTTCAGTTGAGGTGGAACCAATTGAATCAAGTTGGGATTTAATCCATACTACTGGAGTCTTTTGTAAGCAGAGTCTATATCAGAGAGAGAAGCCAGAGCTGGAAATCAATGAAGCCTGGAAGAAAAAGGAGATGCCACTATATACACCATCACATGACAGAAAAACCAAGATCCAAGGATTAATGGCAGCCACCAAAAGGCCACAGTCTTTGGGAAGAAAACATTACCTTGCTAACACCTCAATTTTGGGCTTCTAGCCTCAAATTGTAGCCAATAAATTCCCATTGTTTAAGTCAAGCCACTGTACGGTATTTGTTTTAGCAGCTGAGAAAATAAAATTCCTCGAAAAAATTTAATTCTACACATTTTATTCTTTTAGATGTTAATGTAAATGGAATTGTTTTTAAAATAACCTCTTCAAATCATGCATTGCTAGCATAAAGAAACACAACTGACTTTTGTGTTGTTCTTGTACCCTGCCACTTTGCTGAATTTGTTTGTTCGTTCTGGTTATTTTCTTGTGGATTCCTTTTGGTTTTCTACATAAACATCAGTTGTCTACAAAAAGAGATAGTTTTACTTCTTCCTTCACAATATGGTTATCTTTTATGTCTTTTTCTTGTTCAATTGCTCTGGCTTGACAACACTGAATAGTAATGGTAAAAGTGAACATCCTTGTCTCATTCCTGATCCTAGGAATCTAGTCTCTCACCATTGAGTATGATGTTAGCTGTTGACATGCCCTTTTGCATGTTGAGAAAATTCCTTTCTATTCCCAGTTTGTTGAGTGTTTTTGTAAAGAAAAAATGCTGGATTTTATCAAATGATTTTTCTGCACCTATGGAGATAATCATGTGGGGTTCTTGCACCTTTGTATGATCTATGTGGTGCATTAAATTGATTTTTGTACACTACCTATAAATTCCTGGGCTACCTATAAAATCCCACTTGGTCATGTGCACAATCTTTTAAATATGGTACTGGATTAAGGTTGCTAGTATCTTATAAAGGATAGTTGCATCTATATTCATAAGAGATATTGGTCTGCAATTTTCTTTTCTTGTGAGGTCTTAATATCAGGCCTTGATTTTAGGGTAACATTGGTCTCATAAAATGAATTAGGAAGTGTTCCCTCTCAATTTCTTTGGACGTGTTTGAGAAGGATTGGTGTCAATTCTTTAAGAGTTTGATGGAATTCAACAGGGATGTCATCTGGTCCTGGATTTTTGTGATGGAAGGTTTTTGATTATTGATTCAATCTCCTAACTTGTTTTAGGTCTTTTGAGACCTTCGATTTCTTCTTGAGTTGGTTTAGGTAGTTGTTTCGAGGAATTTTTCCATTTAATTGTATTGTTTTATAGTCCTTTTAATTTCTGTAAAGTCATTAGTTTTACCAACACTTTCATTTCTAGTTTAGTTATTTTCATTCTTTCTATTTTTTTCTCAGTTTTCCAGTTAAAGATTTGACAATTTTATTGAGATTTTTAAATATGAACTTTTAGTTTTGTTGATTCTCTCAATTTTCTATTTTCTACTTCACTTATCTCTGCTTTAATTTTAATTATTTCTTTTCTTCTGTCAATTTTGAGATTTGTTGTTGTTCCATTATTGGTGATTTAATTTTCTTTTTTGAATATAAAAAATATTAACCTCTTTTCAAAAGTTAAAATAATATAACATATATTCATAGAAGTGTATTTTTTTCTCTCATTGTATCTACCCAGTTCCTGCCCACTCCCAGTAACTAATCTGTTTCATTATTTCTTGTTTAACCTTCTTATATTTGTTAATTTTGTTTTTCTTTTTCTTTTTTTTTAACATGGGCAGACTCCAGGAAATGAACTTGTATTTGTTTTTGAGAGAAATTATTCTTATTACTTTATAACACAAAGCATATTTCATAAAATTATTTGCCCTTTGCTTTTTTCCACCTAACGATATATCCTGGAAACCATTCCATAGCAGCTTATAGAGATCTTCCCCATTTTTTTTTTTTTTACAGTTGTATAGAATCCGTTGTGTGATATATAATAGTCTATTCAAACATTTTCCTATGTATGACTGTTTAGCTAGTTCCCAATATTTTACAATTCAAAAAAGGCTGTAATGAATACTTGATACTTTTATATTGTTGATGATGCATTTTTAGGGAAAAATCCCTGAATAACATACGTATAATAAGATTCAGGATGAATGAAAGCTTTACCTTTCTTTTGTAAACTGTGAAAAGGGCCATTGGGGTGGTCTGTTTATTTAGCTCACTCACATCAACCAACTTCATCCCTCCACTGTAAATGTAAAATATTTATATTATTATTTTAATTTATTTTCTTCCTTTGTAATTTAAAATGATATACTTAAAACATAATTTCTTGTATCATAACTTTTTAAGGCTATCTCTTGACTTGCCACCTTGAAAGATGAGAATATTACTTTCTCTATCTTTTCTTCACCTTTTCATTCCCTTCCATACTCCATCTTCTCTTGACTACTGTACTGGTTTGAAAGGATATATGTCCCCTAGAAAAGCCATGTTTTAATCTAAATCCCATTTCATAAGGCAGAATAGTCCCTATTCAATACTGTATGTTTGAATCTGTAATTAGATCATCTCCCTGGAGATGTAACCTGATCAAGAGTTGTTAAACTGGATTAGGTGACATGCCTTCACCTATTTGGGAGGGTCTTGAGAAGTTTCTAGAGTCCTATAAAAGAGGAAACATTTTGGAGAATGAAGGTGATTCAGAGAGAGCCAGAGAAGAACAACAGAGCTACAAGAGCCCACAAGCCAGCAACCTTCAGAGATAAAGAAGGAAAACGCCTCCCAGGGAGCTTCATGAAACCGGAAGCCAGGAGAGACAGCTAGCAGATGACGCCGCTCTCACCATTTGCCCTTCCAGCTGAGAGAAGCCCTGACTGTTTGCCATGTGCCTTCTCACTTGAGAGAGAAACCCTGAACTTCATCCGCCTTCTTGAACCAAGGTATCTTTCCCTGGGTGGTTGCCTTAGATTGGACATTTCTGTAGATTTGTTTTAATTGGGGCATTTTTTCGGCCTTAGAACTGTAAACTAGCAACTTATTAAATTCCCCTTTTAAAAGTCATTCCATTTCTGGTATGTTGCATTCCAGCAGCTAGCAAACTAGAACAACTACTTTTTCTCTTTTATATTCTCAAGGATGTTAAGTGTGGTGTAAATTGCCAGAAATTCCCCAGAAACCCTTTATTTTGTTTCCTTGTAGTGTCAGAACTACCTGGGTTAAGCTGGGCACAAAGTACCTAGCTCAAGCCTATTCTCCAGCCTCTTTTTCACCAGGTATGGCCATGTGACTGAGTTCAGGCCAATGGGATGTGGTTGCTCAAGTGAAACATACAACTTCTTGATCATCTCACCAAAGACAATACCCATTGAACTACGCATCTTCTTTCCTCATCCTCCAACCTGGAATTCAGATATGTGTTGAACACCTCGCTCCACCACCAAGGCATGTATACTGCCCACACAGAATAAAGGAGACCTTTTCTTTACACAAAATACCTGTTTCCAAAACCACTCCCAATTGGATCTGCCTCTTTCTTGATAGACCATGCTTTCCCAATTTGTCTGCTTAGTGGGGGTACCCTTTTTTGGTGCAAGGCTAGCTTTCATTGGCTAGACATGTTCTTGCCTGAAGGGGAAACATTTCTAAATTTGCAAAAAGTCAAAATATAGTCCATAAAACTACAAAATTTGCATAAAGGCAGAAAGAATACCTGGAGGTAAAACAGTTTCAATGAAACATGCAGATGAAGGCCATGTAGGAAATGGCAGTGCAGAAAGATGGAACATACCTGGGTCACTGAAGACCACCCACCTCCAGATACTATATGGAAAATTATTCCACTTATTTATTTATTCCACTGCATGTCAGTTGTGTTTTTTCCTGGTTGTTGGCTACTTAGAATATTTACCTTCTCTTCTGCAATCACAAAATAGCCTTCTGTGCTTTTATTCTTAGGTTGACTCTAAAAACTGAAACATGATAAAGTGCTCATATTATTATGACTATGTGAATGGCTGAGTTATGAGCTAGGATTTTATTTCCTTCTATATGAATGAATACCATAATGTCTGAGCCACTTGAAGTATATTTCTATTTTGAAGATCATCAAGATCAAATAGATTCTTCATTATTATATTTCATCAGCTCTCGCCTTGGATTTTCCAATTGTTTAGCTTACTTGCCTTGTTTGCCATTATTATATTACAAATTTACTTCTCTTTCATTCATTCCTTTCTTTTATTATACATTTCTCTTCTTTCTTTCTTTTTCCTTATTCCTATTTTTTGTTCCTGAAGGTCTCCCCTTCAGAATCCTTCATTCTTCTGCTCCAATTTCCTGATTATTTTTACTGGGTCTGAAATTTCATGATGATGTCTTTAGGCATAGGTCATTCTTTTCCTATATTTGGCCCTTCAATCTGAGGACCCCACAAACTTCATTCTAAAAATCAATTTTACTTACAAATACAATGTCCACCAAGCACACACTCCTCAAATCCTTCCTTGGGGGGGAACAATGTCCAACCTTTCCCAATTGCATGTTCAGTCTTTAGGAAAACAACCCCTGTTTTCCTTACCTACAAATAAATGCTGGCTCTCTGGGCTCTGTGTGAAGAGAGTAAGAGTGTCAGCTGTTGTATCTTAAATAGAAATTTAATCAACGCTCCTTTTTTTGGCCTTGCTTCTACTTCTACATTTACATACATATTGACTCTGAGGCCAGAACCTTACTAAGGCAAGAGTTTCCTTGAGCAGAAAGGTTCCCACTTCCTCTGCATCACCTTTGGAGTTTTTCCCCCTAACACAGATGCTCAGGCTTCATTTTAGACCTACTGAATCAAATTTTCCAATGACAATCTGATGCAACCATTAACATCACTTTACAGACTGTTTGGAAACCAGTGATATGGACTAACCTTGTGCGTTAGCAATTATCTCTGCTAACTTTAAGTCTCAGCTTGAAACTAACTTATGCTCATGCTTATTATCAGGCCTCTGGGGAACAGATGTCACAGCTCAGAGGTGTACCCTGGGTTTGGACATTAGGACCCTAAGCATTGGTAGCCAGGACAAGGCAGTGTGCTTTGGAAAGCAGCAGTGATTGCACCTGGTGGAAAGGATGTCTGACAAATACTTGCACCTGGGCTTATTCACAGACTAGAATACCCATGAGATCTTCACCAAGCTCAGCTGGACAGGGACAGAATTTCTACAAAGTGGATTGCAGCAAAGAGAATGAAAAGCTGATTAATGACTATTATTGTGACCCTATTTTTGTTCCTGGAGAATGTTGGTTAGGAAGTGAAAGCATGAGCACATGCTATTTTTCTTTCTCATTAGCCATCCTCTCCTTCATTTATAATTTTGCTTTTTGAAAGATTGGTCAATTCTCCTTATGATCCATTCACCTTTCAACTTTCATCTCTTCCACATTCTCAGCCACCGCTGCCAAAATCTATTCTTGTCAATGTTACCTGTGATCACCAAATTGACAAATCAGGCGAACAAGCTTTAGATCTTAACTTTAATTTGGAACTGGACCTGGGTTGAATTTTAGCTCTACCACTTAGTAGATGTGAAATCTTGGAACATCTCCCTGTCACTCTGATCCTTAGTTCTCTCATCTATTAATGAGAATATTTTAACTAATATTGTTGTGAAAATTAATGATGTGAATGATATAAAAGTTCCAAGCAGGATTACTGGCATCGTGGGAACACTCATTAATGACAAGTGTTATTATTATTGATCTCCTATATGCCAATTGACACTCCATGAAACATTCTTCCTTTGACCTCTATGATAATGCGCTCTCTTGCTTCCTCCTACATCCCTGAACTCCTTTCAGTGTCCTTTCCATGCTGCCTTCCCTGGATTCACTCCTCAAATGCTAGCCTTCCTTTAGGATTCCAGTCCCACCTCTCTTCTTTTCTGACTTCCAGATTAGTTTTTTTCGCAAATTTTTCACATCTGAGGCCCATATCATTCAGGAATTGGGTAGAACCCAATTCAAGTTCCTTTTGAAAAATTAAACATGGTTTTAAATGACTAGAAATAAAATTGTTTTTAAACTTTTTAGACTATTATCACTGTTTTAAACTATTTAGTAAAGTTGTTTTATATGCATGAGAAAAATAGTATGGTTTTCAGTCTTTCATCAAGACACCTCTGAGTTGTAAGTCAGGTACCACAACTGGGCATTTTCTATTCTTATTCTTTATTTCTTCTATATTATAAGAACATAATTCATAATTATAGGTTCTTGACAATGGCATTAAGTATTGTTGGCTCTCTAAGATAGTTCTGCATATTTGGATTAGACATGGATCAAGAAATTTTGCAATTATCTTATTGTAAATACTGTTAGCTTTTTCCAGGTGCTGAAAGGTTGAATATTCCAATTTGAGAGACAATAGCAAATAAAGTCCTAATGTATCTTTTAGAGATACTTTTAACTCTGAAACATAGCTTTGCGTTTCAGTTGTAACATTTGACCCTGGTTTTAAAATATGCCCCAAAATATGTTACTTATCTTCACACAGGGGGAAAAGTTCCCCAAGTGATTAAAAGAATCAAACTCATGCAGAAATAGTAGAATCAATATTCCATCTTCCAGAGAAACGGAAAAACACTAAACACTAAAATTATTATATTTAGGCCTCAAGTCAAAGTACTGGATGCATTGCAGAGACATACCATTTGAAAAAGATAATAACATCGATAAAATCATGGAAATGGGTTTTACTGGCTTTATCATATCATGAAGGACTGTTTTTTTTGTTAAATCTCATCTCTCATTTCCTTCAAAAGCTGAAAATCAGAACTTGAACTTGTTGCCCATTTATTTGCCCAACAAGTTGAAAAGAAGCTAAAATTTGATCTCATTTACAATTTTTACTATTTACTTTAACTCTGAATTAGGATCTGGAGATATTTTTACTTTCCTTCGATTCTTATGGGGAAGGCAGCCTGGGGTTTGCATACTATCTGCTTTGTAATATTGCTATTAAAGAATATGAAGACCCTGTCTCTCAGTGCCCCAAATGAGCCATGAGGCTGACTCAGACAAACCTCTTGTCTGTCTTTTCCTATTAAGAGAGAACAACTCTATAGCCACAAACCCGAACAATTCAAATAAAGAGACCTTACAGCATACAGTTGAGAAACCAAGGTAATAACTGATTAATAACAATGTAATCTTGAGTAGAAACAAAAGTCTTTCTGTGATGTCTGTTTCAAAGTTCTGAACCTTTCACATAGCTATTGATTACTTAAGGCTGTCAAGGAGAGGGTGTCTAGCCTAAACTTGAGTCGAAAATTCTCCTCAACAGAACACCAGGACTTTTAATGATAAACAGAAATAAAATTGTCAGGCACTTCTTTGTGTATGGATTAGACTAGTGCCAGGAACTGGTTCATACTCTACTCATGTAAAACAAGATATCTGCTAGTGTGGGAGGTTTACCCCGTCTCATTTATGTTTTGATTTTGTTATTCCAGTTATGTTTTGAGCTTATGAAAAGAGACAAATCAATCTGTATTTGGGCTTTTTCTGACTTACATTTCAGTATTTCATCATTTTCTTTTTAAAAAGAGATCAAATAAGGAGATTGACTAGATTCGTAATACGTTTCCCCAAACCTAGAACTCCAATAGCCAGTGCCTTCATTAAAATATTTAAAAATTTCTATTTGTTACAACAATGTAAAAGTAGTAAACAGAAATTGGATGTGACAAATTCTTCTGGGTTGCATTGCTACTTATTCTAAAATATTATCAAACTTTAAATCTAAATTTAAAACCTTCTGACATATAGTTTTAGGGCAGAAGATATTTAAAAATAAATACATTGCTGCTTCTTAGGGCTTGAGGTTTCCAAAAAGAGACTGTTTGATTTTTGTATATTCGAGAGGATCATCACACGAGACTCTTAGAGGCAAAACCTAGGTATTTCAGAATCAAAGTGTTTTCAAAATTATCCCTGTTATTGACCACTGAATAACTGGAATTTAAACTAGTAAAAAGAACAGAGGAAAATCTGTAGAGTGACAAGTATACCATAGAAAATTCCCATCCCACAAAAAAGAGAAAGAGGTAGAAAGAGTCTAAGAACAGACAGCAGTATAATTTGGGAGCATACAATTGTATGAGGAAGAAGTTCTCTGAGCTCTCCCACACCAAGCCAGTCCCCGAAGGAAGGACGTGGGCCCAGCACTGAACACTGGCCCTGCCACTTACTGCCTGCTTGAGCTCACACAAGCTTCTCCATGTGTCTGGGCCTCAGTGTCCCCAGCTGAAAATGGAGACAATCCCTTCTTCACAGATTGATGGGGATTAAATGGCACAATGTACATGAAAGAATCTACCACCCAGTCAACTCCCAATAAGTGTTCTTCAGTTAAAAAAGAAAATTACATATGAAGAAGAAGCATAGAAGCATAACAGTAAATGGCTCACATGCTCTTTTTTGTGGGGTCTGGCTTAATGATTGCTTAAATTTACATCATTACAGAAAAAGCCATCTATTCCTATTTTGCTCAAAGAAAAGTGATAGGTCAACCAGTTCAGTCCAGAGCTAAAAGCGTGGATCCAGTTTTCAGTAGAAGACTGATAAAATAGTGGCATTGGTTCCTTTTGAAGTACCAATCAGCTTATGTTATGTCTTTCTATCTGAAGGTCTTCCTTTAATATTTGTTGCAATGCAGGTCTGTTTGTAATAAATATTCTCCATTTCTATATGTCAGAAAAAATCTTTATGTCTCCTTCATTCTTGAAAAATATTTTTTTTCTGGGCCTAGAATTCTGTTTTGATCATTTTTTTTTCTTTCAGTGCTGTAAAAATTTCATTCTACTCTCTTTTGACTTTCATCTTTAGAGATGAGAAGTCTGCTGTAATTTTTATCTTTGTTCCTATGTATGCAATGTGAGTTTTTCTCTAATTGCTTTCAATCTTTTCTCTCTGCCAGTGTTTTCAGCAGTTTCAATATGATGTGTCTAAGTATTTGTTTTGTTTTTTGGCTATTATCCTGCCAGGGTTTCTTATCAACGTGGCTGTTCTAGTTTGCTAGCTGCCGGAATGCAACAGACCAGAAACAAATGGCTTTTAAAAAGGGGAATTTAATAATTTGCTAGTGTACAGTTCTAAGGCCAAGAAAATGTCCCAATTAAACAAGTCTATAGAAATGTCCAATCACAGGCATCCAGGGAAAGATAACTTGATTCAAGGAGGCTGATGAAGTTCAGGGTTTCTCTCTCAAGTGAGAAGGCGCATGGAGGCACGGTCAGGATTTCTCTCTCAGCTGGAAGGGCACATGGCACACATGGTGTCATTTGCTACCTTTCTCTCCTGGCTTCCTGTTTCATGAAACTACCTGGAAGGCATTTTCCTTCATCTCTAACAGTTGCTGGCTGGTGGACTCTGCTTCGTGGTACTACAGCATTCTCTGCTCTCTCTGAATCTCTTTCATTCTCCAAAATGTTCCCTCTTTTATAGGACTCCAGAAACTAATCAAGACCCACCCAAATGGGCGGAGATACATTTCCCCCAATCCTGCTTGACAACCATTCTTGATTGGGCTACATCTCCAGGGAGATGATCTAATTACACATTCAAACATACAGTAGTGAATAGGGATTATTCTGCCTTTACGAAATGGGATTTTGATTAAAACATGGCTTTTCTAGGGGACATACATCCTTTCAAACTAGCACAGTGGCCTATAGGAGAGTATAGGCCATTTGGTCCATAGGGAGGAAGGTTCTCGGTACGGTTTCCTACCTTTCTTGCAGTGGTGACAACTCCTTTCTTCGTCCCTGCACCCTGAAGGAGGATTTCACTGGTTTTCCTACCCTGGCTCCAATTTTTCTCATGAACAGCAAATGGAAGTCTGGGAAGAAGAGCCTGTGAGCAGGTGTGAATTCCCCTTTGTCTGCATCTACCTGGGGTTCAATATCCTCATGCTGGTCAACACTAAGTCTTTAGCAATTTGTTAAAACTTGTATCTGAATTCTTCTCACTATGACAATCACATATTCCTCTTGTGCTCTGCCCCGCATGCATCTATCTGAACAGTGTCTTCTTGGAGTTTCCTTTCTTTATAGTTCAGGCTAATGGTTTGTCCTGAGACCTCCACACTCTGATGGGTGCAAGATAATTTATGATTTTGAGAATTTACCAACTTTTTTTTGTTAAGGTAAGAGTGATACTCTTCCAGCTCTAAGTAACTGAAGCAGAAGATTGAAGTCCAGTAGTCAAGATATTCTGGACAGAAAATTATATACTTCAAACATCAATGATTCAGCAATTCACCTAATATTTTATTCATTAGAGAGAAGAAATTAGTGTCTTACATCGAAAGTGTTGACTTCCAAGTGCTACAAAAATATAATATTTTGTGTTTTTTAAATGGAAAATTGAAATATTTATTAGAGTCATTTTTATTTTATGATTTCTGTAGAGCAATGGTACTATTAAATATCTCTTATATTTAATGATCCTGAGTTCAACGCAAGTTGTGGATCTGTGTTAAATGTAAATGGTGAAGTTGAAATGGATGCTAGTATCATGGATGGAAAAGATCTGTCCACAGGAGCAGTATCTGCAGTCTGCTGTATAGCAAACCCTATTAAATTTGCACGTCTTGTTATGGAAAAGACACCTCATTGCTTTCTGACTGACCAAGGTGCAGCAAAATTTGCAGCTGCCATGGGGATTCCAGAGATTCCTGCAGAGCAACTGGTAACAGAGAGAAGCAAAAAGCACTTGGAAAAAGAGAAGCTTGAGAAAGGTGTTAAAAAATCAGAGTGTCAAAAAAACTTGGGAACTGTGGGTGCTGTTGCCTTGGACTGCAAAGGAAATGTCGCCTACGCAACCTCTACAGGGGGGCATCGTTAATAAAATGGCTGGCCAAGTTGACGATTCACTGTGTGTAGGATCTGGAGGTTATGCTGACAATCTCATTGGAGCCATTTCAACCACAGGGCATGGAGAAAGCATCCTGAAAGTAAATCTGGCCAGACTCACTCTCTTCCACATAGAACAAGGAAAGACATTAGAAGAGGTTGCTGACCTGTCATTGGGTTATATGAAATCAAAGCTTAAAGGTTTAGGTGGTGTCATCTTGGTCAACAAAACAGGAGACTGGGTGGTAAAGTGGTCCTCAACATCCATGCCCTGGGCAGCTGCAAAGAATGGCAAGCTGCACTCTGGAATTGATGTTGGCGAAACTACTAGCACTGCCCTGCCCTAAGCCCATGGGACATTGTATTTTAGATGCTAGCTTGGAGGTAAAGTACAGTTTCCTCGTGTGGAGACTTAGCTTAATCAATTAGATCTAGAAATGGAAAAATTATGCAATCTGTCACTCATTTTGTTGCCTTGATCAGTAAGTGTCTATCTGAATGATTGGTTGAGGAGTGGGTTTTGAAGTGGTGAGACAAATGCCTCTATTTATATCAAAATAAGACCAGTGAAGATGATAAACTCTAGGGAGCCTTTCTTATTAACAGTCCTCATTGTGTTAGGTCAGAATGAAGGAATGACACAATCTTGACTTGAATGAAGAAACTGCTTCAATGCAGGAAGTGCTTTTTGGCACTGGGAGACCTGGAGCAGGGACAGAATCTGTGGGCTTGAAAGGTGCGGGGATCCAGGGGAGACCCAAGCTCCCTGGGGCTCTTTTGGTTGCAGACTTTCTAAGAGGACCCAGTGAAGGGGAATGGGTGGGAAGGAAAGGATCCAGTAGAGGTGTATGAAAGAAAGACAGGAGCAGCAGCAGAAGAGCTAATGGGAAAAGCCAAGCTGACTCTCACAATGTCACAGAGTTCATTTTCAGTAAAATAAGTGTCATAACTATCAGGTTAAATAATGAAAATCCTTTACAGGAGATGTTCCCGGTTTATGAGAGGATAAACTGATTTTTCCTAAAAAGCTCAAATCTTCTCAAACTAATGTAGACATGTTTCCAGAAGCTTGAAAAACATTCTGTGGTAACGCAGAGCTCCCTGATCTGGGGAAGAGAGGTCCTGGTGGAGCCTGGCAGGCACTGTAGGTTCCTGAGGGTTTTCTGCTCGCCTTGACCACACGGTGCCCTCCCACTGGCCAGCATGCCTGAGCAGAGCCAACCTCCACCTATTTCAGTGCCTCTGAGTCCTCATACAGTGAGTGACCAGGCTCCCAACTCTCCCACTTCTCTAAAGGCAGGGGAAGGGCCAGTGGATGAGGAGATGACACTGGGCCTTGCTGCATTTTCATGCTGTTTCTTAGTTTGGGATTTCCCCTTCCTGCTGAATTAGGTGTGTGTACAGTATGGTCAGCATGGTAAAGAAGGTAATATCCTTGGTGGAGAGTATTCCTATTATTCTCTCTTTATACTGGAATTGCTATTTCTACTGTGACATATCGCTTGGTCATTTTTGTTTTTTGTTTTTTTTTCAGTCTGTCAGGGCTACCCTTCTCTCTGGAAAGAAATTGCTTAACTTTAAATTCCATGTGCCACTAATAACTTTTCTTTGGTCTCAAAGAGTAGGTAAGATTCTAAAATATAGACAATGTCTTCCTTACCCCTGTGTTCTGAATTACCTTACTTCTGACCTTTGTTCTTCGCTCTGAATACCAGGTTATACATATATAAAATAGCCTCTCAAAATCCAGAAATGATAATTACCACTCTGGACTAAATGTGACTGCTATAAAAGCCTGTAATCTAGGCCCCTGTTTCCTTATGAGCATTTTCTAAAGGAGACCATACAATAATTGCTCTTTTGTTTCTGGCTTATTTAGCCTCACCAAATGTACCACAGGTTCTGTCTTATTTCTGTCTGTCTTATTTCACTCAGCATTATATCCTCAAGGCTCATCCATTTTGTCATGTGCTTCAGGACCTCATTTCATCTTACTGCTGCTTAATATCCCATCATATGTATATACCACATTTTGTTAATCCACTCATCCACTGATGAGAGTAATCTATCATATTGTTAATATAATGACTGTGAAATAGTGGCCAATGAGATAGAAGTAACATATAAAAAAGGTGCTATAACCAGAAAGGGGGTTGATAATTTAATTAACTATGGACTCCAATGTGGCTCGTGCAGAATTCCATCTGTATAAATCAGGCAGTAAAAAGTGGAAAATAAAATTTGTACAAAGATGAAAGTTGAAATATGCCTGGGGAATGTGTGTTAGAATATGAAACTACCTGAGCACCGAAAGCAGTGATTGGAAGGAGGAGCACAGATGTGATCATGTTCTAGTTCTCATATCAGACCAATCACCCAGATCTGTAACTGTATCATTGTCTTGAGGGATTTTTATCAGAGAAACCAGGGACTACTGGAGACAGTGTAGAGATAATGAAATAAATTAAATCTGTTGAAGTATTAATACTTTAATTTTCATTTAGGCAGAACTTGTTTTAAATCAATTTATGTTTCTTCTGTGAAGTGTTCGACATGTTTAAGAGATTTTGATGTGCTAGAGAATCTAATTATTTGCCCTACATTTTTAATTAGAATTACCTGATTGATATTGTGACTTAAGTTTTTTTTTAGTAGATTTTTTCAATTAGAGAAGTTGTGGTTTACAGAACAATTTGACTTAAATTTGACATGCATTAGGAAATGTAATTAATTAAGCTTATAACCAAAGTTTGACTGTTTATTAATGTTTAAATTTCTTTGTGTTGTATTTCAAAAAGGTACTTAAGAGTTTACAAAGATTGCATTAGTTTTGAAAGCTGGCCTTAACAGGAATGGGATGTGTTTGATAAAATAAAAAAAATTTTGATTTGTAAGTGTAGGTTAAAATGTTTAAGGGAATTTAGTGAACTAAGTTTTTGAATGGGTTTTAATTATGATATGAGAACATTTGCTATATTAAACTTAGTTTTTAGTTAAAGTGAAAATAAATCAGGGCCGTGCGACGGTGGCTCAGTGGCAGAGTTCTCCGCCTGCCATGCTGGAGACCAGGTTGGCCTCCCAGTGCCTGCCCATGCCAAAATTGCATAAAGAAATAAATAAATCAGAGTAAAGCGTGCTTATTTTAATAAAAAATGATTTAATTCATAAATTAACTAACAAGAATTACAAGTTGAATTTAGAGGTTTAAGAAAAATTTAGTTTTTAAATTAATAAGAATAATGAATTACATATTTAGACAGCTCTAAGTGGTTCATTTTGCATATAAAATCCCTTCCTTGGACGTTAAAATATCCACTGATCTTCAACCCAATGATAACTGTCAACTGAATATGACAAGATGACAAATTTATGTCACTCTAGAAAATCCATTTCATTATACTTATTTGTATTTAAACAGTGATATTTCTTGCATTTTAACATAAAAGTATCATACGTTTATTATTGGAAATTTGTAAAGAAAATTATAAGAAACAATAAAAAATCACCATTAACTTGTCAAAAAATAACCACTGCTAATATTTTGTTTTATTTTATCTCAGTCTTTTTTATATATTCTAAGCATTAATCCATTAAAATAATGGACCCATTGTATATATGATTATTAAGCTTATTTTAATGTAATTTTATTGATATATGTTATATATTCACAAACCACATAATCATCCAAAGTGTACTGCCAATGGTTCACAGTGTCATCGTATAGCTGTGCATTATCATCACAATCAATTTTTTTCTTTTTTGTGAAAAATAATACGTACAAAAAAGCAATAAATTTTAGAGCACAGTGTAACAATTAGCTATAGAACAGATTTCAGAGTTTAGTACAGATTACAATTCCACAAGTTTAGATTTTTACCATTAAGTGCTCCAAAACACAGGAGATTAAAAGAAACACCAATTTAATGATACTCATTCTCATTTTTTAGTACTCATTTGTTAAACCCTACCTTCACTGTATAACTTCACAATCTCCTTTGATCTTTCTCCCTCTCTTCAGTGGGCTATGCCCATCCTATCTTTTTCATGTTGGAAGGGGCTTTTGATAATATGGGGTAGGGGGTTAGAACTGATGTTCTAGAAAGGCTGGCCCTGGTAGGTTTCAGGACTTATCTGGCGTAGGAAATCATCTGGAAGTTGTAGGTTTCTGGAAAGCTATCCTAGTGCATGGAACCTTTGTAGAATCTTATGTGATGCCCTAGGTGTTCTTTAGGGTTGGCAGGAATGGTTTTGGTTGGGGTTTGGCAAGCTATGATAGGTAGCAATGTCTAGATGAAGGTAGCATAAGAGTGACCTTCAGGGCAGCCTCGACTGTATTTGAACTCTCTCAGCCACTGATATTTTATTTGTTATACTTTTTCTCCCTTTTGGTCAGGATGGCATCGTCAATCCCATGGTGCCAGGGCTAGACTCATCCTTGGGAGGCATATCCCACATTGCCAAGGAAACTTTCACCCCTCTATGTCATGGGTGTAATGATTTCACTTGTAGAGTTGGGCTTAGAGAGAGAAAGGCTGTATTTGAACAACAAAAGGCTGTATTTGAACAACAAAAGAGGTTCTCTGGAAGTAACTCTTAGGCACTCCTATAGGTAGGCTAACTTCTCTACTATGTGAATAAGCTTCACAAGACCAAGCCTCCAGATCAAGGGCTTGGCCTATTGACTTAGGGGTCCCTAATGTTTTGCATATATGGTTTTTTATATGTTGCTTTTAAAATTTTAACTGTGATTATAGCAACATGTGCAGATTTTATATGTCAAAAAGAGAGAGTCAGAGTCCTGGCTGACAACTGAAGTCATCTAATAGAGGGAGTATTGGATTTTGAGTCAGAGAAAGGAGGGTAAATCCTGATTTCAAGGCCGACCAGCTGAGGGGACCTTGGATCAGTCTCCTAACATCTTCTGCCTCCACTGCCACACCTGTGGAGGTGATGATACCTGCCTTATTTGCTTGTTGAGGCCATGTGGTATCTGTATCTGCAAAGGGCAGCACCTGACAGTAGTGGTAGCTTTTGTTATACTAAGAATCCTAGCAGCTGATGTCAGGAGCAACATAAATCAGTGATCTGAGCTTAGGGCATCTCAGAGACATGGAAGAGTTTTTTGTTCTCCTCTCAATTTCACATATAACTTGTTTGAGCTGGTCAGCATGGTTGCCAGTAGATTTGGAAGCATGTGCTATAATCGCTGCAAGGATGAGTATACAGGCCAATTGATGGTAAAAATTCAAAACAGGCCAAACAACACACTGCCCTGAGAGGCAATAACATATGGATTTACATAAAAGTAAGTATTTGTTCTAATTGCTTTTATGCTTGGTCAGAGACAAATAATTTAAAATGACAAAAACAAGTACTTTGGAACAGGTACATTGGAAAACCCAGCAGGCTAAAATTTAGCACCCTGGAGAGTAATAGGTATGAAGGGAAAATATTAAGAGGGTGGCCCTCAGTTTTCAGTTGGAAAACTGGAGACTGCATTTGTGCGAGTCCAATTAGTACAGCTTGTCAGATTTTGTCAAATTGCAGAATTACATTAGTTTTTAAAAAGAAATTCTTTATATAATGGTATTAAATGTCTTTATTCCCTTGTGGTTGAACATAACCCTTTCTATGACTTTTTCTTCTCAGAAGAGAAGAATTTCATTTTATGTACTAGACATCCTATTTTTTTAGACAGAAAAATGAGACATAAAAAAGACCTCCTGGAAATGATGAGGAGAAGCCAACTTACCCTTCATACATACATTCTGATTTCCAAATATTCATAACCACCTCTCTTAAGACACTCTCCTGAATTTTACCCAAGGCTGCCTCATTGCCCAACTTCTCTGACAGGTTTTTCCTTCTTACTTATCGTTGTACTGATATCTGGTGTCAGAACATTGTGGATTGTGCTAGAAACACTATGTAATTATATAGGCTTTCTGAGCTCAAAGTTACCTCACCTATTTCATCCCTTTATTTTTCTAACAGGGGAAAAGAAACCCAAGATATAAGACATCAGTGGGAAATTGGCACTGTGGATATTGGAGAACCAATGACACTATATTAAACTTCAAAATGAAAGGATTCTCGTGGCAAAATTCACTTGCTTCCACTTTCAAAGGTCAACAGGTAACATCTTGAAAAGTGGAGTGATTTTTCAAGTGATCTGTAAATATTTCATGCGTTTAGAAATGAATGTTGTAACTTAATCATTTTGGTGACTATAAATACTCAGACGTCATTGCTCTCTGTCTTCCCCCTTATACCTAAAGACTTGCACAGTGTGTAGACTGTAATAGTTTAATGGCAGAAATAGACTATCAAGCTGGCACGTCTCCATTTTTAGTTTACTAAAATTTTGACCACAATTCGTAATATATGCAGATTAAGATTATTTAAAGAAAACGGCATTCTGAATACAAATATACTCCTCTTTGATTTGAAAACAGTATTTTTGTCCTTACAAGATCCAATAAGTTGTTTTTAAATAATTATTGTTTTATTGGTAGCAAGGTCAAGTGTTGAAAGAAAAAAGTGGGAATGGCATTAAAATTGTAAAACAATATATTTTGATATCAAAAGAAATTGTTGAGGTAAACTGATGTCTGCAGTTTTTAAACTTTGAAAATTAATGCCTTTTCTATATTGACATGCAAAGACTCATTATAGAGATTGGGGGAAAAATAAAAGTACTAAGGATTCTTGAAGTGTGCAAGTCATACGGTCTTAGGTTGTTTAAGCAGGTATTTTGGGTACTTTAAAATGTTACATGATTTAGTAACATAACAAAAATATATACTTTTTTCCTTAGGTAAAAATCATTTTGAAATCAAGAGCTTTGTCTCTTATCATGTAAACAAAAATAATTTTGACTTCATTAGTTAAAGATATAGAATTTAAAGAGGTCTGCAAATTCAATGTGGAAAGTGCAGTAAAAAAAAAAAGGATATAGAATTTATTAATCTTACTACTGTGGTTCCATCAAAGGGGACTTATTTGATTATTGATTTTGGGGAATAGACTCCAAAGTAAATTAGGGATTCTGATCTTTAAGAAGTTTTAAAAGACTGACTGGGCTGATCCATTTGGAAGGTACCTTCTAATGAAAAGAACATGTATTTTCAAAATATGCTTTGTTAAGAGGGTTCCCTTTTTAAAATCTGAACAATTCTGTTTGCACCTGTTTCTATTTTGAGGAATTCAATTTGCCCTGAGAGTTTGAGTACTCGCCACTGTCTCTGGGAGATAATTGTTAAGTCAAGGTCAATGCAACTAACCGGTTAAAACATAATGGTGTGCCAAGGCCACTGGTTTAATCTAGGCAGGAGCCAATAATCTTCACATACAGAAAAGCTCTCCAGACAGCCACATTCCCTAGCTGTGGTTCCTTAATCTATGCTGCTGGCCACTGAGAAACCAGGGAAAAGAAAGTAGAGGCTTTGGAGACCCCAACAGAAAAAGTAGAAACCAGCCCACATCTGTCCCCAGGTGTTTTGGGGTCACGATGTGGTTACAATAGTCCTTACTGTATGTACAGAACAGCACATTCATATTTACCTTTCTAGAGCTGCACCCACTGATACCATAGATTTGGAGATGGACTACCTCTAGAAAGAATTAATGCCCCCAATCAATGCAAGCATTTTCTTTTCCTTTGCACAGATTTTGGCTGCATAATGTAATCAAAGAAAGGAACAAAGAGCAGCAGTGGTAGCAATAACAACAAATTTTTACAACACAAAGAAAGGAGCATAGCCAACTGAAGAAAGGGTAGTTTAGATCAGGCGTGGACTTGTGCACCAACTATGGCTTGTGAGACAACTGTTTTTATAAATAAAGCTTTATTGGAGCACAGCCAGGCCCATTCATTTACATATTGTTTATGGCTACTTTCATTCTACAATAGCAGAATGAAATGCTGCAATGCCTAAAATATTTATTATCTAACCTTTTATAGAAAAGTCTAAATCCCTGGTTCAGATTAAAGAACTATGACATATCTCTGTTTTTTTTTTTTAAAGGCTCTTTATATTGTTACTTCTCAATAGCAATTTTGGCCTACTTCACGGCTAGATAATGGGTCTAATGAACTGTTTATCACAGTGTGGTCATTAATAAACAGCCCCAAATGTCAAGATTTAAAATTCTTTTTTTCACAGGCCTAGTTACAGTGAAGAGGGCTCAACACATGAAAGTTGTGGCTGCACATTCACCCTAACGGGACCGTGTGAGAGATTAGCAAATCTTGGTGCAGAAAGTTCTAAAGCATGAGGGACATTGTAGAGTTCAACATTTTTACTGTGTCTTTGCCTATGTCCTCATTAAATTGTGAATTTGTATAAAAGACCACAATGTTAAAGAAACTTGTAATGATAAAAGTGTATATTTTTGCCTTGGTGCCTAAAAATATTTTCTTCTTCAACAATTTGGTATAATTATTTTATTGTATTGCATTGAAATGTTTAAGACTCAATTAGTGCCACTAAATTATA